>NW_022987619.1:0-67738 GCF_902827165.1 Trematomus bernacchii | reverse complement strand
ACGTCATAAGCTTCTCACGTATCTGTAAACACTACGATCAACTAGACCTTCATTTAATATTCAGCAGTAATAATATCTTAACGTCTATCGATGTAGTGTTAAAGTCCGTACGTTTGTGTGTAACACTCCAAGTCATTTTCACTTTACATTCAGAAAACGCAACATTAGTCACAAGCTAACCGGATAAAGGATTTTTCAAAATAAAAGCTTGGCATTGATTTCCTGAGAACTTCCGGGCTTTTCCACAATAAAACAGCTTTAAACTAACGATATGTTTTAGACTGAATTATGCTGTTTAACATTGATTTTAATTTCTAACAATCCCTCCTTTCACACTATTTAAGGTGTGAACACAATACTAAAAGTAATAAGTTCTTCATCTGACTGCTTTTAAACTGACGGTATGTTTTAGACTAAATCATGCCATAAAACATTGAATTTTAATTTCTAACAATCCCTCCTTTCACACCTTTTAAGGTGTGAACACAATACTGAAATCAATGAGTTCTTCATCTGAACTTTGCATAGTACATAACTCATATCAAAAACATACTATCAAAATGGAATGGTTCAAATAACCGTCATCAAAAATACAAACAATACATTGGTTGGTCTTCTGGTGTAAAAGTTTTCCATTGTGCATAACTTTTAGTTTTAACATTCAATATCACTTTTTAAAATAGCAGCGACTTGTGGTATTAGAACATTTCTTACTCCCTCCTTTCACAGAAACCGTTCCCATACCACATTCAGTGTTAAGGCACTTGTTTTACAAAGTATAAAAACATACTATTTAAAAATCGCATCACTAATAACAGTATAAAACATAAAAGTTAGAAACCTTTTTTGAATAGTGCAAAGTAATACCACTTTGTAGCTGGTTCTTCATTCTAATGATTTCATCATTTGAAATATATTTCATCATTTGAAATATCACATGATTTGGACATTCTTTGAACAATCTCATCATTTATCATCCATATCATTTAACATCATTTACACACTGTCTTCATTTTCATCAATATCTGTATATGGGTTGAGTCGTCTTGTTCTGCTAGCAATTGAAACTGTTCCCTTATGAGAAATTTACCCTCCCCCCTTTCATACTTTTTAAAGTATGAAAGTAATATGTTCTCTAGAAAAGGCCGTGGTGATCAATCGGTATGTTAGGGTGCGGGTACATGGAATGCAACTCCAACATCTAGCACTCCCCTGGGCCCCCCTATGCTATCCTTGTACACTGTCGAGCCTAAACTCCCTCCTTTGACTGGTCTCTTAGCCCTACTGGTTTTGGGGCGTTTCGCCATGTTGATTAACTGCCCCACTGTCATTGGTACTGCATATAAAACATCACTGGCTGTACAAGTGCACAGGTCCTAGTCTAATCCTGTAGCAAGACTGCATACAAGGGTTTAGTTCCATGATACCATCAAACATCTACTCTGGGATACGGCATTTCAGACAGTCATTTCTGGGAGAAGATTTTGGTCAGTTACAACAATTGGAGAATTTCATCACTTATGGTTCCTACTTCAGTACCTTTGGGTGGTCCGTTCTAATGCAGTGATAAAGTTCCTTAAATGGTGTGAAAACCGGTGGAATATCAATAACTCATTTCACTAATTTATCTTCAATTCTAGTCTGTTTAAAGAACTATGCTAACCCCTTTAACAGTGTGTGGAACCTTGGGTGTCCGAGCATGTAACAGTTACTCCCTCCTCTATCAAGGATTTTAAAAACAGTAGTTATTTCATCCATGGTTTGTAGTTCAATTTAGGAATTTTCACTTATGGCGGATATGTTTCTACTTTAAATAACATCTCTAAATTCAGGTCATCCCTGATTAAATGGATGACCATCAGGAGGTGGTGGCGCTTGTCTTTTAAACTCATAATTTGGTGCCGTGCGCTCCCTGTGAAGCTACAAGTAAGATTTAAAACAACTGCTGGGTGGGTTGAGTGACCCCTTCTCTCTAAACGATATGGGTTGTCAAAAATATGCATCATTGCAATGAGTGATCCAAGGCCCCGCATGTATTACTCCCAATTATATTGCTTTTTCCAAAATTAAATTTGCAATCGCTCTTTGCCCAGTGTCCTTTAAAACTCTACATCTTGGACAAACAAATGTTATTTCCACCTTAACAGTTCTCCTATGGTAATAACTATGCTACAATGGCGAAAACAATACTTTAGATTGGGATACTATATTTGGCTTGGTATTAGCTCTCCCTTTAACATTGTCCAACTAACACAGATTTGTCTGTTCTTATAGAGTGGTCACTAAAACTATCCCTTTAGCTGGAGATCAATATTGTAACACATTAGATCTCTACCAAATTCACCCATGAATAAAATCTTTTAGGGAATAATTCATTTACATGATGGAAAGATTGAAAAATATGTTCGACTCCTAAGTCCCACAACACTCACTGCTTAAAGTGTAAAGTGTGGTGAATATTTCCATCATGTCTAGCCCTTTATCTCACAGTACCCTCAGTGTGTTTTAGGATTATTTCCTCATTTTACTTTAACAGTTTCCTCTTTATTACTATTTTAATTTACCAATTTATTAATTCATGGCTAATAAATCTTTTGTCTTACGTATTTATCAAGTCAATTCAAGTTTGTTTGTGAATAAGTGTGTTTATGTATAAACTCACTCACTCCCGTTTTCTTTTTCTCCTCCTCTTGTTGTCTCAAGCCACGACCCCCTCACATTCTGTTAGACCATGCCAACTCCTCTGGTTCCGTCTTCTCCTCAGTCCATCAGCTCTTAAATCCTTTCGCTGGTACTCTTTTCAGTGGCCCAACTGCTTTGCATTTCATCTCCTTCTTTACAGTCTCTTCGCTGTTGTATGGAGGGCGTATTCTGCTTTCATGTCCCACACTCTGCTCTTGTGCCAAATCTCGTGGCTCAGCTTGGAACTTCATGTCCTGGTTAGGGACTGATGAGAGTATGCCTCTTTATGTCAGCATGCTGTTCTGGTTCTGGATGCCGCAGGTGGAGAAGGTTCTGGATGCAGTCTTGTCGTTGTTGGTTCAGCTCTGGTTCTCTGTCTGTTCGATGGAGGAGGAGGAGGAGGAGTCTCCTGTAGTGAGGTCTTTTGTCTGATAGGGGTCGTAGCAGTCTGACAGGCAGAGAGAGAGAGAGAGTCCAGGTCTCGGGACGCATTACCTATGGAAATTCTAACACACTGAGGTAAAGTAAATCTAACCTTCTCCACTCTATCTTCTAATCATACTATCTGTTTTAAATGTTAAATGCCATCTAAACACAATTAATGTCTACTAATAAATGTACTATATCTCTAAACATTGTTTTTTCTCCCACTGTAACACATCTACTCCAAATAACTCTTTCAGGAAACCATTTTCTTCTATAAATTGAAATACTTACATGTTTCAAGCACCACATGTTTCACACACTATAAAAGGACGTCTCCATATATTCTCCAATATGTTAAATCTCACTATTACTTAGAACAATAGTAACTTTTGTGACTGGATACATCTGTGCACAGTCGCCACAATCTGTTGGGGAATTTTGTTCATAGAGTTTGTACATACAGTTGTCCTCGTGGGTTAGTACCCTGTTTCTACTGTAATAACTTTTCAATAATTTTGCTCAGGTCACCAGTCGGTTGTCCATAGTCTTAACGGGGGTGTTTCTGGTACAGACTAAAACATGGATCCAGTGTATTTGGAGATTCCCCTAAATTGTAAATTCCCATCACTTAAATATTCCGATCACTTAAACCCATCTCATCATTTGATACAAGAACTGCATATAGGGGGGGTGAATGATCTTGATTGTAACCTCCTCATCTTTGGGAACGAGTATTTCTAACTCCTCCTCTTGTTGCTCAACTGATCTTTTGGCTCTGGGGATAAGTGAAAGTCTCTGAAACACAGCTGGTGTTTTGTTAGTGATGTGGGCATTTTCTACGAGTGAACTAATGGATCCATGTCTTTCATGATATTGTACTCCCCATCCAACCAGAAAGGTGCCAAGTGTAATGAGCACAATCAACAATGCTATTCTGACTCTTATCCCTAGGGGACCCCATAATTGCTTTGGCTTTGTTCTTGACATTTTATCCATGGTTGTGTCAGTTATAAAATGTAAATGAGTACAAAAATAACGTATACGAAAATGGAAACAAAACGTTGGACTCTTTTTCAGGTGAAAAAAACAAAATAGGTTTTCACTTTAGTGTACAATCTATAAAAATCTAAAGACAATTCGTCTCTTGAGCTGTTGATCTTAATCGTATTTCTATTTATTGTTTTTGTTCCAGCTCTGCCAAATCAGTCCTAGCTTCCAATAACTTTTCTGGAAGTTGCCAGTGAAGGGTGACAATGTGTGAGGTGGTGTCAATTTGCTCCTTTTTCTTTACCTTTAAACCAGAGCGCGTGGGAAGTTCTTTACAACTTGTCACGGTTCCGACCACCGGGGATCAGCCCACTGTGTTTTGGGAACTTTCACCCTCACCCAATCACCTGGCCGAACAGGAGTCTCTTCTGATGTCTCGTCTGGTATCTGTGCAGTCTTTCCTAGCCTGTGTAGACAAAAACTTGGAAAATATTACTCAGAGCTCTGACATATTCATCCACTTCTATTTGTCTAATATCTAAAACTGGACCACTCCCTCCTTGGAGGAGGCCCAAGCTTTGGTATACCTTTTGTTGTTATGCGACCTATTGTTGACAGCATGTTAGTATTTATCAACTACAACGTTACCGAAATCCATTATCTGACTAATCATGACCTTCCCTCCTTTGAGCATAAAATGCTCAATTAATATCGCAATGATTACTCTATTATGAATAGGACATGGAAAACCCATAACGTCGTAGCAAACACATATAAATCCTCTGTGTACCCACAAGGCGTACAAAGATGTTGTGTGATGTATCGTCTTCCAATGGTATAAATGCACATTGACTAAAAATCTGTCATTAGTACAAAAATATAGTTTACTTCTTGTTAGTTCAATAATGGCTTTTGTCATGGTACTATGTATCAGTGTTGCTGCGAAAAAACCACACTGGTGTTGCTAATACGTCTTAATAGCTCTAGTATTAGAGATTGGCTGACACTGTTAAACAAACAAATCATGACAGAATAATATGTCTTTAAACTAGTGGGAAATACGAACTACTCTCACAGAGGGTTGCACGCAGAAGAACATGAAGGGCTGATGTCCCTCACTTAAAAATAGATATTGCTTTATGCACTACTTTATAAATCAACAAATTCACTTGAACATAAATAAATGAAGACTGATTCTTGAAACTGTTGTAAAAAACCCTACAACTTCTTCATCCAAGCTCAGTGTTATGTTATTTAGTTGGCAGCTCATGCCTTAAATCAGAAACTTCAGACCTATTATAAAAATGTGTTTATGAGAGAATGTAATCTGACTCCATATATACCTCAACTTAATAAATGAAGTTCCCCTTTAAACACAGCCCCGGTCTTCTGACGGGGTCTATCTATGGTGGCTGGTAAATGTTGTGCCAGTTTCTGTCACTCTGTCACTGTTCTCCCGCTAACAGTCACTCTCTAGTTCTGCTGGGTTCTTGTTGACTTCTTCACTGGTTTGAGACAAGCGATCTTATTGAAACACCTCCCTTTGTAGCCAGACTTCACCACAGCAGAATCGAGTTTCTGTTTTTTTTCTTAGCAGCTGCACATCAGGTGTAGCCTGTACTGCCCCTTGAACTGCAGTCGATTTAAACAGGAGGACTTGGTAAGGACCCTCCGTCTTGGGCAAGGACTAGGCTTTCATCTTCATCTTTTGGGCGAAAACCATTGTCTTGACCTCTCTAGCTGTGTGGGCACAATAGTTTTCTGTGTGGGGGAACAACATCACTCGTAATCTCTTTCTTTCTCATAATTACAAAAATAGTCTGCTAAATGTTCTACTATGTTTTAATCTTCTTATACTAATCTGTGGATGATTTATATTTAAATGCAATATGCTACTCACTATTGTTAAATAACATTCATGTTTGGAAATACTATTCTTCTTTGCCATCCCTGAGACCCCCTGCCTCTGTTATAGTCATGGAAACCTCCCCTGGGGTAACTTTGTGGAGGGCCGTTGTTTGATGCAATGTTCTGCGGACACTCTCTGGACCAATGTGTCAGCTGACCACATTTGAAGCATCCTTCACTTTGGGAACCTCTTTCTGTTGATTGAAAACGTCCTCCTCTGCCCCTTCGTTGTATGGGAGGGTATACCTGTGCTTGCGGCTGTACTTGGGTAGGCAGATATGCAGGTGTTTGCTGTTGAAGATACTGTGGTGCTTGTGGCTGTACTTGGGTAGGAAGATACACAGGTGCTTGCTGTTGCTGGAGTTGTGTGGGACATGCATTGGACCAATGTGACGTCTGACCACATGTGTAGCAGCCACCATTCTGGAAACGTCTTCCTCTGAAACTTCCTCCTCCGCTTTGTTGGTTCTGCATTTGATTCTCTGGTTCTTCCTGAGTTTGAACTGTTAGAGGTGTTCGCCCTGCCTTCTCTGGTTCTATGGCTATCTCTGAAAGCTTCTCCTCCCTTCTCCTTGTCTTCTTCCTACAAGCCTCAATGTCTTTCTCAGCTACCTGCATCTTCAAAAGTCTTAGTTTTAGTGCTTTCATCACTTCGTCATTTTCCCTCTGTGTTGCCTGGTATGTCATGTCTTGGTGAATGAGATGTTGTCTCCATTCTTCAATGGGTTTAATGTCTAATCCCACCTTGTCTTCCAGGCATGCCTGCACGGATTGGGGAAGGGCTTTAATGACCGCATTCTTCCACAACATCACGACAGCCGGAGAAACGTCATGTCGTTCTCCAGTGCTGTCCTCCCACACTCCTTCACATCTCTTCAAGAAGGCATGCATGTCTTCCTCCGTTCCTTTTTTCAGGCTGGTGAGGGCATGTAAACTGTATGCTGTCGGGTAGATGTGACGAATAGCAGCCCAATAGCTCGACCTGATTTTGTTGAATGAAATGTCATCTGCAGAGTTGGCGCATTTGGCCTCGAAATCTACTGCTCTTGCCTTTAGTCTTCCTTCTATCCGTCCTAGCAGTGCCCTCATGTCTCCCAAGCACAGGTCGTCTTGGACAGTGTACTTCTCCAGATCATCCACCCACTTCTGACCTCCTTTGGTGAGTGGAGGTAGCTTGGACACTAATGTTTCCATGTCCCTGTGAGTCCATGGTTGGTATTGAAATCCTCCTTCTCCAGCTGCTATCACCGGTAACATGTGGATTGTGCAGTTCTTGGGTCTTCCAGCTATAGCTACTGTTGTAGCGTCTTGAGATCCGTCTTCCTCTCTTCTTTTGAGTTCCTCCCTCAGCTGGTTAACTTCACCAGATAGCATCCTTACTTCATACTCCAAGTCTTTGACACGTGTAGCTGTGGGGAGTCCATCCAACTCCAATACTTCTCCTATAGGGGCTTGGTGAAAAGGGTTGTTCTCTGATATGTTGGAAAAAGACACTTCAGTTAGACTTGGATTCTGCTCTTGAGTTTGGATAACTGGAGCCTCTTCTGTTATTCCTGCTGTGTCTTCCTTCACTGGCCGATCTGCCGCTTTTAACACATGTATGCTGTTTGTCAATCCCTGGCTGGCATATTTCAGATGGAGCAGCAGACTTGTAACTGTCGTTTTTCTTTTTTCAGCTTTGTTCATAGCGCTTTGTTCAGGTCCATACCAAAAGGGGTGTCTGGTGTGGATCCATGCTTCTTGCTGGTCTAAGTATCTCTCATTCTCATAAGCAACTACAGCTTTTCTATGGGCTTTTGTTGGGCCAGGTTGATCATCTGCTGGAATCAATCCTCTCGTCTGCCATTGATCAAACAATTCCTGTATCTGTTTCCAGTTCTTTTGTCTGTCTGATGCATGTGTTGTGGCATCTGATCTGACATGTACCTTTGCCTTGATGTCTGCAGTTGACCCTGGCTCTGCGGGTGCTCCTAACTTAGTGTATTTTGGCGACATATTGCTTAAGTAGTTGGATATAGTTATTAAATGTATCCAAGATGAATCACTAATCTTCTGAATAGTACCTTCGCTCCTGATAGAAAATATCCTATGTCATCCGAACTTAACTTCAATACCTGGGTTTTTTTTTTTTTTTTTTTAAAGATTAATAAAAAGTAAAATAAAAATATGCAAAAAAGTTTTTAATTTTTAATTTTTTTTAATTTTTTTAATTTTTTTATTTTTTTATTTTTTTTTAAACCTTGTACAGTGGCTTGGCTTTGAAATATGCAAATAGAAATCTCGTAAAAATCTAGCTTTACTGTGTATAGTGTATTCCAAAGTGCATGAAATTATGCTAATGTCATAAACTATGTTTTTACTTCAATTGTGTGGTGTTTAGGTATTCTACAGTCTAGGTTGAAAGACTTGTGTAAGGTTTCTTATCTTAATATCAGGAACCACCTGTGATTCTATCTATGTGTGATGAAGTACGTGTTCATCTATAATACTTGAAAGTAAACCTTAGCATAATTATAATCAATTGGTGTTGTATTTATACGTTTGTCCTTGTACCCCTATTTCTTGTGCAACAATTCTGTACAACCAGCAGAGTGTGCTGTTGTAATTTTTCAGCTTTTTTCCACCCTTTTTTAGCTCTTCTAAAAACGGACTTCTTTTTAACAAGAAGCTTATTTTCTTAATAACTACCTTTGATATGGGAAAGAAATTGACTTTATGATTAAACAGTCAAACTTAAACCAGCGAATACACTTGCAATCACAATGTTTAGGATTAATGGACAAAGCATAAAAACAGCCATCAGCACACACAATTTTTAGGATTAATCAACAAAGCATATCCCAGCCACACCACATTGCACAGTATAAGCATAAGCAGGTAAAACTCCTTTGCAAGGACTAATATTTCAAAAATCAGATTTGAGCTTTTTAGAAAATACAATAATCTTTTTCTTCAAAAACCAAACTCCAACGGTATAGATAACCTGATTCAGCAAAATGGAATATCTAATTCCAACTTTGACTCAAGAAGAATGATTTTTTTCTACACACTATGGAGGTCATGAATATTGAATTAGCCTCATGTGAGTGAAACTGAATGGATTTCAAAAAGACAACAACTGGTCCTCTGAATTTACATTTCACAGAATGGCGACTGCCATGTCATTGTTTGTCAACATGAGGTCAAAACAAGATGGCAACTGATTTCAAATGCTGACCTGCAGAACAAAGAGTTTTTTGCAAGAAGAATGGCTGTCTCTGATGCGTTGAAATCCTGGAGGTGTTGATCTCAACAAGGAGACCTCATTCCAGGCTAAACTTCAGAGCAGTATAACAGCACGACGCTCTCAATATGCTATACAATTTAAACAAGTTAATACAAAATAGTTAGAGACCATCAAAACTATTTAGCCTATGGTCGTCTGAGCAACTCTCACGCTATTATGCGACCAAATGGGAAGCCAGTCAAACACTATTAGGAGAATATCGTCTATCTAACGCACGAATGCCGCATTTCTTTCCGTAATGCACACGCAATGATTAAAGAGTATACTTCAGACTTCCACAGACTCTTATCACCAATTAAACAAGAGACCATCTCACTTATTTGGGACAATGAAACAAGACGATTCCATCTGATCTTGAGACTAAAAACGAGACGATGCCATCAACTCTCTTTAACAAGAAGATTCCATCTTTAACTTGCTAATAACGAGAAAAGATACCATCTATTTCTCTGTCAAGAAGATACCATCTGTCTTGAGAATATACAAAACGACAAGAGTCCATCTATAAGTCGTCAAACACAATATAATAAGTAGTTGGATATAGTCCTTAAATGTATCAAAGATGAATCACTAATCTACTGAATAGTACCTTCGCTCCTGATAACAAATATCCTATGTCATCCGAACAATATCTGGGATCTATTTATTTATTTTTTATTAATTTTATTTTATTTTTATTTATTTTTTTAATTATTTTTTTTTTTAAAAAGATTATATAAATACCGGCTTAAAAGCACATTAATATATCCGGCTTGGAAAACACACACATTATAATCATGCAGTTGGTTTAAAAAAACATGCAGTTGGTTAATGAATCAAAGAAAGGAAAATAGACTCACCCTGCTTGCTGTAAAACAACGCCACGTGGTTTGGTTTAAATTTATATTTAACATTAAATTAACAGCTGTTCTCAGGATGTCCTGCTCGCCGCAAAACACACAAATCTAAATGGTTCTATATAAGCTATTGAAGAATTTGATATAACTGGCTTCTCCTTACCGTTTGTGTATGGGCCCTTTGTGTGTCTTTTGGTTGGCGGAATCTCCGTCGAAACTAGCGATTTCTCTCCCAGTGTTGATATCACACGTCTGGGTCAGCCAAATGTTGATAATTTGTGATCTTCTCGCTCCCAGGAAAGAAACTTAAAATAACGAGACTAATGGAGTCTCTGAAAAGGTTCAAATGGGTAGTTTAATTAAGTAACGTGGTTAAAGAACAAGCATGGTGAATGGAGAGACAAAGCCGGTGTTGTCTTGAGGGAGGCTGCAGCGAAGGGAAGAGACTGAGTTATCTTTCGTCCTGCCTTTTTATCCACGTCTCGTTGTCCCCCGCTGTGCAAATAGTGGGTGGCCCCCTACTCATTTGCCGGTTCGATATCGCGAGAGCACAGATGATTTCGACATTGATATTCTCTGCCTACTTCCTTAAGCATTTTCTCCTCATTATCTCTGTCATGACTTTCTATTTAATACCTTATAAACAGCTGTAATACTTAGTTTAGAAGTCCTAGTGGTTCCGCTCCGGCACAGTTCTTATTTTACGGAAATTCCCTCTGACGTCATAGCTTCTCACGTATCTGTAAACACTACGATCAACTAGACCTTCATTTAATATTCAGCAGTAATAATATCTTAACGTCTATCGATGTAGTGTTAAAGTCCGTACGTTTGTGTGTAACACTCCAAGTCATTTTCACTTTACATTCAGAAAACGCAACATTAGTCACAAGCTAACCGGATAAAGGATTTTTCAAAATAAAAGCTTGGCATTGATTTCCTGAGAACTTCCGGGCTTTTCCACAATAAAACAGCTTTAAACTGACGATATGTTTTAGACTGAATTATGCTGTTTAACATTGATTTTAATTTCTAACACTTTCCTGTTCTGTTCTGATTAAAGAGCCACAATGGTGACGGCAGCTCGGCCAGCCTCTGTAGCACTGCTGTCACTTTTTGCTTTTGGTTTTGCAGACGCCATTCGAACTTTGAGAGATGGACCAATGATCGATGCTGAAGGAAGGGAATATAAAACTGCTGCATTAGGGTTTGACAGAGAAAGTCAAATCAGTGAACCACAATTCAATGAGGGATCCACTATCAGTGTACAATGCACAGAAGTGTCCATAATCATTGCGGTAAAGGCTGACTTCTTTAAAAATGGACGCCTTTTGTCTCCATGGGATTTTCTTTTGGGAGAAGTCAAGCATTCACAGAGCAGTCAGTGTCGACCTGTTGCTGCTGGTGACTCTGAATATGTATTTGAAGCTGGACTACAAGACTGTGGCTCCAAAGTGACTGTAAGTTGTTGACGATTAATAGAAGATGCTGGATATATAACTGTGGTTGCTTAAGTAGTAGTTTTGATTTGTTGTGTTTTCAGAAGTGTCCCTGATTTTAGTTATTTTTTATTCTCTAGACATCTAAGGACTCTGTGATCTACTCAAACAAGCTGATAATCTTACTAGCTGCCGGGCAACATGGCATTAAAAGAACGACCCATGCTGTTGTTCCTGTTTCTTGTCACTATAAGAGGTGAGATGTTTTTATTGTGTTGTGCAGAGAATCTTTTTTGTGACTTCTTCTTCTCGGCTGACTTTGTTACCTTTCCGGGACAGGACAAAGTTTGATGGCAGTCACTCTCAGCAGCCGCCCCTCTCTCTTCCTGCTGTGTATTCAACAGGTGCTTTCTCTCTAAAGCTGATGACCGGTATGTGAGACCTATTCAGTGTTTCATTGAAGGTTTTTTTTTTAAGTGTGCATGTAGTATGTGGTGGATGAAGTAGTCACACACTTTACCTCAAGGACCAGTGTGTAGGATATAGTGGCATTGAGCAGTGATGTTGCAGATTTTAATTTCCAGGCATGTTGGAGAACTGGAGTTTTTTTTAAATATATAATTGATGTATCTTTTTAAAAGAATCACCCACTAAAGACAATGTGTATCGTCATTAAAGGTAGGGTATGTAAGTTTGAGAAACCGGCTCGAGATCGCTAGAATTTGAAAATACACGACCGGAGAAAATCTGCCACTTTCTTACAGAGCCCCTCCTCCAACAAACATGAACGCGCACGTGACCAATGAGGGCACGAGATAAGTTTGTGCACAGATGGCAGGCTGACAGGCAGGTAGGCCATCCAGTTATTTTAGCCGGGCTGGCTAAAATGATTGGTCGTGCTTTTTACAGTACTACGGCTTCCACAGATGACATTTTTTTAATGGATTTTTTGTCAAAGCACTTAAGATATTCATTGCTATCGGGATGTTAAGAGCATTCCATGAAATATAACAAAAAGTGTATTTCGTGCCGGTTTCTCAAACTTACATACCCTACCTTTAATTCCTTGCGTTGAATTCTCAAATAATACATAAACAGTGTAGTTTTTTTTTTTTTTTTTTTTTTTTAGTAGACTACACTACTGGACAAATGGGTCTTTGATTTTCCTGCACAAGTTTTGTAACACATTGTCAATGGATGTTTTGCTTTTCTTAAAGGTAGGGTAGGTAAGTTTGAGAAACCGGCTCGAGATACACTTTTTGTTATATTCCATGGAATGCTCTTAACATCCCGATAGCAATGAATATCTTAAGTGCTTTGACAACAAATCCATAAAAAAATGTCATCTGTGGAAGCCGTAATACTGTAAAAAGCACAACCAATCATTTTAGCCGGCCCGGCTAAAATAACTGGATGGCCTACCTGCCTGTCAGCCTTCCATCTGTGCACAAACTTATCTCGTGCCCTCATTGGTCATGTTCGTGTGTGTTGGAGGAGGGGCTCTATAAGGAAGTGGCAGATTTTCTCCGGTTGTGTATTTTCAAATTCTAGCGATCTCGAGCCGGTTTCTCAAACTTACCTACCCTACCTTTAAATGCGACCACCGGTCATTGTTTAATACAAAATGAACATTTATATGTGAAGTATTTCTTATAAGTTAGAGCATTTTTTCAACCAATAAAGAAACACTCAATCACAGTTTCAAAAGTCATTACAGAATCATCAAATTCAAAGTTACATGGTTAAATATAGTTGATTATACATTTAAATCTACCTAACTTTATGAGTTAAGTCAGGCAATTTTTGGGGGAAAACAATATATAACTGAGTATAAGCAGAAACACAGAAATATGTTGACTTCAATTACGGTAAGTGACGCTTGTGTTTAATTGTAGAGGACTGGACAGGAGAGACGCTCACCAGTGTCTTCTACACCGGAGACCTCCTGCCCCTCGAGGCCTCTTACAGCAGTCCTGATGCGGGACACAGACGCCTGTTTATCGACGGCTGTGTCGCCGCTCTGTCTCCTGACCCGAGATCAGTCCCCAGATACTACTTTATTGAAAACCATGGGTAAGAGAAGCTCAGATTAAAGTATGATACTGATAATTGGCTCTTAAATTGCATTCAAATTTAATTTGTTTCGTCAGGTGCTTCAATGATGCCAAAGAGGACGGCTCAAATGCACTTTTCAATCCCAGAACAAGATCTTCTTCTCTTCAGCTGCAGCTCGATGCCTTCCTGTTTCCCCAGGACACAAGGAACACAGTGAGCCACTTGTATAACCTGAATGATTTTGTCATGTTTGGAAATGCTTCGAGGTTGTATAATGACATTTATTTGGTCTCTCTTATATTAGATTTTTATCACTTGCCAGCTGAAAGCGACCTCTGAAAAGCAGAAGAGCAGCCCTACCAACAAGGCCTGCAATTATATAAATTCAAGGTGCTTTTATTACTTACTTTGTGAATTGTTGCTCCTTACTGTAATATTGCAAAAGGTTTGTCAGTGTATCATTTACAAAGGCTCATCAGGTTAACAATTCTTTATAAGGTAAAACTGGTTCAAATGTTTGCTATTAAAGGTGGGGTAGGTAAGTTTGAGAAACCGGCTCGAGATACACTTTTTGTTATATTCCATGGAATGCTCTTAACATCCCGATATCAATGAATATCTTAAGTGCTTTGACAAAAAATCCATAAAAAAATATCATCTGTGGAAGCCGTAGTACTGTAAAAAGCACGACCATTCATTTTAGCCGGCCCGGCTAAAATAACTGGATGTCCTACCTGCCTGTCAGCCTTCCATCTGTGCACAAACTTATCTCGTGCCCTCATTGGTCATGTGCGTGTTCGTGTGTGTTGGAGGAGGGGCTCTGTAAGGAAGTGGCAGATTTTTTTCCGGCTGTGTATTTTCAAATTCTAGCGCACTCGAGCTGGTTTCTCCACAATTACCTACCCCACCTTTAATATTTCTTGCTGCTTAAGTAATCAAGTTACTTAATTAAGGAAACATGTAAATATAAGGATAAATACTTTCTAAAATGAATGTTCCATGCTGTGTCTGTACAGCCAGATCAATGTAACAGTGATGCTTACCTCAGCATTTGGACTGAAACAGTACACATGTGAGAGGAATGTGCTAAATGTCAGCTTTAAGAATATTTTAGAATGTTGACGCTGCCCATGGAGTATATGTATACAAATAAATGGCTATTATTTCAACATTGGATTTGGGTGTAAATGCACTCAACTCAAAGCTAAAGGAAAACAATGATTGTTTCTGTATACTAATCATCAGATGGATAAATGTCGATGGCAGTGATGATGTGTGTCGATGTTGCGACGATACATGCTCCAGCAACTCTCCCACCGGTCAAACAAACCTCGGAAGTCTGATCCCTGAAGGTAAACTGTAAATCCTACAGTTGTATAACTTTCATAATCTGTGATCTGTCTGTGAAAACTGTCCCAACTAAATAGGATTTGTCTCTCTCTTTCATTTTTATTCCCGTTTCAGATTTGGTGGCACGTGAAACTGTTACTCTGGGCCCTTTGATGGTTTTGCCCTATAAGTAGGCGAAGCATAACAATCCAGACAATAAAGGATTCAATATTTGTCTATCAATCTCACCCTCCCTGACCAAACTTCAGCGTAATACTTATAGCTTAATACTAGCAAAACGATTATTTTAATGATTGTTTAGTAAGGAATGTTTATACAACATAAACATTAAAGAAACAATGTTTAGTCTTTACTGTTAATACCTAACATGGCTCTAAACAAAGCCACACAACTGGTCTGATGAAACATCCCCGTAAATAAAAACAGATTACACTGTATGAACATTAAATGTTGCTGTCAGGATAGACACGTATCAGTGTTTGAAAGAGGAAAATAAAATGTGAATTTCTCTTACCTTCAAAAAGCTGAATGAAAATAAGAATGCATGTCAAGCTCGTCTTCGTGGCCTTTTCAGTTATGAACTCACTAATAAATACTAAAGTTGACTCACATTGTACTCTTTCCTTCAGTCTTTGTGAGGTTTTGTGGACAGCCTCACTTTATTTATTGTTCTTCACCTCTGAGCAGGAAGGGGAAATCAAAGCAAGAACAGCCGTTGAAACGCTCCAGTTGGTTTTGCACACACTGATGTTTAACTGAATTTGAAATAAAACTCAGGATGTTATGCATCAGACTTTAAAACTTGTATCCACTGGATTAACACCACTAATGTGTACAGTTACACAAACAAACCCTTCTCAAAAAGTTGTTCTCAGTATTTGTTAGCAATATAAACATTGCTCCCCATGAAGTACTTTATATATATATATATATATAACACTTTTTTATAGTATCCTAGTAAGTCTTCTTATAGCGATCCTGTTATTGATATTATCAAGTGAGAAAAGAAGATCTATCACTTTCATGATGTATCACCGGATGTGTCTGCAAGATGAGTGTGAAAGTGCAGGTCAGGAGGAGAGTCATCAGCAGCAAAGGGGTGGATATATATTAGAAGTTATTGTCCTGTAAGCATGTACGCCGGCACAGTCCGATTCAGAAGCTCTCATAAATAATAATAAATATATATTTTTATTTCAAAAAAAGTGCTATTCACATACAAGACAATACAATGTGTCCAAATATAAAGGAGATAATAATAGGAAAGAGTGAAAGAGGTTAGGTCAATAACCCTTGATAAGAATGGGTTCGCCCGATATGTCAGTGGTTAGAGCTGGCAGCCCATTTGCAGTCACCGCTGCCTAGTAAACCAGTTTGAATCCTGAACCAGCCGAACATTTCTGGCATGTCCTCCCCTCTGTCTCCCCCTTTCAACTCTAACATCTCCAATAATGGCCCTCTGGACCAAAAATAACTAAAAAGTATGAACGGAAAAAACAAAATGGATCAATCTAAAATGACAAAAATATTTAGGCAACAGTACAGGGTGAACCTCTGAAATGGATAATTAAGAATAGTTTTGAACTTTATATTTTGTAAGTCATTTTAAATTAGTTGGGATGATTTTAAGTATTTGGAGGTTTTTTCAATACTTTCTTTGTTTGAACTGCATGGATTGATTTTTACATGACATGTCTTATGTTTCAAACATATAGATCAAATTGTATTTATGTAACTCAAAATCACAAGGTTTACATTTGTATGTTATTTTATTTTATTTACAGTCTATACAGATCAACAAAACATGAATGATAGTTTAAAAACATAATAAAATGACACCATAGACCACAATAATAATGTGATAGTGTGTACAAATTAAGGATCCAGGGGGATGTCAAAATGCTTCCTGCATGGTTGTCATGAACTGCAACACTAACATTTTATTTAAAATCCAAAGTAACAAGCAATGAAGCAAATATATGCACATTTTAAACATGTGAAAACGCCCTCTCTCTCAATCAGCCTCATGTCTTGAGGTCAGAGTGTGCAGCCAATTAAGCTGATGGGTGTCTGATTGGACGCAGGTGTGCTGCTCTGATGAGGATAATGATCGGCTAGAGTTTAAAAAGCTCCACCGCTCACACTGAACCATACTGAGTCAGTCAGGAAGACAGAGAGCAGCCGACCAGTTTCCTGTCATCAGTTTCACTTATGGAGGCCTTTCATTTTCAGGTTATCCTCCTTGTAGGACTCCGTGTTGGCTCCTCTTTTGCTTTCCCGCCCACACGTTACACACACGATGCTTCATTCCAGAGCCTTGCGAACACAGGCAGGTCAGAACTCGGGCAGCAGCAGCAGAAGTCTCCGGCTGAGGAACCGCAGCAGGTGAATACCATCAGAGTGACCTGTCATCCAGACTCTTTGGAGATTGTTATCAAAGCCGACATGTTTGCGGTTGGAGTTCCTGTTGATGGAGATGAGCTACGCCTTGGAGTAGAGAACAACAACCAGTACTGCAGAGCTACAGCGTCTTCAGCAGATGAGTACAGTATCAGTGTTGGACTTGTGGAGTGCGGCACCAGACACTGGGTAACTTTAAATATATTTAATTTCAAATATGATTCATTATCGCTTCTAGTTTTAAACACGTCTACTCTCCACAGGTAACTGAGGACTCTCTGATCTACACAAACCTCCTCATATACCAGGGTTGCCAACTTTGGGTACCTGGCTGGAGTGAGATTTTGATATCATGGGTTTAATTACACATATGCGCACGAAATGACTGCTATCGTGTCAGCAGTGGGACCTTAGCATATATATATATATATATAAATACACAATAATGGACACAGGCACACCGTTTCATTCACTAATGAAAGTCAAACATGTTTGTTTCCACTGTTTTATTGTGTGCCTGTCGCGATAAGCAATTAATTGACTTATCGTACGATAAATAAAAATGAACTCGATAAATTGCCATTTACATGAGGATGTGACTAGCAGTTTGAAAGGATGTACTTGAACTATTATTATATATTATCATTATGTCAGTGGTCTAAAATGGTCATACAACGGTGCCGACAATATTATCATTTATCGCAATAATTTCCGGGAAAATGTATCCAACAAAATTAATTATTGTGAGAGGCCTATGAAACACACACACACACAAACAAATCTACAGACTTACTCCAAACTGCCAAATATATTAATTAACACACTCTCACACTCATATACTCTTTGACTCTATTTTGGCCTAGTAGAACAATAAGCAGCAGACTTTTACTTTTTTATCATTTCTACTGGATCTTAGATCTGCGCATGCGCTCCAGAGTATTTTTGTTGGGTAATCTATGGTAGGGCTAACCCATACAGTGGTGGGGCTCAAGTCAGTATTTGCAATGTAATTGCATACACGCTCCCCCTTGACAGTGAAACGCCACGCGTGAGGTTTAGATTATTTCCCGGTCTCAATCCAAATTGAACTGTATGAAATAAAAAGGCACATTTGTCTTGTAGTAAATAAAAAGGGCGACCTGGAGCCAATCCTGCAATTTCCCCACAGGTGAAAGAGTTGACATGCTGAAAACCCAACCCCTGCAGGGGGGTCTGGGGGGATTCTCCCCCAGGAGATTTTTTTTAAATACTAACATAAAATACACATTCTGGTACTCTCTTGAGAAGAAAAATAAATAAATCTATTACTACACATTTAAAAAAATGAATGCCATATTAGTTTTTTGTGACTTTGTTCTGAAAGCTGAACCTGCTGCAGCAGTGCTGCTCCTCACAGAGAGAAGAGGGAAGAGGCTGTGTGAATTACTTTACATTGTGGATAAGGGTGGATAGCCCCCATTGTTCTGTGTGTCAAAATGAAAGACAGCCCACACACCTATCAATCATCAAACCGTGGGGTCTTATTTCATTATGTGTTGATTTCTATCAACACGTAATGTTGTATCGATGTATAGAGATGTACTACCGCAAAAGTATTCTCCGTCGGGACTTCCTGCAACAACACCACGCCATTATCGTGATTCTGATTGGCCAGAAGACATTATCAAAGATGTTCTATTGAGAAGACGATCACTACGTGACAAAAGTTTTAAAAACCGTTTCTAGTCTTCGTATTCTTGTTTTTGGCGTGAGAATAGTTTGGGCAGCGTGAGATTGAGAGTGAAAGCGTGTGTCACACGCCAGATGCGTGAGAGTTGGCAACCCTGATATACTCTCCTGAGGCTTCTCCATATGGTGTTGTTCGAATGGAGGCGGCTGTAATTCCAATTGAATGTCATTACGAAAGGTCTTTGTCTCTTTTTGTTTTTAAAGCTCACATTGTAAAAATCTTTGAATGATGTTTGTCTTTTTTTAAATGCATGTTTTCTGTTTCTTAGGAAGTACAGTTTGTCCAGTTCTTCACTCATGCCTACCTGGATCCCCTTCATGTCGACCCAGGCTGCAGTGGAAATGTTGGAGTTTAACTTGAGAATCATGACAAGTGGGTTTTGGTAATTTTCTCATGTTATGAGTTGTCATGTCTCTATTTGCACTTAGTACTTTTTTCTGTCCGTGTGCAGGTGACTGGCAGTACAAAAGAAGCTCTAATGTGTTTCATCTCGGTGAGCCCATCAGCATCGAGGCCTCTGTCAGACTTGGGCATCACATGGGGCTCCGAGTGTTTGTGAGCAGCTGCGTGGCTACACTGAGCCCTGACATGCACTCTCGCCCCAGGCATGCCTTCATTGAAAATGGGTAAGGCTGCAAATTGCTAAATGGCAAAAAGGAAAGTCTTTTTCTGACCCTAGAGGGAGCTGTTTAATGTGTAAGGCTCTTCAAGTGGTTTAATTCAGACGCAAGCAATGCTGACTCGAGTGACAGGTTAATAAAAGATCAGTCCTTTAGTGGCGTCTTCAAGTTAGCCATTAGCTAAGGCTAGCTGCAGTTTGCTTTTAATCTTTGGTATTCTAGTTCTTCCTTTCTGTACCACTATTGGCAAATGCACAGGTCAGATTTGTGCAGTTCTGACTCTAAATAACTACTTTCAGAACTTGCCTATATGTCTAGAAATGTTAGTGGTGCATTGTGGGTAATGTAGACTCTGGTTATTGTAGTCAATGAGTGCTAATTTAGTGTTGCTCTTTTTGTTTTTCCTCATAGGTGCTTTGTTGACTCTCAGCTTCCAGGCTCAAGGTCTCAATTCTTAGCCAGGACACAGGATGACAAGCTCCACATGTCCATTGATGCCTTCAGATTTTATAATGAGGACAGAGGGGAGGTGAGGCTCTATTCAATTGCCTTCAACATGATTGTGTGTGCATGTTTCCCAACACCTGCTTTTCTCATAGCTCTACATCACATGTCACCTGAATGCTGTGCCAATAAATAACGCAGATGCACCAAACAAGGCGTGCACTTTTGTGAATGGAAGGTAAGTGAGATCCTAAAATATTTCAAATTACACACAAAAAACAAAGTATTGGTGCTGAATGTTTTTTTTATTCATCAGATGGAGGTCCGCTGATGGTAATGACTACTTATGTGGGCAATGCAAAAGACCAATTGGAGTTGAGCAAACTCCCAGTAAGCCCAGCAGCCCGAGCAAGTTTAGGCCTCGAGGGTTTGTGAAGCTAGAAGAGCGTGAACCCCTCTGGAGGAGCGGACTGAAGACCAGTACAGGTGCGGAGCTTGTAGAAACTTGTATGATGAATATTGGCTGCAGATGTCGTCATAATGATCAATTGTTTGTGACGCATGTTTTTGCATAGGTTTTAGACATGATGATGGCTGGGTAACTGAATTAACATGCATTGTGCTGGTTTGTGTTAGTGTGGGAACATCAGGCCAGAGTGGGTCCGATGATGGTCTTGCCAGCCAAGCAGAAAAGCCGGCCCATACCTGCAGAGGAGCGTTCTTCCATTCTTGATCAAATCAGCAGATCTACAATGTATGGCAGCCAGTGGAGGAGTGGAATAAACGGAGTTGGTAAGTCAATACCGGTATTCAATTATTCTTTGTTCATTTGAAGCCTTTAACAATCTCTAAATTGAGATTAAAATGGCCCATAATGAAATCTTAATGTTGAATTGTTTTTCTGTCAAAGATCAGAGGAAAGGACTGCTTCCTGATTCATCATCGACCCAAAACCAGGTGGACTTTCTGATTT
Organism: Trematomus bernacchii; assembly: GCF_902827165.1. NCBI lineage: Eukaryota > Metazoa > Chordata > Actinopteri > Perciformes > Nototheniidae > Trematomus > Trematomus bernacchii. The sequence continues at coordinate 46,603 of NW_022987619.1, read as the reverse complement.
TAGCTTCTGAGCAGAATGAAGACGAAGAAGAAAAAAGTGGAACAGAAAAAGGTAAAATGTGAATAGTCTTAACCCTTTTTTTAAATGACACTCCACAATGCACCTTTTACATTAACACATTTATTCTGCAACTACAGATGAAGATGCTGAGGAAATTCCTGAACTTCTAGAAGAAACCTCTCCTGAGGCCCACCTGCAGTTGAAGGCAGTAGTGCTGAACAGTACCGACACAGCGGCGCTCGATGAAGTCTTCCAAACTGCTGCGGTTAATGTGGCTGTGCCCCCACTGTCCAACACCACTGCAACAGAATCTGACCTTTCTGAAACAATGGACTCAAAGAGATAATAAATGATTCAAATTTTTATTTGTTTGCTTTTTAATGTTGCAATACACAAGGAAAACTGATGACCTGCTTACAGCTAAAAACAATTAACAATTGTTTCCTAATTAGCCAAAGTATTCCATATAACGGTAAACATTTAGGGGGGGACCCAAAATTGCAATTTGACATTCATGTTCCATGTCTATTCTTGTGCTTGTCTGCTGCTAAAAATGGTACTACAACATGGCATTTATTTTCTGGGGTGTCATTTGCTTTGGTTGTAACAGCTGTATAAAGGTGATGTATTGGAGGTCAGCCAGTTTATATTTGAACTTCAGTTGCTGCAACAAAGCCTTTGTACATGAGTAGCCCCTTTTTTTTTTGAAAGGGGAGTTACCATGGGGGGCCCTGGCAATATAATGACCTGAACATTAAGATATAAACATGGTCTCATAACTTTGTGTCCAGGCCCATTGGGTTTTTTGACTGGAGACTGAATTCTAATAGAGTACCCAGACCTCTACTAGGGTAGTCAATATGTTTTAGAAGTACAATTTGATGGTTTACAAAGTCCTGAGTTGTTACTTTAGCTTATCAAATCTATTCACTCCAGGGGGGGGGGGGGGGGCAAGAGCTACAACGAGCCGTTTAGTGGAGAGAGTGAATACTGCTGAATACACATACTTTACAAAGATGCTGTATGCGAAACCAATGTGAGTTTGGAAAATTGCACAGTATAAATCTATTTTAGTATACCTCAACAATGGAATTATGATCAGTGGAAATGGCCATGACACCTCTCCTTTAAGTGCTTTGACAAAAAATCCATTTCATCTGTGGAAGCCGTAATACTGTAAAAAGCACGACCAATCATTTTAGCCGGCCCGGCTAAAATAACTGGATGGCCTACCTGCCTGTCAGCCTTCCATCTGTGCACAACTTATCTCGTGCCCTCATTGGTCATGTGCGCGTTCGTGTGTGTTGGAGGAGGGGCTCTATAAGGAAGTGGCAGATTTTCTCCGGTTGTGTATTTTCAAATTCTAGCGATCTCGAGCCGGTTTCTCAAACTTACCTACCCTACCTTTAAGTGGTAGTTTTGATTTGTTGTGTTTTCAGAAGTGTCCCTGATTTTAGTTATTTTTTATTCTCTAGACATCTAAGGACTCTGTGATCTACTCAAACAAGCTGATAATCTTACTAGTGAAGTAAACAGATATGGTTCTAAACTGTATTGAAGTAAACATGTATTATTTTGAATTGTATTTTAGTGAACATGTATTGTTTGAACTGTTTTAAGTAATCACATGTATACATATTGTATTCTCACTTACAACTCACTGACCCAGAGATCCTGTTACACACACATACACCTCCTCCCACCAGCACACACACACACACATATTCTTTTCAAGGTTCTTTCTGGGCATCATTATACCTGTGCACAATGTTTGGTTGTCTGGGAAAGAATAGTTTGTGTGAAATATTCCATGGGAAAGTAAGGGAGTGAATATCGGTGCAGAGATAAGATTGACTCTGCCGTTGTGAACTTCCGAATCTCAGAAGAAAACATACTTTTTCTCAGAGCTCTGATTCGCTGTGTTGGACCCGACCAGAAGTGAATCCAACCAGTAAAAACACCTGGGGGAGTGAGCAGCTCACACAGCTCCTCCACACGGACTCTCTGATTCGCTTCGGAGTAAAATGGGAAGGAAGAAGTCAACAAATCTCCGCCCCAAAATATGAATATGAATACTGTTGTTTATGCATGTAAAATGCTTCCTGTTTGCTGACTGGCTGGTCCCGATACCTGTATCGCACAGCAGTAGAAACCTGAAGTCCGGAGTACTCTGTAAAACTTGTATACGTGTTTTGTTTCTTACCAGTAAAATCAGATTATTGTTATAACCTTTAATTCCGGTGTTTTGAATTCCTTTCTTTATTAACTAGAACCAGCCTCATCTAACGAACGGCGGGTAGCGGAGGGGGGGGGGCTTTAAAGCCACCACCAAGGTGTTTGCTACAACAAATGGTGACCTGCGACGTGATGAGTGCTGATCTCTAGAAAGGAACACCGACAGCCAGCGGACGGAATTCAGTCCAGGGGAGGACACCGAGATACCGTTGACAACTACACCAAGCGCACGATATACAAAAGGTGAGCAGACACCTGTTTTGACTATCAAAAATCTGTGATTGATTATACTACAACATTTTAGAGTTGTCAGCGGCGTTCTCAGTGTTCTTAGTCACGGTAGGAAATACAATACATATTCTAGTTGGGAAAGTGCTTAGAGTCAGGTAGAGCATTCCTGTACCTAAGGCACAAAGTGTTTGTAAGAGGCGGGTAGTGCCTTAACTCACTAGAGAAAGACTGCAAGTACGTAAAAAACAGATGGGTTAAAATCCCCGTAAGTCAAGTAAAGATTGATTAATACGGTTGGCTTGTTAGTGCTTTAATGAAGACTACGAGGGCGTAAAAAACAGATGGGTTAAAGTCCCCGTAAGTCAAGTACAGACTATGCGGTTGTCTCGTAGATGAAAGGTTGTTATAAAGAACTTCCTATTGAATAACAATCGAATGGGCAATCCCTCTTTGAAAATTGCTAGAATTGTTATATTGTGGGTGATACGAGAGGAGAGAGACGCGACCTCCAACTAACCATTTGGAACGACCGAATCTCATCACAACTCTTGCTGTGGGGTTAATCAGGCTCATTAAACGTTACGATAAAGAGATTTTGTTGACTGGGTTCCGACTCCTTGCCTGAAGCCGCAATCGCCGTAAGGGGGTTGTAGAAGCTTGCTTCAGGAAGTCACGCTATCTGTTGAAATATACATCGCACAATAAAAATCTGCCTGCCTGTATGGGGATAAAATGTGTGTAAAACTGCAAACATAATTTAAGAACACCACTCTGTACACAGTACATACTTAGAAAAGAAGTAGTACACAGAGATAGAATTCATATAGTACGAAGTCTGTATAAGGGAATAAACTCTGTGTGATTTTTTAAGTCAAATCTGTGTAATAATTGAGAGAAAAGCATAGATAGGAAAGTTGTGTGGGCGAGTGTGCGGAGCTCCACCAGAGAGGGGAAGCTCATTCGTGGTCAGCTGCTGCCCTCTGGTGGCGAACAGGGTGTGTAACAATATTTGACAAGAATTGTCCAGTATATTAAATAAATACAAACAAACACATATCAACATAGTCAGATAATATAAACGAGGTCAATCATGGAAGGAGATTTTGAAAAAAATGATTAGCGTTCCAATCTCCGGAAGCTTCCGCGAGCAACTGGTCAGGTGCTACCATCTGGTGGCCAATAGGGTGTGGCACAAAACAAACAGAGACTAATGGTAAATTAAGATTTGGCTCCATCTGCTGGACATATGATATATAAGTAATAATAATATATAATATATAACTGATATATAAGGCTCGATATTTCTGAAAATGAGAACACCGTTAACGGCATTCTATTTCAGAAAAAGGGGGGATGTAGATCAGGCAATATGTATGTGAGATTATTACGTTTTTAAGAGAAATTGATAAATTTAAAATAATCTAGTTTTGGTTCTTTTTTGTTTTGTTTTGTTTTGTTTGTTTCTTTTTTGTTCGGTTTTGTTTTATTTCTTTTGTTTATTGTTTTCTGCATAGTCTTTTGTCCACACTCCAGTCTAGTTGGTGGCGGAAATGCACCTACAAGTTGGCTTGCCAACCCCCAATAAACACTAAAGAAGTAGAAGAGATGAGTTCAAAACCATATTTCCAGCAACTTAAGGGCTTGGTATGAGACTTCTCCACACAGGTTGCTGATGCCAAAGGGGGACCCGAGAAACACGAGGCCAACACAGCAGAGTTTGTCTGGCTGAAAGTCATCAGGCCTAAGTGACTCAACCCCAGGTTTTCCGGCCCCTACCGAGTGACCCAAAGGACCTCCCATGCCGTCCGCCTAGAAGGAAAGGGAGACAACTGGTAGCACTGGAGCCAGTGTGCGGTCGGGAAAACACCTGCGAGGACCCTAGACGACATCAGGACAGATCTGGCCCTCGTCAAGGAAGTCGACCCAGGAGGCGCCATCAGCGGACCGGAGGAGGAGGATCGGGACATCTCTCCAGCATCGACCCGGAAGCCACCATCAGCGTGCCGGAGGAGGAGGATCGGGACATCTCTCCAGCATCGACCCGGAAGCCGCCATCAGCGGGCCGGAGGAGGAGGATCGGGACATCTCTCCAGCATCGACCCGGAAGCCGCCATCAGCGGGCCGGAGGAGGAGGATCGGGACATCTCTCCAGCATCGACCCGGAAGCCGCCATCAGCGGGCCGGAGGAGGAGAATCCAGAAGACATCTCTCTAGCAGGCAGCCCAGAAGCCGCCGTCATCGGGCTGGGGGGACAAATACACGGCAAACCAAGACGGCACAGGGAACTCCACTTCCCGCTGAAACAGGTTGATATAGCCGGTGTGGAACTTTGTTTTAACAATCCATTTTTTGAGGAACTCTGAACTTTGTTTTTATATCCCATTGTTTAAGGGATTTGCATATTGTTTGCCCATTGTTTAAGGGATTTGTTTATTTTTATTCTACAGAACTATGTGTTAAAGGTTCCAGGAAATGTTGAAGGGTTCTTTTGGGGCAGACTACTGACATATGTGGGGACCCACATTTACCATTAAAAACCTATCGCTTAAAATCAATCACTAACCAAGGTGGGAGTAACTCCTGTTTTACTTTCCAAATAGGCCCTTTTATCATTACTCAACATCTGGACGAGGGTAGATGTCTATTTAAATACTCCTCGTACTCAAGAGGGTTTTGGCATATCTGGGTCTCAATCTCCCTCAGGGGGCACGTTTTGTATTCTGGGAAACCAAGGTACGATCGCATTGACCATTGGTAATATACGGTTTAAAGATACCAGAAGAATTGGAGCTAACAGCATAATTATGTACGGGCACTGGAGAATGGTAGCAGGCCTGGGCCTCCTACTTACCATTATGGTAACGATAATTTTCATTGTCTGTAAAACTAATGATGTTCTTTCTCCAACTCTCGCCCCAGAGGAAGAGATAGTAAGGACCAAAAGAGGGACTAGAGTAGCGAGCCTTATGTCCCCAAAAAGAACCTTCACTCTCCAAGAAGGTAGCGACGGAATAGTGGACATAGATCTGTGCGCAATCGCCCCATGTTCCAACTCTGACAAATCATACTCAGGTCTCGCTAAATATGTCTGCCTCACCCCAACAGTCTTCTAATTTCTGTGGCTACTTTTATTGCCATTTTAGTGACATGTGGTTGTTGTTGTGTGCCTTGTATCCGCTCATTGTCTGTTAGACTCATCAGTTCCACCATTGAGGGAAAAGCTGCCCCTTCCCCTTCGTACCAAATGCCCTTGTTGGCTTATGCGTCGGAGGGGGAAGAGTACGATGACTCAGCCGACAAGGACGAACTTTTTTAAACATATTTTAGTCTCCCTCCACTGTCATAAGAAGTTGTTGTAGTGGACTGTTCCTACAGGTTTAAAGTGCTCTAAATCCCAGCTTCTGATGGATTTATATAAATGTTGGGACAGACACAGTAGAAAAGAATGACAGTGGTTATATTTCAAATGCTATATGTTGATCTCGTGAGGTGAGATCAAAAGAGGGATTGAAGTAAACAGATATGGTTCTAAACTGTATTGAAGTAAACATGTATTATTTTGAATTGTATTTTAGTGAACATGTATTGTTTGAACTGTTTTAAGTAATCACATGTATACATATTGTATTCTCACTTACAACTCACTGACCCAGAGATCCTGTTACACACACATACACCTCCTCCCACCAGCACACACACACATATTCTTTTCAAGGTTCTTTCTGGGCATCATTATATCTGTGCACAATGTTTGGTTGTCTGGGAAAGAATAGTTTGTGTGAAATATTCCATGGGAAAGTAAGGGAGTGAATATTGGTGCAGAGATAAGATTGACTCTGCCGTTGTGAACTTCCGAATCTCAGAAGAAAACATACTTTTTCTCAGAGCTCTGATTCGCTGTGTTGGACCCGACCAGAAGTGAATCCAACCAGTAAAAACACCTGGGGGAGTGAGCAGCTCACACAGCTCCTCCCCACGGACTCTCTGATTCGCTTCGGAGTAAAATGGGAAGGAAGAAGTTAACACATCTCCGCCCCAAAATATGAATATGAATACTGTTGTTTATGCATGTAAAATGCTTCTTGTTTGCTGACTGGCTGGTCCCGATACCTGTATCGCACAGCAGTAGAAACCTGAAGTCCGTAGTACTCTGTAAAACTTGTATACGTGTTTTGTTTCTTACCAGTAAAATCAGATTATTGTTATAACCTTTAATTCCGGTGTTTTGAATTCCTTTCTTTATTAAATAGAACCAACCTCATCTAACGAATGGCGCGTAGCGGAGGGGGGGGGCTTTAAAGCCACCACCAAGGTGTTTGCTACAACACTAGCTGCCGGGCAACATGGCATTAAAAGAACGACCCATGCTGTTATTCTTGTTTCCTGTCACTATAAGAGGTGATGTGTTTTTATTGTGTTGTGCAGAGAATCTTTTTTGTGACTTCTTCTTCTCGACTGACTTTGTTACCTTTCCGGGACAGGACAAAGTTTGATGGCAGTCACTCGCAGCAGCAGCCCCTCTCTCTTCCTGCTGTGTATTCAACAGGTGCTTTCTCTCTAAAGCTGATGACCGGTATGTGAGACCTATTCAGTGTTTCATTGAAGGTTTTTTTTTAAGTGTGCATGTAGTATGTGGTGGATGAAGTAGTCACACGCTTTACCTCAAGGACCAGCGTGTAGGATATAGTGGCATCGAGCAGTGATGTTGCAGATTTTAACGGAAAACCCCTCCCCTCTCAATTTCCAGGCACGTTGGAGAACTGGAGTTTTTTTTAAATATATCATTTATGTATCTTTTTAAAGGAATCGCCCACTAAAGACAATGTGTACATTAATTCCTTACGTTGAATTCTCAAATAAAACATAAACAGTGTAGTATTCTTTTTTTAGTAGACTACACTACTGGATAAATGGGTCTTTGATTTTCCTGCACAAGTTTTGTAACACATTGTCAATGGATGTTTTGCTTTTCTTAAATGCGACCACCATTTGAATTAGAAAAAAACCCACCTGTCATTGTTTAATACAAAATGAACATTTATATGTGAAGTATTCCTTATTTATAAGTTAGAGCATTTTTTTAACCAATAAAGAAACACTCAATCACAGTTTCAAAACTCATTACAGAATCACCAAATTCAAAGTTACATGGTTAAATATAATTGATTATACATTGAAATCTACCTAACTTTATGAGTTAAGTCAGGCAATTTTTTGGCGGAAAACAATATATAACTGAGTATAAGCAGAAACACAGAAATATGTTGACTTCAATTACGGTAAGTGACGCTTGTGTTTAATTGTAGAGGACTGGACAGGAGAGACGCTCACCAGTGTCTTCTACACCGGAGACCTCCTGCCCCTCGAGGCCTCTTACAGCAGTCCTGATGCGGGACACAGACGCCTGTTTATCGACGGCTGTGTCGCCGCTTTGTCTCCTGACCCGAGATCAGTCCCCAGATACTACTTTATCGAAAACCATGGGTAAGAGAAGCTCAGAATACAGTATGATACTGATAATTGGCTCTTAAATTGCATTCAAATTTAATTTGTTTCGTCAGGTGCTTCAATGATGCCAAAGAGGACGGATCAAATGCACTTGTCAATCCCAGAACAAGATCTTCTTCTCTTCAGCTGCAGCTCGATGCCTTCCTGTTTCCCCAGGACACAAGGAACTCAGTGAGCCACTTCTATAACCTGAATGATTTTGTCATGTTTGGAAATGCTTCGAAGTTGTATAATGACATTTCTTTGGTCTCTCTTAAACAGCGTCCAGTAGTTTCTGGAGTCTCTTGTTCTCTTCTTTGGAAAGAGACAGCTCCTCCTCGTACTCTGCTATCGTTTTTTCAAACAAAGCAAATATATCTTCAGCAGCAGCAGTGAGTCGCTGCTTCTTCAACAACAGCAGCATTTGAACTTATTAGATTTGTATCACTTGCCAGCTGAAAGCGACCTCTGAAATGCGGAAGAGCAGCCCCGTCAACAAGGCCTGCAATTATATAAATTCAAGGTGCTTTTATTACTTATTTTGTGAATTGTTGCTCCTTACTGTAATATTGCAAAAGGTTTGTCAGTGTATCATTTACAAAGGCTCATCATGATAACAATTCTTTATAAGCTAAAACTGGTTCAAATTGTTGCTATTAATATTTCTTGCTACTTAAAGTGGACCTATCATGCTATATTTAAATGATATATTGTAGGGCCATACCTATATAAGGTATATTTATACGTTTCTGTTTTCAAAATACCAAACAGATCATGCATTTTAGCCATGCCTCATTTCACTCTATTTGCTGTTCTCCAGCACTGTTTTTGCAGGGGGCTGATTCTGTGAGCTGCAGCTGACCACGCCCCCCTGCAGGAGAGGGGAGCTGTGCTCTGATGAAGTCAGAAGAGGGGGAGAAAAATAGACCTCCGTCCTCCGTGTTTTATTATATTATTATAGGCCTATAGAGTCGTTATTCATTTGTTTTAAAGCTCAATAAATAACAAAGAAGACCTTTGACCGGCACTTTTCTAATTTTGTCCGGAAGATTTAAACTTTAACGGACATCTTGACCTGCGAAAGAAACTGAAACTGAAACTCTGCCGCCCGGTCCCCTCGTTCCTTGGACGAGGCGGAGAGGTGGGTGTTTGTCATCTGCTGGTGGACTAACCGGAGAGAATTACAGTGCTTGCCTCGACGGGGAGGGATTGCATTGAATTAAAGCAGCGAGAGCAAACGCTTGCCTCGGGGAGGGAGAAAAAAAGCCACAGCGGAGAATAAACAGAAGGGTAACCATGCGCAGGAAGTCTTCTTCGCTGCTTTTGTGGCAGACTACAGCGCCACTTACAGGCCTGGCATATGTACTACAGCGTCTCCAGCGCTTTCGAGTGGCCGGCCGTGGCCCAACCCCACATTCCCCTGATAGGTGGAGAGTTGGCCCAATAGCCGTAGCGCCACTTTCCTGACGTCAGTAAAGTGTTCAAATCTGGATCAGTTTTTATCAGATCCGTTGCAGCCCCTTTTTTAGAGATTTGGGTATGGAGGAAAATAGAGAGGGTTGTGTTTTCTGACACTTGGTGAGTTCCCTGGAACACCGGGGACACATATTCATGTATAAAAGACGTACAAAAGTGCATTTTGCATGATAGGTCCCCTTTAAGTAATCAAGTTACTTAATTAAGGAAACATATATTTGTAATGAGGTCTAACGTTTGCTGTAAATATAAGTGTAAATACTTTCTAAAATGAATTTTCCATGCTGTCTCTGTACAGCCAGATCAATGTAACCGTGATGCTTACCTCAGCATTTGGACTGAAACAGTACACATGTGAGAGGAATGTGCTAAATGTAAGCTTTAAGAATATTTTAGAATGTTGACGCTGCCCATGGAGTATATGTATACAAATAAATGGCTATTATTTCAACATTGGATTTGGGTGTAAATGCCCTCAACTCAAAGCTAAAGGAAAACAATGATTGTTTCCGTATACTAATCATCAGATGGATAAATGTCGATGGCAGTGATGATGTGTGTCGATGTTGCGACGATACATGCTCCAGCAACTCTCCCACCGGTCAAAGAAACCTTGGAAGTCTGATCCCTGAAGGTAAACTGTAAATCCTACAGTTGTATAACTTTCATAATCTGTGATCTGTCTGTGAAAACTGTCCCAACTAAATATTATTTGACTCTCACTTTCATTTTTATTCATGTTTCAGATTTGGTGGCACATGAAACTGTTACTCTGGGCCCTTTGATAGTTTTGCCATACAAATAGGCGAAGCATAACAATCCAGACACGTATCAGTGTTTGAAAGAGGAAAATAAAATGTGAATTTCTCTTACCTTCAAAAAGCTGAATGAAAATAAGAATGCATGCCAAGCTCGTCTTCATGGCCTTTTCAGTTATGAACTCACTAATAAATACTAAAGCTGACTCACATTGTACTCTTTCCTTCAGTCTTTGTGAGGTTTTGTGGACAGCCTCACTTTATTCATTGTTCTTCACCTCTGAGCAGGAAGGGGAAATCAAAGCAAGAACAGCCGTTGAAACGCTGCAGTTGGTTTTGCACACACTGATGTTTAACTGAATTTGAAATAAAACTCAGGATGTTATGCATCAGACTTTAAAACTTGTATCCACTGGATTAACACCACTAATGTGTACAGTTACGCAAACAAACCCTTCTCAAAAAGTTGTTCTCAGTATTTGTTAGAAATATAAACATTTCTCCCCACGAAGTACTTTATATATAACACTTTTTTATAGTATCCTAGTAAGTCTTCTTATAGCGATCCTGTTATTGATATTATCAAGTGAGAAAAGAATATATAATATCACTTTCATGATGTACGCCGGATATGTCTGGTGTCTGCAAGATGAGTGTGAAAGTGCAGGTCAGGAGGAGAGTCATCAGCAGCAAAGGGGTGGATATATATTAAAAGTTATTGTCCTGTAAACATGTACGCCGGCACAGTCCGATTCAGAAGCTCTCATAAATAATAATAAATATATATTTTTAAAGCTTTTTTTTTTCTTCAAAAAAAGTGCTATTCACATACAAGACAATACAATGTGTCCAAATATAAAGGAGATAATAATAGGAAAGAGTGAAAGAGGTTAGGTCAATAACCCTTGATAAGAATGGGTTCGCCCGATATGTCAGTGGTTAGAGCTGGCAGCCCATATGCAGTCACCGCTGCCTAGTAAACCAGTTTGAATCCTGAACCAGCCGAACATTTCTGGCATGTCCTCCCCTCTGTCTCCCCCTTTCATCTCTAACATCTCCAATAACGGCCCTCTGGACCAAAAATAACTAAAAAGTATGAACGGAAAAAACAAAATGGATCAATCTAAAATGAAATATTTAGAGTACAGGGTGAACCTCTGAAATGGATAATTAAGATTATAGTTTTGAACTTTATATGTTGTAAGTCATTTTAAATTAGTTGGGATGATTTTAAGTATTTGGAGGCATTTTCAATACTTTCTTAGTTTGAACTGCATGGATTGATTTTTACATGACATGTCTTATGTTTCAAACATATACTGTAGATCAAATTGTATTTATGTAGCTCAAAATCACAAGCTTTTCAATTTTTATTTGATTTGATTTGATTTAGTCTGTACAGATCAACAAAACATGAATAATAGTTTAAAAACATAATAAAATGACACCATAGACCACAATAATAATGTGATAGTGTGTACAAATTAAGGATCCAGGGGGATGTCAAAATGCTTCCTGCATGGTTTTCATGAACTGCAACACTAACATTTTATTTAAAATCCAAAGTAACAAGCAATGAAACAAATATATGCATATTTTAAACATGTGAAAACGCCCTCTCTCTCAATCAGCCTCATGTCTTGAGTTCAGAGTGTGCAGCCAATTAAGCTGATGGGTGTCTGATTGGACGCAGGTGTGCTGCTCTGATGAGGATAATGATCGGCTAGAGTTTAAAAAGCTCCACCGCTCACACTGAACCATACTGTGAGTCAGTCAGGAAGACAGAGAGCAGCCGACCAGTTTCCTGCCATCAGTTTCACTTATGGAGGCCTTTAATTTTCAGGTTATCCTCCTTGTAGGACTCTGTGTAAGCTCCTCTTTTGCTTTCCCGCCCACACACGATGCTTCATTCCAGAGCCTTGCGAACACAGGCAGGTCAGAACTCGGGCAGCAGCAGCAGAAGTCTCCGGCTGAGGAACCGCAGCAGGTGAATACCATCAGAGTGACCTGTCATCCAGACTCTTTGGAGATTGTTATCAAAGCCGACATGTTTGCGGTTGGAGTTCCTGTTGATGGAGACGAGATACGCCTTGGAGTAGAGAACAACAACCAGTACTGCAGAGCTACAGCGTCTTCAGCAGATGAGTACAGTATCAGTGTTGGACTTGTGGAGTGCGGCACCAGACACTGGGTAACTTTTAAATATATTTCATTTCAAATATGTTTCATCATAGCTTCTAGTTTTAAACACGTCTACTCTCCACAGGTAACTGAGGACTCTCTGATCTACACAAACCTCCTCATATACTCTCCTGAGGCTTCTCCATATGGTGTTGTTCGAATGGAGGAGGCTGTAATTCCAATTGAATGTCATTACGAAAGGTCTTTGTCTCTTTTTGTTTTTAAAGCTCACATTGTAAAAATCTTTGAATGATGTCTGTCTTTTTTTTTTTAAATGCATGTTTTCTGTTTCTTAGGAAGTACAGTTTGTCCAGTTCTTCACTCATGCCTTCCTGGATCCCCTTCATGTCGACCCAGGCTGCAGTGGAAATGTTGGAGTTTAACTTGAGAATCATGACAAGTGGGTTTTGGTAATTTTCTCATGTTATGAGTTGTCATGTCTCTATTTGCACTTAGTACTTTTTTCTGTCCGTGTGCAGGTGACTGGCAGTACAAAAGAAGCTCTAATGTGTTTCATCTCGGTGAGCCCATCAGCATCGAGGCTTCGGTCAGACTTGGGCATCACATGGGGCTCCGAGTGTTTGTGAGCAGCTGCGTGGCTACTCTGAGCCCTGACATGCACTCCAGCCCCAGGCATGCCTTCATTGAAAATGGGTAAGGCTGCAAATTGCTAAATGGCAAAAAGTAAAGTCTTTTTCTGACCCTAGAGGGAGCTGTTTAATGTGTAAGGCTCTTCAAGTGGTTTAATTCAGACACGAGCAATGCTGACTCGAGTGACCGGTTAATAAAAGATCAGTCCTTTAGTGGCGTCTTCAAGTTAGCCATTAGCTAAGGCTAGCTGTGGTTTGCTTTTAATCTTTGGTATTCTAGTTCTTCCTTTCTGTGCCACTATTGGCAAATGCACAGGTCAGATTTGTGCAGTTCTGACTCTAAATAACTACTTCCAGAACTTGCCTATATGACTAGAAATGTTAGTGGTGCATTGTGGGTAATGTAGACTCTGGTTATAGTAGTCAATGAGTGCTAATTTAGTGTTGCTCTTTTTGTTTTTCCTCATAGGTGCTTTGTTGACTCTCAGCTTCCAGGCTCAAGGTCTCAATTCTTAGCCAGGACACAGGATGACAAGCTCCACATGTCCATTGATGCCTTCAGATTTTATAATGAGGACAGAGGGGAGGTGAGGCTCTATTCAATTGCCTTAAACATGATTGTGTGTGCATGTTTCTAACACCTGCTTTTCTCATAGCTCTACATCACATGTCACCTGAATGCTGTGGCAATAAATAACGCAGATGCACCAAACAAGGCGTGCACTTTTGTGAATGGAAGGCAAGTGAGATCCAGCCTAAAATATTTCAAATTACACACAAAAAACAAAGTATTGATGCTGAATGTTTTTTTTATTCATCAGATGGAGGTCCGCTGATGGTAATGACTACTTATGTGGGCAATGCAAAAGACCAATTGGAGTTGAGCAAACTCCCAGTAAGCCCAGCAGCCCGAGCAAGTTTAGGCCTCGAGGGTTTGTGAAGCCAGAAGAGCGTGAACCCCTCTGGAGGAGCGGACTGAAGACCAGTCCAGGTGGGGAGCTTGTAGAAACTTGTATGATGAATATTGGCTGCAGATGTCGTCTTAATGATCAATTGTTTGTGACGCATGTTTTTGCATAGGTTTTAGACATGATGATGGCTGGGTAACTGAATTAACATGCATTGTGCTGGTTTGTGTTAGTGTGGGAACATCAGGCCAGAGTGGGTCCGATGATGGTCTTGCCAGCCAAGCAGAAAAGCCAGCCCATACCTGCAGAGGAGCGTTCTTCCATTCTTGATCAAATCGGCAGATCTACAATGTATGGCAGCCAGTGGAGGAGTGGAATAAACGGAGTTGGTAAGTCAATACCGGTATTCAATTATTCTTTGTTCATTTGAAGCCTTTAACAATCTCTAAATTGAGATTAAAATGACCCATAATGAAATCTTAATGTTGAATTGTTTATCTGTCAAAGATCAGAGGAAAGGACTGCTTCCTGATTCATCATCGACCCAAAACCAGGTGGACTTTCTGACTTTAGCTTCTGAGCAGAATGAAGACAAAAGTGGAACAGAAAAAGGTAAAATGTGAAAAGTCTTAACCCTTTTTTAAATGGCACTCTACAATGCACCTTTTACATTAACACATTTATTCTGCGACTACAGATGAAGATGCAGAGGAAATTCCTGAACTTCTAGAAGAAACCTCTCCTGAGGCCCACCTGCAGTTGAAGGCAGTAGTGCTGAACAGTACCAACACAGCGGCGCTCGATGAAGTCTTCCAAACTGCTGCGGTTAATGTGGCTGTGCCCCCACTGTCCAACACCACTGCAACAGAATCTGACCTTTCTGAAACAATGGACTCAAAGAGATAATAAATGATTCAAAATTGTATTTGTTTGCTTTTTAATGTTGCAATACACAAGGAAAACTGATGACCTGCTCACAGCTAAAAACAATTAAATGCAAACAGAATTGTTTCCTAATTAGCCAAAGTATTCCATATAACGGTAAACATTTAGTGGGGACCCACAATTGCAATTTGACATCCATGTTCCATGTCTTTTCTTGTGCTTGTCTGCTGCTAAAAATGGTACTATAACATGGCATTTATTTTCTGGGGTGTCATTTGCTTTAGTTGCAACAGCTGTATAAAGGTGATGTATTGGAGGTCAGCCAGTTTATATTTGAACTTCAGTTGTTGCAACAAAGCCTTTGTACATGAGTAGCCCCTTTTAAAAGGGGAGTTACCATGGGGGCCCTGGCAATATAATGACCTGAACATTAAGATATAAACATGGTCTCATGACTTTGTGTCCAGGCCCATTGGGTTTTTTGACTGTAGACTGAATTCTAATAGGGTACCCAGACCTCTACTAGGGTAGTCAATATGTTTTAGAGGTACAATTTGATGGTTTACAAAGTCCTGAGTTGTTACTTTAGATTAGCAAATCTATTCACTCCTGTTTTTGGGGACTGATTAAAAAAAAAAAAAGTGACAAAAAGAATTTTTAGATAAGTATAGTTAGATGCCATTATTTCAAGGCATCTGGGAAAAAAACTGAAGCAAGACTTTAAAATATTGGCTCAACGCAATGGTAGCCATGACATCACACATTTGTTTTTAGACTAAAAGGCCGTGTGGAAGATGAAACGTCCTGGGATGTTTTTTGTTCCCTGCAACAAAGTGCCTGTTGGGACTCAAAGCCAGGAACCAGTGAAGCTGTAAATGTGTCAATTTTTGTTTCACTTTACAGTGGACTGGAACTGAATCATACTCGTATACCACATTAAAACCTACATGCAAAAAAGTAAACTGATGTTGAATCAAATAAAATGGGGCTGCATTTTAAATTGCTCTCCATTAACTGTAGTATATAATATTTCAACATTGATTGATGCATAAGGAAGGAAGCATCAGTGTAACTACTAGATGTAAACCCACATGTCAGGTGTGGGCCAATCACATGCAGGTATTTCGGTGTGACTGCAGCTTTAATTCTCATCAGTTAATGAGTAATTGCTTCCAGCTGTCCTCTCCATGTGATTAGTCTGCACTGGGAAGTATTTGACATTGAGAGTTTGAACCTTCAGCATCTTATTTAAATTCAGTATGATTCAGATTTCCTAAATGATCACTTGTTTTACTGGTAGTGTTGTGTTTGCTTTGCTGTTCTGATAAAAGAGCACAATGGTGACGGCAGCTCAGCCAGCCTCTGTAGCACTGCTGTCACTTTTTGCTTTTGGTTTTGCAGACGCCATTCGAACTTTGAGAGATGGACCAATGATCGATGCTCAAGGAAGGGAATATAAAACTGCTGCATTAGGGTTTGACACAGAAAGTCAAATCAGTGAACCACTATTCAATGAGGGATCCACTATCAGTGTACAATGCACAGAAGTGTCCATAATCATTGCGGTAAAGGCTGACTTCTTTAAAAATGGACGCCTTTTGTCTCCATGGGATTTTCTTTTGGGAGAAGTCAAGCATTCACAGAGCAGTCAGTGTCGACCTGTTGCTGCTGGTGACTTTGAATATGTATTTGAAGCTGGACTACAAGACTGTGGCTCCAAAGTGACTGTAAGTTGTTGATGATTAATAGAAGATGGTGGATATATAACTGTGGTTGCTTAAGTGGTAGTTTTGATTTGTTGTGTTTTCAGAAGTGTCCCTGATTTTAGTTATTTTGTATTCTCTAGACATCTAAGGACTCTGTGATCTACTCAAACAAGCTGATAATCTTACTAGCTGCCGGGCAACATGGCATTAAAATAACGACCCATGCTGTTGTTCCCGTTTCCTGTCACTATAAGAGGTGAGATGTTTTTATTGTGTTGTGCAGGGAATCTTTTTTGTGTCTTCTCGACTGACTTTGTTACCTTTCCGGGACAGGACAAAGTTTGATGGCAGTCACTCGCAGCAGCAGCCCCTCTCTCTTCCTGCTGTGTATTCAACAGGTGCTTTCTCTCTAAAGCTGATGACCGGTATGTGAGACCTATTCAGTGTTTCATTGAAGGTTTTTTTTAAGTGTGCATGTAGTATGTGGTGGATGAAGTAGTCACACACTTTACCTCAAGGACCAGTGTGTAGGATATGTGGCATCGAGCAGTGATGTTGCAGATTTTAATTTCCAGGAATGTTGGAGAACTGGAGTTTTTTTTAAATATATAATTTATGCATCTTTTTAAAGGAATCACCCACTAAAGACAATGCGTACATTAAAGGTAGGGTATGTAAGTTTGAGAAACCGGCTCGAGATCGCTAGAATTTGAAAATACACGACCGGAGAAAATCTGCCACTTCCTTACAGAGCCCCTCCTCCAAACACACGAAAGCGCACATGACGAATGAGGGCACGAGATAAGTTTGTGCACAGATGGAAGGCGGACAGGCAGGTAGGCCATCCAGTTATTTTAGCCGGGCCGGCTAAAATGATTGGTCGTGCTTTTTACAGTACTACGGCTTCCAGAGATGACATTTGTTTATGGATTTTTTTTTGTCAAAGCACTTAAGATATTCATTGCTATCGGGATGTTAAGAGCATTCCATGGAATATAACAAAAAGTGTATCTCGAGCCGGTTTTTCAAACTTACATACCCCACCTTTAATTCCTTACGTTGAATTCTCAAATAATACATAAACAGTGTATTTTTTTTTTTTAGTAGACTACACTACTGAATAAATGGGTCTTTGATTTTCCTGCACAAGTTTTGTAACACATTGTCAATGGATGTTTTGCTTTTCTTAAAGGTAGGGTTGGTAAGTTTGAGAAACTGGCTTGAGATACACTTTTTGTTATATTCCATGGAATGCTCTTAACATCCCGATAGCAATGAATATCTGAAGTGCTTTGACAAAAAATCCATAAAAAAATGTCATCTGTGGAAGCCGTAGTACTGTAAAAAGCACGACCATTCATTTTAGCCGGCTCGGCTAAAATAACTGGATGGCCTACCTGCCTGTCAGCCTTCCATCTGTGCACAAACTTATCTCGTGCCCTCATTGGTCATGTTCGTGTGTGTTGGAGGAGGGGCTCTGTAAGGAAGTGGCAGATTTTTTTCTGGCTGTGTACTTTCAAATTCTAGCGCACTCGAGCTGGTTTCTCCAAAATTACCTACCCCACCTTTAATATTTCTTGCTGCTTAAGTAATCAAGTTACTTAATTAAGGAAACATGTAAATATAAGGATAAATACTTTCTAAAATGAATTTTCCATGCTGTCTCTGGACAGCCAGATCAATGCAACAGTGATGCTTACCTCAGCATTTGGACTGAAACAGTACACATGTGAGAGGAATGTGCTAAATGTCAGCTTTAAGAATATTTTAGAATATTGACGCTGCCCATGGAGTATATGTATACAAATGGCTATTATTTCAACATTGGATTTGGGTGTAAATGCCCTCAACTCAAAGCTAAAGGAAAACAATGATTGTTTCTGTATACTAATCATCAGATGGATAAATGTCGATGGCAGTGATGATGTGTGTCGATGTTGCGACGATACATGCTCGAGCAACTCTCCCACCGGTCAAACAAACCTCGGAAGTCTGATCCCTGAAGGTAAACTGTAAATCCTACAGTTTTATAACTTTCATAATCTGTGATCTGTCTGTGAAAACTGTCCCAACTAAATATGATTTGACTCTCACTTTCATTTTTATTCATGTTTCAGATTTGGTGGCACGTGAAACTGTTACTCTGGGCCCTTTGATGGTTTTGCCATACAAATAGGCGAAGCATAACAATCCAGACAATAAAGGATTAAATATTTGTCTATCAATCTCACCCTCCCTGACCAAACTTCAGCGTAATACTTATAGCTTAATACTAGCAAAACTATTATTTTAATGATTGTTTAGTAAGGAATGTTTATACAACATAAACATTAAAGAAACAATGATGTTTAGTCTTTACTGTTAATACCTAACATGGCTCTAAACAAAGCCACACAACTGGTCTGATGAAACATCCCCGTAAATAAAAACAGATTACACTGTATGAACATTAAATGTTGCTGTCAGGATAGACACGTATCAGTGTTTGAAAGAGGAAAATAAAATGTGAATTTCTCTTACCTTCAAAAAGCTGAATGAAAATAAGAATGCATGCCAAGCTCGTCTTCATGGCCTTTTCAGTTATGAACTCACTAATAAATACTAAAGCTGGCTCACATTGTACTCTTTCCTTCAGTCTTTGTGAGGTTTTGTGGACAGCCTCACTTTATTTATTGTTCTTCACCTCTGAGCAGGAAGGGGAAATCAAAGCAAGAACAGCCGTTGAAACGCTGCAGTTGGTTTTGCACACACTGATGTTTAACTGAATTTGAAATAAAACTCAGGATGTTATGCATCAGACTTTAAAACTTGTATCCACTGGATTAACACCACTAATGTGTACAGTTACACAAACAAACCCTTCTCAAAACGTTTTTCTCAGTATTTCTTAGCAATATAAACATTGCTCCCCATGAAGTACTTTATATATAACACTTTTTTATAGTATCCTAGTAAGTCTTCTTATAGCGATCCTGTTATTGATATTATCAAGTGAGAAAAGAAGATATATCACTTTCATGATGTATCACCGGATATGTCTGGTGTCTGCAAGATGAGTGTGAAAGTGCAGGTCAGGAGGAGAGTCATCAGCAGCAAAGGTGTGGATATATATTAGTTATTGTCCTGTAAGCATGTACGCCGGCACAGTCCGATTCAGAAGCTCTCATAAATAATAAATATATATTTTTATTTTAAAAAAGTGCTATTCACATACAGTACAAGACAATACAATGTGTCCAAATATAAAGGAGATAATAATAGGAAAGAGTGAAAGGGTCAATAACCCTTGATAAGAATGGGTTCGCCCGATATGTCAGTGGTTAGAGCCGGCAGCCCATATGCAGTCACCGCTGCCTAGTAAACCAGTTTGAATCCTGAACCAGCCGAACATTTCTGGCATGTCCTCCCCTCTGTCTCCCCCTTTCAACTCTAACATCTCCAATAACGGCCCTCTGGACCAAAAAAAACTAAAAAGTATGAACGGAAAAACAAAATGGATCAATCTAAAATAACATAAAATATTTAGGCAACAGTACAGGGTGAACCTCTGAAATGGATAATTAAGAATATAGTTTTGAACTTTATATGTTGTAAGTCATTTTAAATTAGTTGGGATGATTTTAAGTATTTGGAGGTTTTTTCAATATTTTCTTTGTTTGAACTGCATGGATTGATTTTTACATGACATGTCTTATGTTTCAAAAATATAGATCAAATTGTATTTATGTAGCTCAAAATCACAAGTTTTACATTTTTATTTGATTTGATTTGATTTAGTCTGTACCAGTGACGTGCGGTGAGGTTCATGGCTGGTGAGGCACTGACTCACTGAGTCAGATTTACAAATATTATATTTTGACCTTAATCGAAATATTCTGTTATTTTCAAAAGCTTTTTTAGTCTGATGCTTCGATTCATTTTAAACAGACCGTTCAACAAAAGGATACCCAAAATCTAAATATTGGATTGTTCTTTCTTAGTAAGATCCCATTTTCATTACAAATGTGGTCTTACCTTGACTTGAAGATGAAGTCCATGCTATCCTTCTGGACAACAATCTCTATTACTTTTTTGTAAAAGTCCTCCTTATCTTCCAGTAGTTTCAAAAGTCTAGTTTGTTGTTACGTCTACCGTCTCTGCGTAGAATTACAGTAGCAACAAGAACCTGTGGGCTCACGTGCGCCCC
Source organism: Trematomus bernacchii (assembly GCF_902827165.1). Lineage (NCBI taxonomy): Eukaryota > Metazoa > Chordata > Actinopteri > Perciformes > Nototheniidae > Trematomus > Trematomus bernacchii. The sequence goes on along the minus strand of NW_022987619.1, from coordinate 25,960 downwards.
CTTCAGTGCGGCAGAGGTTATGGCTGCCTCCCCTGGTGCATTTTCATTGCCGTTGAGACCAGCGAGCCTAAATATCATATATACGTGAAATAAGTTATTTAGAGACTATGGATGGCGAGGATAAATGTAATAAAGGGATCTACATACATTACATTGGTGACCTACAGTGAGATGGTAACAGGCATGTGCTTAGGGCCCGCTTTCCAGCCAGTTTCTGTGGGGTGACGCATTCTGAGGTGAGGCAGATCTCATCTGTGCCTCACCTCACCCCACAGTAACTGGCTTGAGCGCGCTCACAAAATAAGTGCCCGCGCTAAATTAGTGCCCGTGCTCCAGCAAGTTACTGTGGGCTTACGAGAGGCAGAGCACGTGCCTGCCTCACTTGTCATCGCTCCCGTAGCGGAGCTCGGCAAATTTGCTGATTTTGACTATAAAAAGCGATTAGAATCATACATAAATCACACTTACAACACAGATCAGTGGAGACATTTTATTATTATTACTATTTCGTTTTTCTTTAGTTGTTTTTCCGTTACATTGGAGTATGACAGGTGAGGCTCTGCCTCCCCTGCCTCCACTGACTGCACGTCGCTGGTCTGTACAGATCAACAAAACATGAATGATAGTTTAAAAACATAATAAAATGACACCATAGACCACAATAATAATGTGATAGTGTGTACAAATTAAGGATCCAGGGGGATGTCAAAATGCTTCCTGCATGGTTTTCATGAACTGCAACACTAACATGTTATTTAAAATCCAAAGTAACAAGCAATGAAACAAATATATGCACATTTTAAACATGTGAAAACACCCTCTCTCTCCATCAGCCTCATGCCAGTAGCTTTGCCGATATCTGTGTTGATAGGTAATAGATTAAGAGCTGTAAATCAGCTTAGAAACAGGAAGTGCTCAAACGTTTGTGTGAGGTTATCAAATTTAGCAGTGATTCCATGTCAGCCACAGCTTGTCACAATTTTTTTTACTGATAGTGTATTTAACAAACTTAAACTAGCTTTATTAAATGTCAGGTCTTTGGCAGGAAAAACATTTTTAATCAATGATTTTATCACTGAGCACAATCTCGATTTTATGTTTTTAACGGAAACTTGGATTGAACAAAATAACAGTGCAGCTGTTCTTATCGAATCAACCCCTCCCAACTTTAGTTTTATGAGTCAGGAAAGAATGCATAAGAAAGGAGGTGGAGTTGCTATTTTGTTCAATGATTCCATTCAATGCAGGAAGACATCTTATGGGGACTTTGCTTCTTTTGAATATGTGGCCCTTCAGCTGAAATGCTCCTCTCGAGCTCTGTTCCTAAATATCTATAGACCACCCAAATACTGTGCAAGCTTTTTTGATGATTTTACTGAACTGCTGTCGATAGTGTGTATTGACTTTGACCGTCTAGTCATTGTTGGTGATTTTAACATCCATGTTGACAACCCCCAGGACAGAGGGGCTAAAGAACTGTTTTGTGTTCTTGATAACTATGGACTGACTCAGCATGTGGCGGAGCCCACGCACAATAAGGGGCACACTCTGGACTTAATTATCTCAAAGGGTCTGAATATCTCAAAGGTTGATGTTGCACTGTCTGATCATTCCTGTGTTTTCTTTGAGAGCTCTATTTCTGTTCACAAAAATGTTCAGAAAGAGGTAACCACAAAGCAATATTTAACTGAAAATACTAGGGAAATGTTTACTCATAATTTTTCATCCACACTTGCCCCTGCTAACATCTCAGTAAATGAGCTAGTAGATCATTTTAATTCAAAAATTAAAAATGTTATAGATACCATTGCTCCAACTAAGGTAAAGGAAGTGATTGGCAAGAAAATATCTCCATGGAGAAAGGCCATGACCGTGAGAACAGAAAAAAGAGAGTGTCAAAAAGCTGAACGTAGGTGGCGAAAAACAAATCTCCAGGTTCACTTTGAAATCTATAAAGAGAGACTTGGCCTTTATAATTTGGAATTGAAAAACGCACGACAGTCTTTCTTCTCTGACATCATTACCAAAAATAAAAACAACGCACGTGCCTTGTTTGCTACCGTCGACAGACTAACTAACCCCCCAGTGTCAGTAGCCTCTGAATTTCTATCCACCAGGGCGTGCAATGATTTTGCCTCCTTCTTCACTGACAAAATTCAGAAAATTAGACAAGCAGTCAGTGCCTCTGCATCAGGTACAGCAAATGTGTTGTCCCTATGTCCACCTAATATCAATTCAAACACCATGACACAATTCCATCAGATTAATGGTAAAAACTTAGAGGACATTATTCAACTTCTGAAATCCTCCTCCTGCTGCCTTGATATTATTCCAACAGGATTTTTCAATGATGTTTTTCCTTGCATGGCCTCAGATCTACTTCATATAGTAAACACATCTCTTCACTCAAGTATTTTTCCAGAGGCCCTGAAAACTGCAGTCATTAAACCGCTCTTAAAAAAGAATAATCTAGATGCTTCAGTAATGAACAATTACAGGCCAATATCAAACCTGCCATTTCTAGGTAAAATCATTGAAAAAGTTGTATTTCAACAGTTGAGTAACTTCTTGCATTTAAATAACTGTTTGGATGTGTTCCAGTCAGGATTTCGTCCAAACCACAGCACTGAGACTGCTCTTGTAAAGGTCTTCAATGACATCCACTTAAACACAGACAGTGGCAGAACTTCAGTGTTAGTATTATTAGATCTCAGTGCTGCGTTTGACACTGTTGACCACAACATATTACTAGACCGACTAGAAAACTGGGTGGGACTTTCGGCAACAGTTCTAAATTGGTTTGAGTCCTACTTAAAGGACAGAAAAAACTTTGTTTCTATAGGTAAATATACATCTGAGTTGACAAATATGACATGTGGGGTACCTCAAGGCTCCATCTTGGGGCCTCTTCTCTTTAACATCTACATGCTACCACTGGCTCAGATAATGAAAAACAACAAAATAAGTTACCATAGCTATGCGGATGACACACAAATTTACGTAACAATTTCACCAGGAGATTATGCTCCAATTCAAACACTGAGTAAGTGCATTGAACAAATCAATGACTGGATGTGTCAGAACTTTCTCCAATTAAACAAAGATAAAACTGAGGTAATGGTTTTTGGAGCCAAGGCAGAACGTATAAAAGTTAGCGCTGAGCTTCAGTCTGCAATGTTCAAAACAACAGATAGAGCCAGAAATCTAGGTGTAGTCATGGACTCTGACCTGAGTTTCAACAGTCACATTAAAACAGTTACTAAATCAGCCTACTATCACCTAAAGAACATATCTAGGATTAAAAGACTAATGTCACAGCAGGATTTGGAAAAACTTGTCCATGCTTTTATCTTCAGTAGACTTGACTACTGCAATGGTGTCTTTACAGGTCTCACTAAAAAATCTATTAGAAAGCTGCAGCTAATTCAGAACGCCGCTGCTCGAGTCCTCACTAACACTAAGAAAGTGGATCACATCACTCCTGTTCTGAAGTCCTTACACTGGCTTCCTGTGTGTCAAAGAATAGATTTCAAAATACTGCTGCTGGTTTATAAAGCTTTGAATGGTTTAGGCCCAAAATACATGTCTGACCTACTGCTAAATTATGAACCAACCAGAACTCTCAGGTCTTCAGGGACTGGTCAGCTTTCTGTCCCTAGAGTCAGAACTAAACATGGAGAAGCAGCATTCAGTTATTATGCTCCAAATATCTGGAACAAACTCCCAGAAACCTGCAGGTCCGCTGCAACTCTTACTACTTTTAAATCCAGGCTGAAGACTTTTCTTTTTGCCGCTGCTTTTAATTGAACTATTCACATCTTAAACTGCACTGTAACTTTTAACTTTTATTCATGTATTTTTTCTTTTAATGTTTATTTTATTATCTTTTCTTTTTAATGATTTTAAATGCCATTTTCATAATGTCTTCCATTTTTGTAAAGCACTTTGAATTGCCTTGTGTTGAAAGGTGCTATATAAATAAACTTGCCTTGCCTTGCCTTGAGTTCAGGGTGTGCAGCCAATTAAGCTGATGGGTGTCTGATTGGACGCAGGTGTGCTGCTCTGATGAGGATAATGATCGGCTAGAGTTTAAAAAGCTCCACCGCTCACACTGAACCATACTGTGAGTCAGTCAGGAAGACAGAGAGCAGCCGACCAGTTTCCTGTCATCAGTTTCACTTATGGAGGCCTTTCATTTTCAGGTTATCCTCCTTGTAGGACTCTGTGTAAGCTCCTCTTTTGCTTTCCCGCCCACACACGATGCTTCATTCCAGAGCCTTGCGAACACAGGCAGGTCAGAACTCGGGCAGCAGCAGCAGAAGTCTCCGGCTGAGGAACCGCAGCAGGTGAATACCATCAGAGTGACCTGTCATCCAGACTCTTTGGAGATTGTTATCAAAGCCGACATGTTTGCGGTTGGAGTTCCTGTTGATGGAGACGAGATACGCCTTGGAGTAGAGAACAACAACCAGTACTGCAGAGCTACAGCGTCTTCAGCAGATGAGTACAGTATCAGTGTTGGACTTGTGGAGTGCGGCACCAGACACTGGGTAACTTTTTAAATATATTTAATTTCAAATATGATTCATTATAGCTTCTAGTTTTAAACACGTCTACTCTCCACAGGTAACTGAGGACTCTCTGATCTACACAAACCTCCTCATATACTCTCCTGAGGCTTCTCCATATGGTGTTGTTCGAATGGAGGAGGCTGTAATTCCACTTGAATGTCATTACGAAAGGTTTTAGTTTTTAAAGCTCACATTGTAAAAATCTTTGAATGATGTCGGTCTTTTTTTAAATGCATGTTTTCTGTTTCTTAGGAAGTACAGTTTGTCCAGTTCTTCACTCATGCCTACCTGGATCCCCTTCATGTCGACCCAGGCTGCAGTGGAAATGTTGGAGTTTAACTTGAGAATCATGACAAGTGGGTTTTGGTAATTTTCTCATGTTATGAGTTGTCATGTCTCTATTTGCACTTAGTACTTTTTTCTGTCCGTGTGCAGGTGACTGGCAGTACAAAAGAAGCTCTAATGTGTTTCATCTCGGTGAGCCCATCAGCATCGAGGCCTCGGTCAGACTTGGGCATCACATGGGGCTCCGAGTGTTTGTGAGCAGCTGCGTGGCTACACTGAGCCCTGACATGCACTCTCGCCCCAGGCATGCCTTCATTGAAAATGGGTAAGGCTGCAAATTGCTAAATGGCAAAAAGGAAAGTCTTTTTCTGACCCTAGAGGGAGCTGTTTAATGTGTAAGGCTCTTCAAGTGGTTTAATTCAGACGCAAGCAATGCTGACTCGAGTGACCGGTTAATAAAAGATCAGTCCTTTAGTGGCGTCTTCAAGTTAGCCATTAGCTAAGGCTAGCTGCAGTTTGCTTTTAATCTTTGGTATTCTAGTTCTTCCTTTCTGTACCACTATAGGCAAATGCACAGGTCAGATTTGTGCAGTTCTGACTCTAAATAACTACTTTCAGAACTTTCCTATATGACTAGAAATGTTAGTGTTGCATTGTGGGTAATGTAGACTCTGGTTATAGTAGTCAATGAGTGCTAATTTAGTGTTGCTCTTTTTGTTTTTCCTCATAGGTGCTTTGTTGACTCTCAGCTTCCAGGCTCAAGGTCTCAATTCTTAGCCAGGACACAGGATGACAAGCTCCACATGTCCATTGATGCCTTCAGATTTTATAATGAGGACAGAGGGGAGGTGAGGCTCTATTCAATTGCCTTAAACATGATTGTGTGTGCATGTTTCCCAACACCTGCTTTTCTCATAGCTCTACATCACATGTCACCTGAATGCTGTGGCAATAAATAACGCAGATGCACCAAACAAGGCGTGCACTTTTGTGAATGGAAGGTAAGTGAGATCCTAAAATATTTCAAATTACACACAAAAAACAAACTATTGGTGCTGAATGTTTTTTTTGTATTCATCAGATGGAGGTCCGCTGATGGTAATGACTACTTATGTGGGCAATGCAAAAGACCAATTGGAGTTGAGCAAACTCCCAGTAAGCCCAGCAGCCCGAGCAAGTTTAGGCCTCGAGGGTTTGTGAAGCCAGAAGAGCGTGAACCCCTCTGGAGGAGCGGACTGAAGACCAGTCCAGGTGGGGAGCTTGTAGAAACTTGTATGATGAATATTGGCTGCAGATGTCGTCATGATCAATTGTTTGTGACTCATGTTTTTGCATAGGTTTTAGACATGATGATGGCTGGGTAACTGAATTAACATGCATTGTGCTGGTTTGTGTTAGTGTGGGAACATCAGGCCAGAGTGGGTCCGATGATGGTCTTGCCAACCAAGCAGAAAAGCCGGCCCATACCTGCAGAGGAGCGTTCTTCCATTCTTGATCAAATCGGCAGATCTACAATGTAGGGCAGCCAGTGGAGGAGTGGAATAAACGGAGTTGGTAAGTCAATACCGGTATTCAATTATTCTCTGTTCATTTGAAGCCTTTAACAATCTCTAAATTGAGATTAAAATGGCCCATAATGAAATCTTAATGTTGAATTGTTTTTCTGTCAAAGATCAGAGGAAAGGACTGCTTCCTGATTCATCATTGACCCAAAACCAGGTGGACTTTCTGATTTTAGCTTCTGAGCAGAATGAAGACAAAAGTGGAACAGAAAAATGTGAAAAGTCTTAACCCTTTTTTTAAATTTTTCTACAATGCACCTTTTACATTAACACATTTATTCTGCGACTACAGATGAAGATGCTGAGGAAGTTCCTGAACTTCTAGAAGAAACCTCTCCTGAGGCCCACCTGCAGTTGAAGGCAGTAGTGCTGAACAGTACCAACACAGCGGCGCTCGATGAAGTCTTCCAAACTGCTGCGGTTAATGTGGCTGTGCCCCCACTGTCCAACACCACTGCAACAGAATCTGACCTTTCTGAAACAATGGACTCAAAGAGATAATAAATTATTCAAATTTTAATTTGTTTGCTTTTTAATGTTGCAATACACAAGGAAAACTGATGACCTGCTCACAGCTAAAAACAATTAACAATTGTTTCCTAATTAGCCAAAGTATTCCATATAACGGTAAAGATTTAGGGGGGACCCAAAATTGCAATTTGACATCCATGTTCCATGTCTTTTCTTGTGCTTGTCTGATGCTAAAAATGGTACTACAACATGGCATTTATTTTCTGGGGTGTCATTTGCTTTAGTTGCAACAGCTGTATAAAGGTGATGTATTGGAGGTCAGCCAGTTTATATTTGAACTTCAGTTGCTGCAACAAAGCCTTTGTACATGAGTAGCCCCTTTTAAAAGGGGAGTTACCATGGGGGCCCTGGCAATATAATGACCTGAACATTAAGATATAAACATGGTCTCATAACTTTGTGTCCAGGCCCATTGGGTTTTTTGACTGGAGACTGAATTCTAATAGAGTACCCAGACCTCTACTAGGGTAGTCAATATGTTTTAGAGGTACAATTTGATGGTTTACAAAGTCCTGAGTTGTTACTTTAGCTTAGCAAATCTATTCACTCCTGTTTTTGGGGACTGATTTAAAAAAAGTGACATGAATCTTTAGATGAGTATAGTTACAGACATGGGCGTAATTCTCTCCTGGGGGACTGAGAGAGATCACGTCAACTCGGTGAGCTAAAGGACTCTGAGGGATTAGGTTGTAAACTGTAGTCTCAGTGGGTCTCAAACGGTTTGGTCATCTATGTAAACAAATATTTCCATATGTAATATTAGTTGTATATAAAATAAGTTAAGAAATCCTTCCAATGTGTACTATAGGTCAGTACAAAAATAAAAAACACAGTTTGAAAGGGGAGTGATTAGTCAAATATGCATAAATAAAAAGAAAGAATGCAGACTAGGTAAAATAAAGATATAGAGAGGAGTTTATCAATGATGTGTTATTGCTTGTGAGCATATTATAATGGTTTTTTGATTATTGAAATATATACAGTTCTGTTTCATTTGATTGTTGAGAGCTGTATCCATACATCTCTTCATGTGGCCCTCAAAGTGCACCAGATTGATGCTTTAGCTTCAATTTAAAGACAAAAATCTTCCCGGGGGTGCATGCCCCCGGACCCCCCAACAGGAGGTAAGGTCATCTCAAATAAAACAGGTTTACATGGATAGGATACTAGATAAGTGTGCACACTCATTATATACACTACACATTTTTCTTGGATTTGTTAACACTATAGTCCTTAATATATTTGTAGAAAGGCAGGAAATTGAGAAAATGTTTCATTGCGGAGGACCCCCTGTTTTGTGTCCCCCCCACTTCTCAAACCAAAGTTACACCCTTGGTTACAGATGCCATTATTTCAAGCCATCTGGGAAAAAAAACTGAAGCAAGACTTTAACCTCTTAAGGACGAAGGTCCCCCCCAGTGGACCCCCCCCCCACCGTTTTTTTTCGAGACTGTGTCTCAGGGCTTCTTAACATTAATGAAACCATTAATGTGTAGCACCAGAATAACGGGAAGAATCTCAGCTAACTGAAGATATGAACCATTTTTACCAAAACAAGGGTAATACTAAGCAGAAAAATGCTAACTCACTTAGCACAGAACTCAAGATAAAGATACCCTTATTACTTATCGTAACTGCACATACAATATCCGATTAAAGCTGAGACTCCACAGATTATATAGGTATAGTATCATCACTGAGCGATCCGAACTCGCGACAGCGGAAGCAAACACAGACATCACAAAACGTACCTTTACGGGAGATCGTCTCACCGTAGCTGTCTATCTGATCAAAGGACGTGTTCAATGGCATTAAAACGAGAAAAAAAGCGGCTGAATCGGTTGATCCATAGGTTAATAATGTATCTGTAGCTTGAAAAATGTTTTATAATCCATAATTCCATTTTTATGTAAAAAATCGGAGAAAAAAAGTTAGCTGCTAATGGTAGCCAACAGAGTGTATGCAGCTTCCGGTTTTGGCCACGCATCACTCTCACTCCTTATTTGTTAATGTGTTGGTGTGTGTAGAACTTTCCCTCAATTCCATTGGCTCTAGCGGTTATAAAGAGATTTCATTCATCAAAATCGACCAAGGGGGGCCAGAGATATGGAAAATCCACCCAAATGACCCCAGAAGTGGGTTTCTTTTGCTAAATCTCTCTAAAAAGGTCAAATTGCACTTGTTTTGCATCAATCTTGATACAGGGTACTTATTATATGTTGTACTGGATTCCTAAAGCTTTTAGTCTACTAACCCATCATCCAAGGGTAGTTTTCACTATAAGTACAAAATAATTTTTGGACGGACACTATAATTTACAGTTTTTTTAATATGTTCAATCGGAATTTTCTTTAAAATAAAAAACATCTACAGTATATTGATTCTGACTTTTCTACATCCAACTCACAGGTTTATCATTACTTTGAGAACAAAGATTATTAATTTAACCAATTTAGAAGGGAAGATATGGTCATTTGTTCTGGGAATGTCATTTTCAAGCCTGAGACCTGAAAAACAGGCTCAGGGTGGAACAGGTTAAAATATTGGCTCAATGTAATGGTAGCCATGACATCACACATTTGTTTTTAGACTAAAAGGCCATGTGGAAGATGAAACTTCCTGGGATGTTTTTTGGTCCCTGCAACAAAGTGCCTGTTGGGACTCAAAGCCAGAAACCAGTGAAGCTGTAAATGTGTAAGTTTTTGTTTCACTTTACAGTGGACTGGAACTGAATCGTACTCGTATACCACATTAAAACCTACATGCACAAAATAAACTGAATGATGTTGAATAAAATGGGGCTGCATTTTAAATTGCTCTCCATTAACTGTAGTATATAATATTTCAACATTGATTGATGCATAAGGAAGGAAGCATCAGTGTAACTACTAGATGTAAACCCACATGTCAGGTGTGGGCCAATCACATGCAGGTATTTCGGTGTGACTGCAGCTTTAATTCTCATCAGTTAATGAGTAATTGCTTCCAGCTGTCCTCTCCATGTGATTAGTCTGCACTGGGAAGTATTTGACATTGAGAGTTTGAACCTTCTGCATCTTATTTAAATTCAGTATGGTTTAGATTTCCTAAATTATCACTTGTTCTACTGGTAGTGTTGTGTTTGCTTAGGCTCTGTGGCACTGCTGTCACTTTTTGCTTTTGGTTTTGCAGACGCCATTCGAACTTTGAGAGATGGACCAATGATCGATGCTGAAGGAAGGGAATATAAAACTGCTGCATTAGGGTTTGACACAGAAAATCAAATCAGTGAACCACAATTCAATGAGGGATCCACTATCAGTGTACAATGCACAGAAGTGTCCATAATCATTGCGGTAAAGGCTGACCTCTTTAAAAATGGACGCCTTTTGTCTCCATGGGATTTTTTTTTGGGAGAAGTCAAGCATTCACAGAGCAGTCAGTGTCGACCTGTTGCTGCTGGTGACTCTGAATATGTATTTGAAGCTGGACTACAAGACTGTGGCTCCAAAGTGACTGGAAGTTGTTGATGATTAATAGAAGATGGTGGATATGTAACTGTGGTTGCAGGTTGGGTAGGTAATTTTGGAGAAACCAGCTCGAGTGCGCTAGAATTTGAAAATACACAGCCGGAAAAAATCTGCCACTTCCTTACAGAGCCCCTCCTCCAACACACACGAACGCGCACATGACCAATGAGGGCACGAGATAAGTTTGTGCACAGATGGAAGGCTGACAGGCAGGTAGGCCATCCAGTTATTTTAGCTGGGCCGGCTAAAATGATTGGTCGTGCTTTTTACAGCACCACGGCTTCCACAGATTACATTTTTTTTATGGATTTTTTGTCAAAGCACTTAAGATATTCATTGCTATCGGGATGTTAAGAGCATTCCATGGAATATAACAAAAAGTGTATCTCGAGCCGGTTTCTAAAACGTACCTACCCCAGCTTTAAAGGTAGGGTAGGTAAGTTTGAGAAACAGGCTCGAGATACACTTTTTGTTATATTCCATGGAATGCTCTTAACATCCCGATAGCAATGAATATCTTAAAGGAGAGGTGTCATGCTTTTCCGGTTATTACCCGTCCCCTTGTGTGTTATGAAGGTTTTTATGCATGTAAACGGTGTGCAGAGTCAAAACCCTCAAAGTACACCCTGTAGCGAGTAAAACTCTAACACAGAAAATACCTCTCCAAAACGCCTCGTTGGAGATACGTCATTGTCCATTTGATTCTTCCGGGTACGACATGATGTCATGCGGTACCCGGAACAAAATGGACCAATCCGGAAGAGCTATGGCCACACCCAGCGGCGCTGGCCGCACCCTCTGCCAGCCTAACATTTACTGTTGGAAGCTCTGGTTCAGTTCACAATCGATCCAGTCATGCCAATGCCAAGGACCTGTTTCCTGAAATGTGAGGGGAAATCTGAGCTGTTTGTCCTACCGACGGAAGAACCACGACGAAGTCAGTGGTTGAAATTTCTGTTTAACACTGTTCCTTCAGAGGTTCGAAGAACGTTACTGTGTGCGCGGCATTTCACAGATGAAAGCTTCCAAAACATTGCCCAGTTTGAGGCCGGATATGCACAGCATTTGAAACTGAAGGACGATGCTATTCCCAGTTTGTTTGGACCGTTTGGAGCAGGGGAAGATTCGGGTACACAACCTGTAAGTTTGCATTGTTATTTGTGTATTTATCAAACAAGGTATCTACCACGACTGTTTAAATGTGTAAACGTGTTTCGGACTGCTAAGCCATTGACACAGTGCTAACTAAGTTGCTAGCGTTTCCATATATCAACTCCAATATCAGCAGATGGCCTTGCATACATGTATCTCATAGCAGGAGAATGTCTGCATTCACACACGAAATACTCATAGACAGTATACTCCGGGTGATTTACCGTACGGTCAGTCGCGAAACGTAATTACATTATAGCTGGCGTTCCTAGCGTGTATGCTACCGAGCTAAACAACAGAGCTAGACATGAGTTTGCTCGGGAAAACATTGTTGTTATGCCAGCTACAATGAATGTAGCAGACTACCCGTATAAGATTGCAATTGTAAACATGTTCTTGATAGCCTAATATGAACCACTATCTGTTGTTCATAGTATAGTATAGTATAGTATAGTATAGTAGCCTATAGCATATTACACTGAACAACTAGCAAACGTAGGTTAGCATATTAGCTGGCAAGCTAACTGTGTTGATTAGATAGATAGATACACACTCCTACCACAACTACTACTAACGAATCTAAAACAACTAAGTTTCTCTAATATTTTGTGATTTGCATTTGATTTCGTCCAGCCAGATCAGGAAACTCCAGGCGTATCTGGCGGACAACACACACACGGGATGACCCACTCTGATGCCTCGTCCTAAAAAGCCCCGGCAGCCGCTTACAAAGCTGCGATAGGCAAGATGCCGAAAACACCTATAAGGGGAGGAATGGATGATATACAGTGTATATATGTATATTTACGCATGTTCATTTTGTACATTTCTAAAAATAAAGTTTGATGGAAATACTTAGTAGGCCTATCCTTTCTTCCCTGAATTATTTGCTCCTATAACTTATCATTCATATATAGCAAACCATGATTTGATTTCTCATCAAACAGTAGTAGTTTATTACAGGTAAAAATAACTTACTCTTCTATAACAACAGTTGTAGGTACAGTTCGGTTAGTTAGTGTATAAAATATACGGCTGTACCGAGGCCATTATAAGACTGTTGTTCCGCTGAGAGCGAGCCGAAAAAAGCGCTGTTAGACATGGGTGGAGCCTCTCTGGTGGTTGACTAATCAGAACAGAGTGGCCGAGCTGACCAATCGGAGCACACTAGGCTCACAGGGAGGGGGGGGCAAGAGACAGACATAGACGCCTGTTTATCGACGGCTGTGTCGCCGCTCTGTCTCCTGACCCGAGATCAGCCCCCAGATACTACTTTATCGAAAACCATGGGTAAGAGAAGCTCAGAATACAGTATGATACTGATAATTGGCTCTTAAATTGCATTCAAATTTTAATTTTCTTTTCGTCAGGTGCTTCAATGATGCCAAAGAGGAAGGATCAAATGCACTTTTCAATCCCAGAACAAGATCTTCTTCTCTTCAGCTGCAGCTCGATGCCTTCCTGTTTCCCCAGGACACAAGGAACTCAGTGAGCCACTTCTATAACCTGAATGATTTTGTCATATTTGGAAATGCTTCGAGGTTGTATAATGACATTTCTTTGGTCTCTCTTAAACAGCGTCCAGTAGTTTTTGGAGTCTCTTGTTCTCCTCTTTGGAAAGAGACAGCTCCTCCTCGTACTCTGCTATCGTTTTTTCAAACAAAGCAAATATATCTTCAGCAGCAGCAGTGAGTTGCTGCTTCTTCAACGACAGCAGCATTTGGATTTATTAGATTTTTATCACTTGCCAGCTGAAAGCGACCTCTGAAATGCGGAAGAGCAGCCCCGTCAACAAGGCCTGCAATTATATAAATTCAAGGTGCTTTTATTACTTATTTTGTGAATTGTTGCTCCTTACTTTAATATTGCAAAAGGTTTGTCAGTGTATCATTTACAAAGGCTCATCAGGTTAACAATTCTTTATAAGCTAAAACTGGTTCAAATGTTTGCTATTAATATTTCTTGCTGCTTAAGTAATCAAGTTACTTAATTAAGGAAACATGTAAATATAAGGATAAATACTTTCTAAAATGAATGTTCCATGCTGTCTCTGTACAGCCAGATCAATGTAACAGCGATGCTTACCTCAGCATTTGAACTGAAACAGTACACATGTGAGAGGAATGTGCTAAATGTAAGCTTTAAGAATATTTTAGAATGTTGACGCTGCCCATGGAGTATATGTATACAAATAAATGGCTATTATTTCAACATTGGATTTGGGTGTAAATGCCCTCAACTCAAAGCTAAAGGAAAACAATGATTGTTTCTGTATACTAATCATCAGATGGATAAATGTCGATGGCAGTGATGATGTGTGTCGATGTTGCGACGATACATGCTCCAGCAACTCTCCCACCGGTCAAACAAACCTCGGAAGTCTGATCCCTGAAGGTAAACTGTAAATCCTACAGTTGTATAACTTTCATAATCTGTGATCTGTCTGTGAAAACTGTCCCAACTAAATATGATTTGTCTCTCTCTTTCATTTTTATTCATGTTTCAGATTTGGTGGCACGTGAAACTGTTACTCTGGGCCCTTTGATGGTTTTGCCATACAAATAGGCGAAGCATAACAATCCAGACAATAAAGGATTAAATATTTGTCTATCAATCTCACCCTCCCTGACCAAACTTCAGCGTAATACTTATAGCTTAATACTAGCAAAACGATTATTTTAATGATTGTTTAGTAAGGAATGTTTATACAACATAAACATTAAAGAAACAATGATGTTTAGTCTTTACTGTTAATACCTAACATGGCTCTAAACAAAGCCACACAACTGGTCTGATGAAACATCCCCGTAAATAAAAACAGATTACACTGTATGAACATTAAATGTTGCTGTCAGGATAGACACGTATCAGTGTTTGAAAGAGGAAAATAAAATGTGAATTTCTCTTACCTTCAAAAAGCTGAATGAAAATAAGAATGCATGCCAAGCTCGTCTTCATGGCCTTTTCACTTATGAACTCACTAATAAATACTAAAGCTGACTCACATTGTACTCTTTCCTTCAGTCTTTGTGAGGTTTTGTGGACAGCCTCACTTTATTTATTGTTCTTCACCTCTGAGCAGGAAGGGGAAATCAAAGCAAGAACAGCCGTTGAAACGCTGCAGTTGGTTTTGCACACACTGATGTTTAACTGAATTTGAAATAAAACTCAGGATGTTATGCATCAGACTTTAAAACTTGTATCTACTAGATTAACACCACTAATGTGTACAGTTACACAAACAAACCCTTCTCAAAACGTTTTTCTCAGTATTTCTTAGCAATATAAACATTGCTCCCCATGAAGTACTTTATATATAACACTTTTTTATAGTATCCTAGTAAGTCTTCTTATAGCGATCCTGTTATTGATATTATCAAGTGAGAAAAGAAGATATATCACTTTCATGATGTATCAACGGATATGTCTGGTGTCTGCAAGATGAGTGTGAAAGTGCAGGTCAGGAGGAGAGTCATCAGCAGCAAAGGTGTGGATATATTAGTTATTGTCCTGTAAGCATGTACGCCGGCACAGTCCGATTCAGAAGCTCTCATAAATAATAAATATATATTTTTATTTTTAAAAAAGTGCTATTCACATACAAGACAATACAATGTGTCCAAATATAAAGGAGATAATAATAGGAAAGAGTGAAAGGGTCAATAACCCTTGATAAGAATGGGTTCGCCCGATATGTCAGTGATTAGAGCCGGCAGCCCATATGCAGTCACCGCTGCCTAGTAAACCAGTTTGAATCCTGAACCAGCCGAACATTTCTGGCATGTCCTCCCCTCTGTCTCCCCCTTTCAACTCTAACATCTCCAATAACGGCCCTCTGGCCCAAAAAAAACTAAAAAGTATGAACGGAAAAACAAAATGGATCAATCTAAAATAACATAAAATATTTAGGCAACAGTACAGGGTGAACCTCTGAAATGGATAATTAAGAATATAGTTTTGAACTTTATATGTTGTAAGTCATTTTAAATTAATTGGGATGATTTTAAGTATTTGGAGGTTTTTTCAATATTTTCTTTGTTTGAACTGCATGGATTGATTTTTACATGACATGTCTTATGTTTAAAAAATATAGATCAAATTGTATTTATGTAGCTCAAAATCACAAGTTTTACATTTTTATTTGATTTGATTTGATTTAGTCTGTACCAGTGACGTGCGGTGAGGTTCATGGCTGGTGAGGCACTGACTCACTGAGTCAGATTTACAAATATTATATTTTGACCTTAATCGAAATATTCTGTTATTTTCAAAAGCTTTTTTAGTCTGATGCTTCGATTCATTTTAAACAGACCGTTCAACAAAAGGATACCCAAAATCTAAATATTGGATTGTTCTTTCTTAGTAAGATCCCATTTTCATTACAAATGTGGTCTTACCTTGACTTGAAGATGAAGTCCATGCTATCCTTCTGGACAACAATCTCTATTACTTTTTTGTAAAAGTCCTCCTTATCTTCCTGTAGTTTCAAAAGTCTAGTTTGTTGTTACGTCTACCGTCTCTGCGTAGAATTACAGTAGCAACAAGAACCTGTGGGCTCACGTGCGCCCCCTTCAGTGCGGCAGAGGTTATGGCTGCCTCCCCTGGTGCATTTTCATTGCCGTTGAGACCAGCGAGCCTAAATATCATATATACGTGAAATAAGTTATTTAGAGACTATGGATGGCGAGGATAAATGTAATAAAGGGATCTACATATATTACATTGGTGACCTACAGTGAGATGGTAACAGGCATGTGCTTAGGGCCTGCTTTCCAGCCAGTTTCTGTGGGGTGACGCATTCTGAGGTGAGGCAGATCTCATCTGTGCCTCACCTCACCCCACAGTAACTGGCTTGAGCGCGCTCACAAAATAAGTGCCCGCGCTAAATTAGTGCCCGTGCTCCAGCAAGTTTGTGGGTGTTTCTCAATCGCGAGTACGCTTGCTTGGTAGCACATGAGTAGTGTTACCAATCCCGCTTCAATCACATTAGTATGCATAAAAAAGTGACAGGTCACACCTTCTAAGTCCCGCCCCCTAATTATGCTAATGAGCCCCCCTTTGATATGCTAATGAGCCCCTTTGTTCGAGGTGTTATCGCGTACAGGTGTTACATCCTCCCGGTAGCCCCCACCCCTCTCAGCCCCCACCCCCCCTTAGCCCCCACCCCTTCTCAGCCCACCCCCTCCCCCTCACATACAGGTGTTACATCCGCCCTGTAGCCCCCACCCCTCTCAGCCCCCACCCCTCTCAACCCACCCCCTCCTCTCCCCTTACAGTAGGCGTCACATCCTCCCTGTCGCCCCCCACCCCTGAAGATAGTGAGGGGGTGGAGTCAGTCATAAAAATAGAAATCTATGCAAAACTAGATAAAAGCCAGTCATTTGAGCTTTGAAACAAATTGATATGATTCGATATTAAACCAACTAATTATAGTAGATTAATTAACTATTCAAACGTGTACAGTAATTTACAATAACACGGGAATAATAAACGGGTCAGCAACAGCGGGTCTCCCCCGTCAGATTAGACTTTACTAGATTAGACTTTACTAGCGTTTATACCCATATCGATCAGATCTAGCTAGTTCTAGCTAATGATATGACTACCTGCTTATTAAAAGACACCTAAACAATAAGCGTCACTATGCAACGGGGTGAGGCCACAAAGTATAGTACAGCATTATGCATTTTGTTTACATGCCCACCGGAACCCCGAGGCATTACCAACAGATCAACGCGCAATCAACCCATACAGGACATCTCTTGCTACACATTATGTGTAGACATTATAATTGACTATTCTTGTCTGTCACATACTCTTTTGTCTGTCACACACTATTCTTGTATGTCACATAAGTGGCGCAACTGATGCGGTATTACGCTAAAGGGGGCCAGTCAAGAAACGGGTGCAGTATCTGTGCCGGGTTCAGACCCTCCGTCTGAGGCTCTTCATGAAAAATGGAGTCTGGGTGTGTGAGACTGTCTCCCCTCATACCCCCTCCCACCCCCTCCCCTCCCCCCTGCCTGTCACCTCCTGATCTTGCGATCAGCTGTTAATTCTCATTCACTAAGTCACCTAAAACTTTTATTGGAATTGGGTTTTCTTTAGAGCTGTTTTCAGTGAGACAATGCAGTTTCTGATCATTTTAAGTTTCAAGTTTCAAGGCTTTATGGCATATGCCCATTAGCTACAGTGTAGATATGTCAATGAAAAACATAGGTCACAGGCTCCTCCAACAGTGCACATAAAACAGATAAAATACTGCAATTTGTGCGTAATTCTCTCACAAAGGAACTGTAAGATACACGTTTATGTATGGAAAACTATATAACTTGGTAAAATATTCATTCATTTGTAATGAATTGAGTTTTCTTCAAGAATCAAACTCTAAATGGAGAGTTTGTGATTTTAACACTGTTTCGATGAAACAATGCAGTTTTGATAACTTGACTTGACTAACATTACTTTTTTAAATATATGTTTTTTAGATGCTTTACTTTTTGATTTCTTTCATATTATTTTAACACAACATTACTTTTTTCATATTTTTCAACATACATATATATAACATATATATATATATTTTTTTTTCTCTCCATTATATTTTTGAATATACAGTGATTTTTATCAAAATACAACATGCAACTATTACATTATACAATATTACGACTTTTTGCGATATTTTCAACACAATATACCTTTTTTTTTGTAGGGCTTCAGGATATTTGGCATGTCATGCCTAAAACCGGTGTCATCTTTCCTGAAACTGACGTGCTGTCCGTTTTACAAACAAGTTATCTTTCTGCTTCTTCCCCCTATGAATTTTCCTCCCCCGTCCCTCTTACTACAGCCATCACAACAGCAACCAAGTCAGATCTGTGAAATTAAACACCTCTTCCCAAAGCGTGACTTCCCTATTGAGGGAGTGGGGCAGTGGGGCCTAACCCGCTTTGGCCAAATATACTAACATGCAGAACATATGGTATGTGTGAAAAAAGACTAACCATCTATCCAGTTCAAGCTGTCTTTAAGATGTGACATTGCGCTCTGACTTTTCCCCGTAAAATCGTGACAAACTATTACTTATTAAATTTGACCTCATGCTGCTTGGTTGAAAATGATAGATGAGCATTTACCAACAGATCAACGCGCAATCAACCCATACAGGAGATCTCTTTCTACACATTATGTGTTATCACTATAATATCATGTCATTATTTAATGTTGTTTTGTTTGTGTGTGTGTGTACAACGAAGTCTCTTTGAGAGGAAAATTATAATTTAAAGATCTTAATACCCCCTTATTGTTTAATTACTTCACACAACTATTAAAGAATCCCTATATGAAGTTACATGAGGCTACATTTACTGGTGTGCTTCCCTAGATGATGTAAATAGTCTAAGTGTCATGTTAGGGGGGCATTACGGACCTCAGGAGTCCGCCCTTGGAGGCTTGGAGAGCGGATAAAGAGAGGTGTATTTACTGGGGTTGAGCCCTGGATGATATAAATAGTCCACGTGCCATGGAACTCAGGAGTCCGCCCTTTGAGGCGTTGTTAACATTAATGCTTTTTGCTTTTGTTTTTGTTACTAAGATACTTTTTTAGCCTTATGATAGGATGAACTTAAGCTGTAGTCAATAAAGACATGTTTAATAGAGTGTTGCTGTTAGAGAACATACCTGCGCAGCACTCCACCACGTCTTGGCTTGGCTTCATGGCCTTCACTGTCCTCTCCCTTTGAGTTTTTTCAAAGGCTGGGATACATTTTTCCAAATGATCACTTGTTACATGGTGAGAAACATATGGTTATATAACCTTAAAGAACTAACAAAAAATAATTAAGTATTTGCAATGCATAAACATAGAAGTTATCACTGTCAATATTATTCACCTGGGCATTAGTGGGCTTGAGGGTCTCAGGGAGCGTGGACAAAGTGACTTGTCTCTGTATTTGAGGATTCTCAGTGCAGGCACTAACAGGAAGCTGCTGTGCATTAGTGGAGAGTCCTCTGAAGGCAGCTGTTATTTCATTCACACACTCATCTGCTACCTGCTGACTCCTCATAGTAAGTCTAGCCAAGTTAGCTGTTAAGTTGTCCATACCATCGCTTGATAACTGGTAACTTTTGATTGACAGTCCAGCCATGGCAGCTGCCAACTCGTCCATATAATTCTTAAGAACGTGGTGACAATACTACAAAAAAAGTGTATATATTAGGTCAGTTAACCTTGAAGAGCTAAACAGTTCAAGTGGTAAGTAACTAAGTATTTGCAATGAATAAACATAGAAATGATCACTGTCATATTATATAATCCCTTAATATGGAGATAAGTAAAACTGACACAGACAGTTTAAACTGCTTGTTAAAACGCTATTGCTTATTGTGTTTTCTCAGCACACTAACATAAATAAGGATGTATAATATAAAAAACTAGAAAACGATATAGTATTTTCAAGTCTTACTTTAGTATGGTAAAATTAAGAATAAGTCACATTAAAGTGTGTCATGATTTTCCGTAAAAAAGTCAAGTATAGTTTGTCAAAAGAATATGAAAAAATCATTTTGTAGAGTAGTATGTTGAAAATCTCAGTGTTTAACTGAACACACCTACATGTGATACGCCTCGAACAAAGGGGTAATTAGCATACAAAGGGGGGTCACTAGCATCAGTGGGGGAAAGGTGCTACGGGAATGAACTTTGAGGAGGGGGAACTTGTAAGAATTTCCAGCTTCTGAAGATAATTATATGGTACCCGTCCTTACAGCTAAACAAATCCTATGCCAGGTATTCTACAGACCACAAGAAGCACAAGAAGCCCCAGAAAGTATTACATTCAGAGCTAATAATGGTGAAACCGAAGAAGAAGCAAAGCAGATTATAATCGTTGCGGGTGAAAGGATAGAGAATTTGCAAGTGATGTTAATGCACTTATCTGATATAAAAAAATGCATTCATTTACTTCCAAGAGACCCCTAAACATCTACTTGGGCAATGTGAATTGAACGATAAACCGATCACTGTAAATGAAACGCGGAGAGAAGCAGCAGTGCAAATCGTTAAGTCTATTACCTTGAATGCACTACGACATTAACTTGGTCAAATGTAATATGTCTTTCTGAAAATGTGGCGAATGGTGTGTTTTTCAATTAAGCAACCATAACAAATTAAAATGTGTTTTATTCTTGCTTTCATATATAGTAATAGTATTAACTCCTTTGACTAGACTGTACTAAAATAAGACGTTTCACTGTTAAATAAAAAAATGGAAGTAGAAAATCGAGATAATGATGAGGTTCGTTATGTATCCAGTAACTATGAACAGCAGTTGAAAATGTTATTTAACCCTTTAACTCTAATAGACAAATCTAAAATAGCCTCTAGCTTATCTATGAGTTTGTGATTTTAACACTTATTCACTGACACAAGGCAGATTTTGGCTTTTTTCTCATGCCAAGATACTTTTAGACACACTTTGAGGTATGCAAAACCTTAAAACTAGAAAATGAAGTACATTGTCTGATTAGATTTTTTCTTAAAGACTGTTTCTCTAAAAGGCAAGTTTTGTGATTTTTAACACTTATTTACTTTTTTCTCTCTTTTCTTGTGTTACCAAGATACTTTTAGATACACTTTTGATGTATGCAACACTTAACAAAAGGGTATAATATGAAGTACTTTGTAAGGAATGGGGGTTTCTTTAATATCCCGTTTTTTTATTTTTTAAAAACACTTGTACAGTTAAATAATGTAGGTTTTCTCTGATATTTTAGTTATTTTTCAGCTACCAAGATACTTTTTGATACACTTTAATGTAGGAACATTTGGCAACTGGTAGAATGTCAATTATTTTGTAATAAATGTATTTTCTTAAAGACGGTGACTCTAAAAGGGGAAGTTTTTTGTTTTTTTTCTCCCGTTGTCTTTCACTTACTTTTTTGGATACAGTTTTATGTATGACAACTTTACAACTGGTAGAAAGTTAAGTACTTTTTCTGAACAGATTTTCTTTAAGACTGTGGACTCTTAAAGGTAAGACAATCCAGTTTTATGGAAGTAACTTAAATTATTTTTTTTTTTTGTTTTTTCTCCTACAAAGATACTTATAGTTACACTTTAATGGATGCCAAACTTTATAACTTGGTAAATATTCATTATTTTGTAATGAATTGAGTTTTCTTTGTTGTTTTGTTTTTCAACATACTATTGTACACAATGACTTTTCCATATATATTATAATATATTTTTTTTTTCAGACAAACTATACTTTTGACTTTTTCCGTAAAATCGTGACAAACTATTACTTATTCTTACATTTGACCTCTTGCTGCTTGGTTGGAAATGATAGATGAAAAAGCTACAAAGCTTAAAGAACTTTTCTAAAAACTCTCAATTCTACAGATGACTCCCCCCCACTCATACGCAATAAGTCCACCCCCCACTCAGCAAACTCATCTAAAACGAAGGACCCCACTAAGACGCCCGTTGAAAACTAGCCAGGGATCTGAGAAAAACCAAGTCTCCCCCCCGCGAGATGCAGCCAGGAACAAACTTCTGGACTACTATCGTCCCCAGCATTGTGGACACCCAAATCTTGCAATACTACAGCTGCTGATGTTACTCCTGGGGCCAAGACGTCTCTGTTTTTGAACATAGTGAAATCGGAGTTGGTTATATTCTGGAGAGGGTGCTTGCATCGGTACAGAGAAGAAATCTGCAATGGATCCCGAGTCAGTCACCCCAGCCAGAGACAACACGATTGTGTGACTGACATTCCAGAATATTTCTTCAGAAACAATTACAACGCGTTAATGAAAAAGACTTTGGCTCGCCGACTTCATTACTGCGATTGACCAGAGTCTTAATGATATAAAACATTTACATAGCTGAATGAAGGATCCAAGGCGCTTCGGAGGCTTTTCTGCACAATCTCAAAAACTGCAGACGCCTCAAGGAGAGACTTGAAAAGATCCACGCCGAGCTGGATGGAGAGGAAGAAGACTAATAACCAGCGGTTGATTTGAAGCCGGGGAATTTTTTTCGATACTTTGACTTTTCTTTAAAGTAAAATAAAAAATGGGTAACTACTATGGAAAACAATCTGTATTATCTATCAGAATGCAGTCAATACCTGTTTAATAAGGTGTTGTTGATGACGATTTGAAAACAGCATGAGTAGTGATCCCCGTGTAAACAGAACGGTGAAGTTGTAAACTAGAAGACATTTTGGATATCGTTCATTATGGCCAGTACTATTCCGGGTCATTGGGAAACGATTGTAAACGAAAACATTTAAAGTGGTACTGGAATCTTCATTTCCGAAACATTCTGTAACATTACGAAGAAATGAAACAAACACCAAAAGTGTATCATGTGTCTCGCATTGTATGCTCTGTTTGTAGATGTAATGCATCTTTGTGTCAAAAACAGCATACACATGAATACTTTGGCCGAAGTGCAAAAACTCCATTATAATATTTCCCTTCATCTGGGGGATTCTATGGCTGAAATAGATCCTGCGGGATGTTGCAATCAGTATAAATGTATTATTGATTCCTATGGGGTGAAAACAATAAATTGTAATATGATAATTCTGCAAATAAAAAAAAAGTGTTTTTTACATTTAAAAAAACTTGTCTTCAAATCATAGTATAGTATTTCCTACATATCATTTTAAAAAAGAGTCACAGTGTAGAATGTCCAAACATTATTTAAAAGTACTAGTATAGTATGTTAAAAGTATCTTGAATGAAAAAAGTCCAAGTATAGTATGTAGTTAAGAAAGATATTATATAGTTTTGTCCTGCAAATGTCAGTATAGGATCTCTAATAAAAAAATAAAAAAATGAGAGAAAGTCTAGTAAGTTTGACAAAAAGATCTGAAAAAGTCATGACACTGTGTGTTGAAATGGTTTTGAATAAACACATCAGTATTTTAAAAAGTAAAATTGTATCAAGTGCATCAGACAACTCAAATTACTCCATTTGAACCATATTATAAATAAGTAAAGAATGGTCATAGTATATAGCAGGGGTGTTTAATAGTTTTCTGTGTGTCGGTGTTTCAGTGTTTCAGTGTTTCAGTGTTTCTGTGTTTCAGTGTTTCAGTGTTTGTGTTTTGTGTGTCAGTATTTCAGTGTTTCAGTGTTTCAGTGTTTTGTGTGTCAGTGTTTCAGTGTTTCAGTGTTTCAGTGTTTCTGTGTTTCAGTGTTTCAGTGTTTCAGTATTTCAGTGTTTTGTGTTTCAGTGTTTCAGTGTTTTGTGTTTTTGTGTTTCAGTGTTTCAGTGTTTCAGTGTTTTTGTGTTTCTGTGTTTCTGTGTTTTTGTGTGTCAGTGTTTTCAGTGTGTCAGTGTTTCAGTGTTGCAGTGTTTCAGTGTTTTCAGTGTTTCGTGTTTCAGTGTTTCAGTGTTTCAGTGTTTTTGTGTTTCAGTGTTTCAGTGTTTTGTGTGTCAGAGTGTCAGTGTTTACAGCCTTTCTTTGCTCTGATCAATCCCCAGGGATCCTCCCCTGGAAGGAATATAGCAGGATGAGAGAAAAACATTTAAAAAAAACGTATCTTAGAAGTGGCTATAACATTTGATGCAATTCTAAAAGATAGTCAGATTCCTAAAAAGTTACAAACGGATGCTGGAAAAGAATTATTTGTTTCTTCAGCAAGGCTTCAAAAATCTTGTTAAATAATTCTTTTCCAGCATCCGTTTGTAACTTTTTAGGAATCTGACTATCTTTTAGAATTGCATCAAATGTTATAGCCACTTCTAAGATACGTTTTTTTTTAAATGTTTTTCTCTCATCCTGCTATATTCCTTCCAGGGGAGGATCCCTGGGGATTGATCAGAGCAAAGAAAGGCTGTAAACACTGACACTCTGACACACAAACACTGAAACACAAAAACACTGAAACACTGAAACACTGAAACACGAAACACTGAAACACTGAAACACTGCAACACTGAAACACTGACACACTGAAAACACTGACACACAAAACACAGAAACACTGAACACAAAACACTGAAACACAAAAAACACTGAACACAAAACACAGAAACACAAACACTGAAACACTGAAACACAAACACTGAAATACTGAAAACACTGAAACACTGAACTGAAACACTGAAACACTGACACACAAACACTGAAAACTGAAACACTGAAATACTGACACACAAAAACACAAAACACTGAAACACTGAAACACAGAAACACTGAAACACTGAAACACTGAAACACCGACACACAGAAAACTATTAAACACCCCTGCTATATACTATGACCATTCTTTACTTATTTATAATATGGTTCAAATGGAGTAATTTGAGTTGTCTGATGCACTTGATACAATTTTACTTTTTAAAATACTGATGTGTTTATTCAAAACCATTTCAACACACAGTGTCATGACTTTTTCAGGATCTTTTTGTCAAACTATACTATGACTTTCTCTCATTTTTTTATTTTTTTATTAGAGATCCTATACTGACATTGCAGACAAAACTATATAATATATTTCTTAACTACATACTATACTTGGACTTTTTTCAAGATACTTTTAACATACTATACTAGTACTTTTAAATTAAATGTTTGGACATTCTACACTGTGACTCTTTTTTAAAATGATATGTAGGAAATACTATACTATGATTTGAAGACAAGTTTTTTTTAAATGTAAAAAACACTTTTTTTATTTGCAGAATTTCATATTTACAATTTATTGTTTTCACCCCATAGGAATCAATAATACATTTATACTGATTGCAACATCCCCAGGATCTTTTCCAGCATAGAATCCCCCAGATGAAGGGAAATATTATAATGGAGTTTTTTGCACTTCGGCCAAAGTATTCATGTGTATGCTGTTTTTGACACAAATGCATTACATCTACAAACAGAGCATACAATGCGAGCACATGATACACTTTTGGTGTTTGTTTCATTTCTTCGGTAATGTTACAGAATGTTTCGGAAAATGAAGATTCCAGTACCACTTTAAATGTTTCGTTTACATCGTTTCCCAATGACCCGGAATAGTACTGCCAGAATGAACGATATCCAAAATGTCTTCTAGTTTACAAACTTCAGCCGTTCTGTTTACACGGGATCACTACTCATTCTGTTTTCAATCGTCATCAACAACACACTTATTAAACAGGTATTGACTGCATTCTGATAGATAATACAGATTGTTTTCCATAGTAGTTACCCATTTTTATTTTACTTTAAAGAAAAGTCAAAGTATCGAAAAATCCCCGGCTTCAATCAACCGCTGGTTATTAGTCTTCTTCCTCTCCATCCAGCTCGGCGTGGATCTTTTCAAGTCTCTCCTTGAGGCGTCTGCAGTT
>NW_022987618.1:1158370-1179851 GCF_902827165.1 Trematomus bernacchii | reverse complement strand
TTCTTCTGAAGAATGTGCACCAGTTCATGGGGGTAACATGTCTGAGTCAAAGCCCCGGGGGGTGCAAGCTCACCCAGTCTGATATGACCCACATAATGAGAGAGGTGAAAGCCAACCATGAAACACTTGAAATAAGGCAGTCACTCTACATCAGTTTAAGGTGTAAGAGGAACAAACTGGATCGTTCTGCCGAGCCAGGGCGGAGCTTCTCGCCGCCATGGCGGGCCGCTGAGAACTGAGAAGCGCATCCCGGAGCTCCTCGACCTGATGGCCGGCACGCCGACCTCAACCACCCAGAAGCTTCTCTATGGCTATCTCACCCTCCATTTGGAGCCTCCTGTATGGCCACAGTACGGGCGTGTACGCAAACATGAAAAACAGTGAGGTCTTAGAGGCAGCCATAAGGGGAAATGCTGAGGGCTACATCATCCATGTGCAGGATCACAAGACGGCCAAGACATATGGCGAAGCACAGCTGGCGCTTACAGTAGAGGAGTTTAGCTGGGTCATGCGGTGGATGGGGACTAAAGAGGCATTGCTGGGTCCTCAGAATGAATTCTTCCTTTTCACAAGGGGGAATCGGGCCTCCAAGAACCTGAACGCTCACTTTGAAGAGGGCATGGGCTGATGCTGGGCTAGAAAACAGCCATCACCTTCACAATCCTGCGCACTGCCCTGGCTGACAATATCAAGCATCACCAAGATCCAGAAAGCCGGTCGCTTCTCGCCAGGTTTATGTGTCACGACGTAACCACGGCGGACCGGTTCTACGCGAATGCGCCAGGTATAAAGGAGGCATTGAGAATCCGCTCCATGTTCAGGGCGTCATCAGATGCGGCAGCAGCTGCATCATCATCAGAAGGATGTCTACCGCTGTCAGATGGGGAGACCTCCGAAGAGGGCTGCTATAACAGTACAGCTCTATCATCTTCACCTGATGGGTCATTGGAGCGGCAGCAGCAGCGGAAGCGGAAGCGGAAGCGGGAGGGAAAGAGGCCAATGAAGTCGGTACCGGGGCTGGTTGACACTCCTGATGATGGGGCAGGGGCCGTGGACTCAACCTGTTTGCCCTGGTGCACCGTAAGAATTAGACGCCTAATTTGGTCCCCTGAATCCCGCTAAACATTGTGAATATGTATACCGTGTATATAATTATTATTATAATCCTGTGTATACATTTTGTAAATAGTACAATATCTCCAGGGCGCATAACTGCACTTTACAAGCCAGGAAAGGTGCCAGAATCCTGGGCATACATTTTGTTAATAGTGCAACACCTCCAGGGCGCATAACTGCACTTTAAAACGTAGGTTAAGAAATGTAGTAGTACTGTTATAGCAGCAGTAGTACGTGTAAATAGTTTATGTTTTAGCCTCTCTGTACTGTGTACTGTGTTTTTTGTTCAAATAAAAAATTTAAAAAAAACAATAACCTTGATGGTTACCAGGGGCAGAAAAAGTGTCACTTTCCATCAGCACCGGGGAGGCACTCTCCTTGGTGCTGAACCCTGTGATGAGCGCTCAAGTGTTGGCGGAGGAGGTGTAAGCCAGAGGAGGGTGAACAAAAGTTAAAGTGTTTGAACCTCCAGCCCAGAAGGGGGGGTGATGCCGTGAAGAAGGCCGAATATGGATGCTGATGGGCGGACACAGAAGCACCATAAAACCACCCCCTTGTAAGGTCACCAGGGGCACGAGAATACCCTCCAGCCCAGAAGGGGGGGGTGATGCCGTGAAGAAGGCCGAATATGGATGCTGATGGGCGGACACAGAAGCACCATAAAACCACCCCCTTGTAAGGTCACCAGGGGCACGAGAATACCCTCCACAGAAGGGGGGGTGATGCCGTGAAGAAGGCCGAATATGGATGCTGATGGGCGGACACAGAAGCACCATAAAACCACCCCCTTGTAAGGTCACCAGGGGCACGAGAATACCCTCCAGCCCAGAAGGGGGGGTGATGCCGTGAAGAAGGCCGAATATGGATGCTGATGGGCGGACACAGAAGCACCATAAAAACCACCCCCTTGTAAGGTCACCAGGGGCACGAGAATACCCTCCACAGAAGGGGGGGTGATGCCGTGAAGAAGGCCGAATATGGATGCTGATGGGGCGGACACAGAAGCACCATAAAACCACCCCCTTGTAAGGTCACCAGGGGCACGAGGTTCTGGTGGGTGTGAATACCTGTGTTTAGTCCGTGGGGGAGTGCTTAACTGTGGGGGGCCCGGGGACTCAGGGTGTGCAAGGTTATGGAGGTCCCACTGTTAGGGGCCCATGCTGGAGGTAATTAGTCCGTCCTTGGGGCTCTGTGAGCGGGCAAAAAGAGGTGATTTCCCCCTGGTCTCTGCTGGAGGTGCAGAGTCCCACTGTTAGGGGCCCATGCTGGAGGTAATTAGTCCGTCCTTCGGGGCTCTGTGAGCGGGCAATGAGAGGTGATTTTCCCGGTCTCCGCCCTGGAGGTGTGAAATAAACAGAGTCCCCCTGTTAGGGACTGGTGCTGGAGGTCTCTAGTCCGTCCTTCGGTGCTCTGTGAGCGGGCAGAGAGAGGTGATTTCCCCCTGGTCTCTGCTGGAGGTGCAGAGTCCCACTGTTAGGGGCCCATGCTGGAGGTAATTAGTCCGTCCTTGGGGCTCTGTGAGCGGGCAGAGAGAGGTGATTTTCCCCTGGTCTCTGCTGGAGCTGTGAAAGAAACAGAGTCCCACTGTTATGGGGACATGCTGGAGGTCTCGAGTCCGTCCTTCGGTGCTCTGTGAGCGGGCAGAGAGAGGTGATTTTCCCCTGGTCTCTGCTGGAGCTGTGAAAGAAACAGAGTCCCACTGTTATGGGGACATGCTGGAGGTAATTAGTCCGTCCTTGGGGCTCTGTGTGCGGGCAGAGAGAGGTGATTTTCCCCTGGTCTCTGCTGGAGGTGCAGAGTCCACTGTTAGGGGCCCATGCTGGAGGTAATTAGTCCGTCCTTGGGGCTCTGTGAGGGGGCAGAGAGAGGTGATTTCCCCCTGGTCTCTGCTGGAGGTGCAGAGTCCCACTGTTAGGGGCCCATGCTGGAGGTAATTAGTCCGTCCTTGGGGCTCTGTGAGCGGGCAGAGATAGGTGATTTTCCCCTGGTCTCTGCTGGAGCTGTGAAAGAAACAGAGTCCCACTGTTATGGGGACATGCTGGAGGTAATTAGTCCGTCCTTGGGGCTCTGTGAGCGGGCAGAGAGAGGTGATTTTCCCCTGGTCTCTGCTGGAGCTGTGAAAGAAACAGAGTCCCACTGTTATGGGGACATGCTGGAGGTAATTAGTCCGTCCTTGGGGCTCTGTGAGGGGGCAGAGAGAGGTGATTTCCCCCTGGTCTCTGCTGGAGGTGCAGAGTCCCACTGTTAGGGGCCCATGCTGGAGGTAATTAGTCCGTCCTTCGGGGCTCTGTGAGCGGGCAATGAGAGGTGATTTTCCCGGTCTCCGCCCTGGAGGTGTGAAATAAACAGAGTCCCACTGTTAGGGACTGGTGCTGGAGGTCTCTAGTCCGTCCTTCGGGGCTCTGTGAGCGGGCAGAGAGAGGTGATTTCCCCCTGGTCTCTCCTGGAGGTGTGAAATAAACAGAGTGCTACATTTTGTAAATAGTGCAATATCTCCAGGGCGCATAACTGCACTTTACAAGCCAGAAATAATGTTTAAATGGTCGGGGAAAGTATTTTTAAATGTCTGGAAGAGAGTTTTAGACAGTCATTTTGCACGAAATCATTTAACAATAGACGCTCTCCTGAAAATACACAGAATATGTGCTTTTTCAGGAGACCGTCAATGTTAAATGATTTCGTGCAAAAGGACTGGCTAAAACCTCGGAATAAGTGTTTGAAAGGCGGGGAAAAGTTGTTTAAAATAGTCTGATACCTCCAGGGCGCATCACCAAAAATGTACAAGCCAGGGAAGATGCCTGAATCCCGGATACTTTAGGTCTGTCACTTAGGGTGACCGCACCACTCCGACGCTCCCGAGAGCGGACGTCCATTGTTTGTAAGGCACCTAAGAGGGATAAGGAGGACTTTTACAAAAAAGTTATAGAAATGTTTGTCCAGAAGGATAGGCAAATGGACTTCATCTTCAAGTCAAGGTAAGACCGCCATTTTATTGAAAATGGGATCTTACTTAGAGAGAACAATTCAATATGTAAATGATAAAATTACATTTTTTGGGTATCCTTTTGTTGAAGTGTCTGTTTAAAATTAATCGAAGCATCAGACAAAAAAAGCTTTTGAAAATAATATTATATTTTGGTTTAGGTCAAAATATAATATTTGTAAACCTGAAGAGTCAGTGCCAGTGCCTCACCAGCCATGAACCTCACTGCACGTCACTGCAGAAGCCTATATATAGACATCTAAGTTTTTTGTGCCCCACCACTTTTGTACATATAAAAACGCCACTGGCTGTATCCAAACATAAAAAGGGGAAACTAACATCACCCTTTTCAAAGTTAGATCTAAACATCAGAGCTAGAGATGCTATGAGATACAAGACCACAGAGATGTGATTAGCTATGATATTGTGATACAATCATGGCGTATCTGCCCCTGAGGTGTGAAAGCATTTAAAGACAATGGTGACCTGATACAGTACACTCAAAAAACTAAAACGATGCTGTACTCAATTTAATTGGTGAAACATTTTTACACTTAAAAATATTGAGTCAATCTTAAAGCTGTGAAATCATTTAAATGTACCTTATGAATTGAGTAAATGTAAGTAAAAAAATCAAGTAGGTCTAAATAACTACATTTAGTACCAGAACATATACAATTGAGTAAATATAATTAAAATCCTAAGTCAATGCAATAGTAACCCTAAGTCAAAACCACCATTTTTTTTTAGTAGATATCACTTAAATACTAGGTAGATGTAACTGAAAAGGAGACTATTATTTAACAAAACAAATGTGTGAAATGTACTCGATGATTTTAACTACATTTAATTAAAACTGGACTATTAATTATATAAATATATGTTACATTTACTTTTTTTTTTAACTGTATTTACCCTTTACTCCAGGAGTGCTTTACCTGAGGCCAATACATCTAATAAAACCAAAAGAGCAATTGTACACATTGACATTTTAATTACAAATGTATTGTTCAAATTTGACCAGTATAACACATCACATTAAGTCTCTACCTGGTTTAGTTAGCATATTACATTTGTAACAATTAGGGGCTGTTCTTGACAAAATACATTCTTAGTCGACTAACACTCGTACACATTTGATGACTAATCGATTAAATCAACATATTCTTCACAAAGAATCACACAACACCACTTTAAATCCTTGTGTTTACCAGAGATATCTATGAGGGTCCGTTAGGGACATTATTCAGAAATACCGTTCACATACACATGTGAAGCACTCTCACACACACACACAACTGAAACCAAAATAATTTACAAACATATGTAAAAATCTCTCACACACACATGTGAAACACTCTCACACACATATGAAACAATCTCTTATACACAAATTAAACGCTATCATATACACATGAAATGCGATTTCGGTATGTTGTGTGAGGGATTTCAGTTGAAATGGAAGTCGTTTTAAAAACAGCGAAGAAGCGCACATTTTAAAAAAGCGAACACAATATTATGTCCGTTTGCGATTGTTCCATCATGTCTGCTCAGCAGCATGCACAAAGCTGAGGCAGCAGCGTTGTTAAATAATATCCTGGCCTCAACACCACGCATCGTCCCTCTTCCCGTCCCGCGGCAGGCAACGGCCCACTACAGCTCCCCTTAGGAGAGACTGTGCACCCCGCTGAGGCCAGGATATTATTTAACAACGCTGCTGCCTCAGTTAAGCTTTGTGCATGCTGCTGAGCAGACATGATGGAACAATCGCAAACGGACATAATATTGTGTTTGCTTTTCTGAAATCGACTTCCTTTATCAACTGAGATGCCTTCCGTTTCAACTGAAATCCCTCTCACACAACATACTGAAATCGCATTTCATGTGTATATGATAGCGTTTCATTTGTGTATAAGAGATTGTTTCATATGTGTGAGAGCGTTTCACATGTGTATATGAGAGATTTTTACATGTTTGTAAATGATTTTGGTTTCAGTTGTGTGTATGAGAGTGCTTCACATGTGTATGTGAACGGTATTTCTGAATAATGTCCCTAACGGCCACTCATAGATATACGTTTCTTACAAATAAGTCATTCACCATGAAAAAAAATATATTAAAATATTACTAATTGACTAAAGAAATCTTCATCGACCAAAACCACAAATAAAGTCAACTAATCGACTAAGAAGGGAGAGCCCTGGTAACAATGGCCAAGCTATAAAAACGATGAGCTGAATTGAGCTCTGCATATAACTAAGCGGTCCTTTTAAACACGGGTAAAATGCAACCAATTGCAGCAGAGAAATCTTAGCATCAATGGAAATCTCAACTTGGATTATTTAGCAATAAAACTTTTAGGCATTTTATCTAGCTTAACTTTCAACCAGGTATATGTTTGCCAATGAGCATGTGAACATTTCCATTGAGCTATGGGAGCAACGGGCTGAACTGAACTCTGCATATGACTGAAATGCACCAAGAACAGTGACACTTTAACACAATACCAGTCCAAAATGCAATTCAATCAATGGAACTCTCAACTCGTACCTTTTAGCATCTTGCTGAACAGTAGTCGGCAACTACATATGCAGGCAATTTTTCAGTCTCTGAACCTTGGTTGAAAGGTTGCCAGGATCCAGCTCCAACAGTAGTTTTTGGAATACCTCAAAACTATATTTGAGATTCTTGGGGTATCTCAGATCCAAGGCATACAGATGGAGCCTCTTATTTTGGACCCCAGCATACAGCTTCCTGCCGACTGCCAGCCAGTTGCCAGCCAGTTGCCTGCCAAAGACCAGTATTCAGGAATGTTAGGCCCTCCCACTATTCTCCAATTTCAGGGTTTAACCAGGAGATGGCGCTATATATTAAATAACTAAGACTTAGTTTTTCACAATAGAAAATGCAGATATTATATAAAAAACTAAAGTTAAAATCTTGTTTTTAATGCCCCAAGAGCAATAACATCTTGTCACAAGCTTTTTGGAAGAAAAAGACTGACTCAAGAGACCTGTAGTTGACTAATTACAGGCCTCAATAAAGTTCTGCCATTGGTTGTGAAAAACAACGGTGGACATAGTGGAAAGTGAAATTGACATTGTCGAATTTAATAAAAATACAAAATAATGTATCTGTGTACGTGTTTTACTATGTGATCTGCACTTATCAAACATCTAATTAAGGCGAGACACCCCAGGTGAATAGGGTATTTTTAACTTAAAGATATCAGCTAAATATTTCTCCAGTTAATTACTTACAATAAGGCAATTGTTTTTTGTATTACAAGTTTTCTGAAATAGCATGTTTAAATATCCAAATGAACCATTATCTCATGAAATATGCGCATATTTTAACACATTTCAGGAACCGAAATCTGAACTTTGGATAAAGCCAGGATCAAAATTATTGTTTCATTTTGTAGTCATATTAGTATCTAAGGCTTTTACAGAAGGGATTTTGGATATCTCTTTGTATCACTCCATAAATCAGAAAATACTGTCAACAGCCCTAAAATATCAATTTTCACCATGTTTTTAGGTATAAAATGTTATATAATTCAGGCTATGAATTATATATGACCAAACCCTTCTGTAAAAGCCTTCATAATATTGATAGGAATATAACTGGAAGGTTTGGTGTATGTAACTGCTGAGTGATTCTACAATTTAGGGTACATTCCATGTCCATTGATGTCCATTGATGATAATTATAATTATTCTAACTATTTTCTTCAAAAATATCATATTTTGCCTATTATTGGAAAGCATGTTATAATATCACACAAACATTATGTGCATCCTATGCTTTATTTAGCTTGAAATGTGTCATGATGTTCTTAAATTGTCAGTTTTTGCTATGTCCGTTTTTCAGTTGAGGGTGTCTTGGATTCAAAATAATGAATAAAAACCATTAAAGTAAATTTAAAAAATGATTCATTTATTTCAAAAGTCTAAATACTAAAGAATAATAACATATTTTTAATTGATTTCCCCCTTTAAATAATTTAAATATCTTAATATATGAATGTCCGCAAAAGTTCTGTCAACTATGTTACTAACAGAACTCCCCCCTTTAACTCAAAAATGGTTTGTCCCAATACCATGTCACCAGCATCACATGATGCCATGTTCCTCTTTGGCAGACATTTTGAACACACTGTGGTGATTGTCCTCTACATTTTTACAATATTTTATGTATAATAGCACATGGTCAATTAATATACTCATTGACAATCAACAATGTTACGTACATTGTTATGGTTTACAATTGTTTAATGATTTTAATTCAATTATATGTGCAAATGTGATGTTAACCTGTTCAAGAAAATGACATGATGTCATCCAGGCAAGGCCTACCATTGAAATGATGGGTCAAAATAGGGAAATTGTCAACTAGGTTACCTGTCAACTGAGTTACCCAGTACTGTAATAACTGTAGTAACTTAGTTGACAGGTAACCTAGTTGACAATTTGTACGACATGTAGACGTCATTACACATCATTATCAATGGAATTTTGCACTTCTGCCTTGAAATTAACATAGTGCTGATGGTTAATAATGTGTCCAGTCAACTATGTTATTTGCGTCAAATGTTTGACTTTCATTGTCAACTATGTTGCACCTCATTTTTTCAAATTTAAAATATGTAAAATAGTGCTTCTGATATCCTTTATAGTATAATGTATATCTACACAGGTTGGAGTTTTACATGACATCTCTTAAAACTATCAAAATGACCTGTATGGTAGTTTTATAATACAAAATATCCCTAAACTTAATGACAGTGCTGAACATATCACATGAAAAAACAAAACTTTAATACAATTATTTTTTAAACTTTAAAAAATCTTTGGATATATGGTAGAATAGACTCAAGAGCCTTTCAAATTTGATTTTACTTGAAGTGCAGGACTTAATCAAATGATTGTAATGACATCAAGTTTGTCCGTAACATAGTTGACAAACTGAGTAGTGAAAACATCCTTTCCCTTAAAATAAAAAAATATATAAAAATGTTTAAGCTTTGCAACTAGTGGATATGTTACACTGAGGAATATACTAACTTGAACCACTGATTGTTCTATCTATACATTTTATTTGGCATTAGTAAATAATTATGCACATTTACAGATATTTTACATGATATGAGTGATAACACGTGTTATAAGGGCTAT
The DNA here is from genome assembly GCF_902827165.1 of Trematomus bernacchii. NCBI lineage: Eukaryota > Metazoa > Chordata > Actinopteri > Perciformes > Nototheniidae > Trematomus > Trematomus bernacchii. Next base: position 1,170,575 of record NW_022987618.1, on the reverse strand, counting down.
TTCGCACAATAGGTGTGCCTTGAGATTTTTACTTGTCCTTTGGTGTGCCTTGGGCACAAAAAGTTTGGGAACCACTGCTGTAGAGAAATGTAAACGTTCACCATCCCCCACCCGCCTACTGTATGTTGCTTTTTGACATGTAAATGAGTAACTACCCCCCTCTGAGTGAATACCTGTTGTACCTGTCCGGGGCTAAGCCCATAGGACGATGCTCTGATGTCATCACCCTCGCACATTGGTCATATGTTTACAAAAAACGATGTTAACACTTTCTCGTTCTTAATATATGCTATATTTAGGGTCGATATGTGTTGAATTTACTTTAAAATAGCAGATCACTGTGATTCACTTCTCCGCGGCTCCTCCGTGCAGAGAGGCCCCCCCCCGTTGACAATTCATGAGCGTCTAACTCTCTCCCCCCTGTGAAGAGATATCACAGGGGGGGGGTTGGGACACACACATTCCGATGGCCAATTCGTTTTAAACAAAGAGTGGGGTGGGGGCTGGTGAACGGTATGGTCAATGTTTGTAAACACTGTGACATTTTGACTTTATTTGATCATTTCAGTTAAAAAACTAACGTTCATATTTCATATTACTGTTTTGCCTGGCTGGACCTGTAATTTACAGGAAAGGAGTGCACGCTACTAAAGAGACACGCTACCATGGAAACCAAACAATGGTGTTGCTGTATTGAAGTCCGAGTGGAAACAGTCATATTTGGAGCGTTATGTTAGAATGAAACAGCGAGGTCGTGACTCACAAAAAAAAAGTGTTACTTCACTAACTGTAAGCTTGTCACTCAGAGTAACCTACAGTTAACTTAACTGTTGGAAAAGAAAGATCAGAGTTAGGAGTGTGAACACACAGCTGAGAGCTGCCGTTTCATTCTGACTGTTTAAAAAACGGTAACAACGGACTATTTTTCTTAGCGGATGCATGTCAATTTAAATCAATACATAGAACTATGTTTTAAATCAATAAAAATATTTTCTAAATCCATAAAAGCATTTTAATTAATATTGGGAGTCATGTCGTTACTTTGTTGAGAATGTGGCCATGTAATAAGCGGGATAATTTGCAGCGACTTGGTCATTATGGGGAAAAATAACACCCAGGGATCAGTAATTTTTAGTGAATTACTGAGTTTAGGCACGTTAATAACATTTTAATGAAGTTGAATACAGTATATTCATATTTGTCAGTGATTTCATGTCAATTCGGCGAACATAAACGATTAAATTAGGATTAAAAATCGAGAGCCGGCTGCTGTTCGTTACGGTAACCCAACTAGGACACTTGACACAGTGGCTTTTGGCAAAGCACACAAAGAAAACAAAAAAAACCGAGAGAGATGAGTTATTGTTATTACAACGTGACTTCACTATTATTTAACAACTATTTTATTTGGGGTTAAGTACATTGTCAGAATAAGTGAGAAATGGATTTAACTTCTGTTAGACAGCTATCATACTGAATAAATATTTATGCAAAAATGTATGGCATTAATAATGTATATCTAATTACATTTAAAAATGTATGGCATTAATAATGTATATCTAATTACATTAACTGTGAATGTCTTTCATTTTATTTAAAATGAAATAAAATTACATAAAACATTTTCCATAAAAAAGTTGATTCAAGAACAAATCAGTACTTTTCTTATATGACTATTATTGCTAAATTTGAAAGGTCTTTACCAGCTTTGGAATTATATATATATATATATAGCACCTTCTGCCATCCCATCTCTACTGACATATGGATCTTAACAAAGATCCGCTATACATTAGTACCAGATATACTGTACACGGACATTTTAGTGAACCAGACCAGCTGTTTCCGCCGGGTCTTCGCTTCCCGGGCATCACGTTGTTTACAAGTGTGTTCAGATGCTAAATAAAAGTTTAGCTTGTACTTTTGATACCCCGCCTCTCGGCACCACAACATCCAGTTTACTGTATTTCACATGAGCGATGTCGAACATTGAAAAGTCCTTATAAAATCTCTGTTATTAGATCAGTACTTTTCTTATATGACTATTATTGACTTGAACACTGAGAATGTATTTATTAACTTCAGACATTTGAAATATTTGAAATCAGATGAAAACAAACTGTAACGGACCCTGCCGTGTTATCTATGATTACTATGCCTTACTGTACATTCATAATTTCAGCCGGAGGTAGGTGGTAGGCGTTGCGGAGGAGCAGATTGCGAGTGAGGTGCCTGTTCTAAACGAACTATTCCAGCTGTTATAAAGCATTAAATAAAAAGTAAGCAAGGAATACAGAATGTTTCGTTACGTAACTTTGTTGAGAATGTGGCCATGTACATGTAATACATGGGATCATTTGCAGCGACTTGGTCATTGTGGGAAAAATAACACCCATCCTGATCGTTTCAATGAAGTTGAATACAGAATATTCATATTTGTCAGTGATTTCATGTCAATTCGGCGAACATAAACATCAATGATGATGATTAAATTAGGATTAAAAATCGGGAGAGCCGGCTCGTTCGTTTTTTCCGACTAAACAACATCTATTATTTAGAAGTTGATTTCACATGACTCCAGTGTGGAACCCCACTGCACCCCCTGGTGGATCAATGATCCATTGCAGCTGGCTTCACAATAATTAAATGTATTTATCATGGGGGCGGTATCAAGTCTGACTGGGGGCCGGCCGGCCATCACGGAACGTGCATGAACCGATCACGACCCTCGCACTTTAAACTGTCCAAAATAAGACGCTTCATCTGTAGGTTAGTCCAAACAGATAGCAGCAGGCTCTGCTAAGATCCCTAAGACTTCTGAGGACAGGGATGCCCTCAATCACAATCCCTACATCAGTAGGTTCATCGACTGACCCATCTTGGTTCTGCAGCAGGTACATCTTCATCACCTCCTCTGCCAACTCCTCTTGTACACTGACAGGTGCATCAGCAGCATCCTGCAGACATTGAAAAGATAACTGGTTAGTGCTTACTTTCAGCCTGCATGTTACAAGACACACAAAGAGCAATTCCTCACTGCTCACTCACTATGTATGTTCTTGATCATCTCACAGTCATCCATGATTACATTATTTAAAACTTCAAAACTAACACTTAAAAATCCTGAAAACTATTGTACTAACTAGGGCTGCAGCTATAGAGTATTCTAACGATGAATTCATTAATCGGATAATACATTATTTTGCTTTATTAAAAGAGCAATAGTAAATATAGAAAAGAGAAAATAAGATTGGCCTCTTAAAATGAACAACAAGAAAAATCCACATTGTTATTGTTTAAATTGCATACAATAATATGTGACCCGCCCTATCGAAATCAGTCGGAAGTCTCAACGGCTCATTTAAAAATAAACGTGGATTTGCGTAAAAAAATAGTTTTTCGGGGTTCGGGTGTTTTGTTTGATTTTAAACAAACAAAGTCTTGGCTTTCAGAATATGAAACATATAATTGTAACTGATCACTGCACATCTGTATCGGCCTCGGTCTCACCTCTGTGCCACACTGTCTGTCTGTTCGTCTGCTTGACTGAGTGCGTGTATGTCTGTCCCACTGCCCAATCATTTTTAGTAATTGAGTTACTTGGAGGAATCATTTCAGCCCTAGTACTAACTTCAAAGTCCTTGATCAAGGCACTTGCATCTTCTCCCAGATGGTCGATGAGACATCGGATGACAACCTCTCGTTTTCGCTGAATGGGGATTCCACTCTGCAGAACAGAGCAGTCTTTCAACAACTAATACAATTTATTACTCTGCACATTACTCAGCAGAATTTTGCTTTACTGTAACAACTTTAATGTCAATTTAATTAACATTAAAGAAATGAAACATTGTAGTATGTTGTGGAGGGATGTAAAGTGATGCAAGAATAAAACGTCCGAGGGGATAAAAAGGAGTTGTCGGATTAGGATAAATGAATATCTAAAGTAATTAGTGATTGTAATTAACTTACACAAAGCAAAGAAATGCGATTGAGACAGGTGGAATTATTACGGCAGTTAAGGAAGTAACTGTATAAGTGGGGGATAACATGTTAATACCTGAAGTAGAATACTCATTTTTGCCCGATGTCGCTCTCCGACAGCACCCTTTTTCCCTTGGAACATGGACAACAGTTTTGGGGAATAGAAGTCCAACATTGACATGAACTTTGGCTCAAGATTCAGTGTGGTGATCCTCTGAAACTCTGCGCTGACCTGGAAGAGAGAGAGATGAGAAAAGAGAAAAAATTACTTTCGATTCAATGTATTGTCATTTCAAGCCATCAAAAACTAAAGTCCATATAGCTTTCAATTGAATGTAAAACTGTGACACATGCAGGTTATCCGTCTGTAATGTCTGTGTTGACCACCGCTTGAAGAAAATTCCATTTACTCACTTGCGAGACATCAAACAAGACAGGCCATCTGTCCTTGATGTCTTCTATGCTCATCTGTAGACTGATGACATCATGTCTTCTATGTGCAAAAGTTCTGCACATCAAGTCCTTGATGGCTGTGCTGTCTTTCTTCTTTGATTCAGCGATGAGTTGGTGTCGATCCAGCTCGTGTTGTTCCTTCGTGTCTCCTGCGGGATAATGTGGGAGAAACACCACTTCTCCTTTCCGTGCTTTCTTTATATTCTTTGCAGGTGCCCTGTCATCAGGGCGCTTATTCTTAAGTGAATTGCAGGTAACCTCAGGAAATCCAAGACTTCGGAGCTTCGACCTGTAATTTCCCATCTTGTATTTCAGACTATACATCCATCCAATCCAGCCATTACGACTGCCTGGTTCCGTCAGACATGGGTGCTTTTTGACTAAAGCCTCTGCCACCTCACCAATCTGAAGGCCTGAGGGGTATGCTGTGTAACTGTACATGTAGTCTGCCAATTTTTCCATGATTTCAGACTTCACCAGAGTTTTGTTCAGCACAGTACAATCTTTGACAAATTGTTCATTGGCATTTTTCAGTACCGTCTCTGTTGCCATAGAGAAAAGTGGAATGACAATTGTATCTGGCCATAATGTCCTATGAGGGCTTTCACTGGGAGATAGTAGAACAGTGACTTGTGATGACACTGACATGCCATCTGTCTGGTCCATTGAATCAGTAGCAGAGCTTGAACTGTCATTCAAATTAGTTATATTTGTCTGGTTTTCTATCAATGTCAACACAATTAGAGTGACACAGTTTGTCTACCAATTCACTGACAATTGCTTCATCAACAGCACAGTTATTCTTTGTAAAAATATCATTAACTAACTTTGGAATATACTGAGTTGAGGATGTGCAGATAAACTGAAGCTGTTCCACCAAGTCATCAACACATTTGCCAGAGACATTATAGATGCTTTCCAATTTTAACAAGAGAGAAGCAATATGTTGCACTATTTCACTTGAATTATCCCTTTCACAACCCAACTCTAAGGTGGCATCTATGTCCACATGACCATGCGAGTCCAACACTGGAAAGTGGATTTCATTCTCAGTAAAAACTGGATGTTTTGCAATCACATCAGTCTTAAAATCTTTCCATGAATAGGATCTGTGTTGTCTACTTCTGTGCGTCGCATAAGTCCCATATATGTTTGTCTTGAAATCACATCCATGAAAAGCACATTCTATGGTTTCATGTCTTTTCAAGTGGGAATTGATATGTTGAAAATAGTCTTTTGTATTAGGATAAAATGAGTCACAAATTTGACATGTTAAAGACTGCACAACTTCACACTCGTCAGTTTCCTGCGAATTGTGGGATCTATACAAGTGTGTTCGCAGGCCACCCCATGTCTTAAAGGAGCAAGGGCAGTTTAAATGAAGACAGGGTACTGAATATCCACGACCAAAGGTACCGTGCTTCAATCGATAGTGCTTGAGAAGTGACCCTTTCGCTGAAGCCACAAATGTGCAGAGCTTACATTGCCATCCCATAAGCTGCAACCTAAAAAAGTGAGGATAAATAGTGTTATCACATGGAGGGAACAGACTGGTTTAATGCTACTTCCATTTACCTACATACTTTTTGGACTAATATGTTTTATCATACGGAGCTTTAAAAATGACACCCAATTGTATTTACTCATTGATGCAAATAATTACATCTACTCCAAACTATAGTTAATGGAACATCTACCGTAATTGCACAAACATTTGGAAAACAGTCAATAAAAATGATTGGAGTTGCAGTGTTCAGAGCCAGGATCCTCAATTGCAGTAGACAATGCAGAAGTAAATGCTTAATAGCCGGGACCCAATGTTTCAGGGATATACTGTAATTAGTAACAGTTTGTATTATAAAGTCCTAGATATTTGTATATAGTCACCGTTTGTGTTTCTAACAAATGCTTCCTGGCCTTTGCACTCAAACATGGTCAAAATCAAGGTGCAACAAATGTTGCTTATTCCCGATTTCTTAAACTTGTATAAAGCAAACTAATATGTTGGCACCGTTGTTTCAGTGTTCAATAAAATAATGACATTTACCTCCTCTGTTTTGTTATCTTCGTTCAACTTCGTTCAGCGCAGTCGGTGCTGTGAAACAGATATTAAAAATATTTAACATGCTTCACAAAATTCAACTTTACTTGCTCTAGCCATCATCAAGTGTTCCCTCATAAATATGACATAAGTAATAAAACATAAGTTGGGCAAGTAGGCCACTCCTCTTAAGAAAATACAATGCCTTATTATAATAAAGATGAAAGTTTCATAAGCATATAGGCAAGACTAGTAACAGCTGCTGGGCCGCGGATGCAGTAGGCAGACGTTATCTGAAATCACTACAGCCACCTTACACAAACAAGGTGCATTTATCTTTATATTATCCATACTTTTATCAGCGCTTCTACAAAAAACAACATCATAAGTAATACATTTACACAAACAACTAATAGTAGATTAACTACACTGTTCAAAAGTTTACAGTAACTTCGGAAAAAAACATGAGAAATAAACAGGGTGCTCTCTTTTCCTCTCTCCCTCTCCTGACAGCCCGTCAGTTTAGTCTCATGCAGCTAATGAGTGACACAAAAGTAAAGAATAAACATATTTATAACTAGTTCGGTTACTTCCAGAGGTAGATATTGCTTAATGTGTTAGGTCTAACTTGAAGCGTGTGCTCTGCTCACTGGTCACAGCGGCAGAGCTGCAGGTGATCATGCAGAGCTGCGTGTCTCAGTTTGCAGAACCTGATCACTCCCTCCCGATTATACTTCACTCGCGTTTATGTCCATATCGATGAGATCTAGCTAGTTTTAGTTAATGATATGACTGCCTCCTTATCAGGGATATCTAAACAATAAGCGTTGCTTAGTAACCGGGTGTGGCGGCAAAGCCCCCTTCACAGCCTATTCAAGGCGAGACTGTTGCGCCGTTATTCCGGCATGGCGGGACATGCAGACACACATATTCGCCGGCGCTGTTGTGTTACAAGTCAGGCCGGCATGCTGTCTAATATCACACACTGGGGCAGCATTATGCTGGCATTGCCTGGTTAAGTATTAAAAAGTCGACGTAATGGCGGATCTTCTTTACTACAGCATTTCTGAATAACAGTGGGCTTAAAACAAACAGCTAACTATGCTACATACAGACAGCTGGTTGGTTAAGTACATTAAAACAACAACTGCAGACAAAGCAGGTGCTAATGTTTCTACTTTTTACCCGAGTAAAACGTTAGCTTCACTTCACCTGGTTGACTGTGTCCACCATGCGTGTGTAGAAGCAGACAGAGAACTAGCTAGACCTACGACAGCATGGCTGCAAGTGTGACAGTATTTAGATAATTACACACCATAAAGTTGTATATGCACAAAGACAGGGTCAATATTTCATTAACTTTTGCTAGCTGGCTACTTACCAGGATTTGCAGGGAGTTTTCCTGGTGGTTCTCGTCGTGGTGTTTCTTTGCTTGTTGCGTTGCCACATGTGGCGCAGATAGAAAAGTAGATTTCCCATGAGCACACTGCATTTGCGCGCGATTGTTAATGGTGTCCATGTCATGACGTTTAGTGTAATTTACTCAATGTCTTAAATTGTTGTTAAAGATGAAGAATATTGATTTGGAATGAGTAATAATTGCTGTTCCTGAAACTGATCAGTATAATTAGCCAATTCTCAAATATTTTGACTGAAATTTACCAAAGATATTAAGGATATCTTAAAAATATAATTTGTTAGTCAAATACTCATTTATTTTCGTGTAATCAACTTAAATAATAGTAATAATTTAAGACAAAATTAACTGTTGGATTTGAAAGCATTTATTTTGGTATGTCCAACTCAAACAATTACTTTAGTGATATTTAGAGATTTTATTAAGGTAATATAGCTTTTTATTATTGTGATATCTACAAAGCCACTGATTTAGTTTTTTGAGTATCTACTACAGCTGTCAAATGTGTTTGAATGGACTTCTAAGAACTCAGTTTGAGTATTTTTCATTATTAACTTCTAGATGATGACCACAGTGTTATCCAATCTTGTTTATAGTGCTTTATTGAACAGGGAATGGGGGCCAAGATTGTATCAAGAGACTTTAAGCCCCCTCACTGTCCCTGTTGATCCAAAGTGGCGGGACTGCAGGGCCCATTATCTAAGAAACATGATAAGCTCCACTGTGCAAGTCACCACAGTAGCTGATTGGTTGGGATATTTCATTTCATTTTTATTTGTCCCGCTCATGGTACGCATAGCCAAATGTACAATAATTGCCAACAAAACATGTCTCTACACACCATTGAGCGAAAAGGAGCAGGGAGAAGAATACAATCTTATATGACCTGCCCCTTTCTAAAAAAAAACAAAAATATAAATACAAATAGATGGTCTGGCCCTTCATAATAAAAAAAAATGTTCACAGCCACACATAAGAGTACACCCTCATCTGAGTCCTACTGGAGAAGAAGGTGGAAAGCGGCACCTAATAATAATAATAATAATAATAATAATAATAATAACAAATAAAGCTGCAAGCAGCGTTGAGCAGGTCTTCGACGCTCCGCAGGCTGTTGTCCGCACGTCGAGGTGTGTGGAAAGTTTCAGGCCGATCGGACAACGTACATGGGATTTACAGCAGTATCATAAACATTGTGTTTGATGGCGAGTGATCTGTCGCCATGGCAACGGCATTTGATGACACCCCATAATATGCCTAGATGTGTTGAGGGCTGCATCGTTATCAAACCTGTGAAGTTCTGGGCCGTTTGGACCATGTTAACTGGAGTTATGAGAAAACCGTGTTTCACGGCGACCATTTTGTTACCATGGCAAAGGCATTTGACGAAATCTCAAAACTGACACATATATGTCTTTAGGGCTGTACCGTTAGCACACATGTAAAGTTTGAACACTTTTTTACCATTTACACAGGAGTTATAGCAATATCATGCTTAACGGCGAGGGATGTGTTGCCATGGCAACAGCTTTAGAGGAAAACTCACTATTGTCATATTGAGGTGTTGAGGGCCGGACTAGTAGCCATCATCTGAAGTCTGGTGCAGTTTGGATCATTTTCCATTGACTCAAGACCAGTGGCGTCGCCTGGCCTGGGCATCCGGGGCTTTAGTGCACCAGATTGAAGCATTTTACTTTAAAATGTTAAAAAAAAAACATCCCGGGGGGGCATACCCCCGAACCCCCCTAGAGGATGTGACGTCCACCTCCCAATTAAAACATGTTCATACAATACTAAATGCATTTGAAGGCTTTTTATATAAACTGTCCACCGTGTATTGGTCTTTTGTCGAGGTTTTTCATTGCCAGCTAAAATCTTGCATATAGGGCAGCAAATTGGTCAGAACCAGCCCTGGTGTCACCCCCCCCCATTTGAAACATGTTCCCACAGCTATAGATGCCTAAGTCCATGAAATATAATCTACGTACTCGTCCAGTATTGGATCTGCTAAAGTTTCACCATCCCGGAATAAAACAATAAATCTATCTGGGTTATTGGGTTATTGGGTTATTGGGTTATTGGGTTATTGGGTTATTGGGTTATTGGGTTATTGGGTTATTGGGTTATTTTTCAATATTTGGCAGATGGGACCAGAAAGGGAGGTGTAGCTCAACAGGAACCTTTGATCTTGTGTTGGGTAACATTGACTCTGTAAACACGACTCTTAAAGTATGTGGGTCACACTGCAGCTTTTCTAAGTAAAATACTTTGATAAATGGTAGTTTTAAACGCTTTTGCCTTTTTACTTCTGATGCTAACTGATGTGAGTCCCATGGTCCCCGGAAGTGGCTGAATTACTTTAAATATAGTGTATATATTCAGGTTTACAATACACGTCCTATTCTTCATAAAGCAGGAGGCTAGGACACCCACAGCCAATTACTAAGCACATCTATGTAAGGAGGTCTTTTTAGGTTTTAAACAATAATATGATATATGAGGATTTGACTTCTAATGGATTATTTGTACTTTCCTTCATGCACTGGTTAATACTGCTTATAATACTAATACATCAATATGTTGCTCATTTTGTTCTGCATTAGATACATGCTAATGTTTTTCAAGTTCACTTTACTTAGCTTACTTTACTTATTTTCTCATGTATTTATATGTAAGGACCTACAATCTTTAAAGCCTGGTTAATCCATGTCTTTATCGATTGATTATTCAACCAATCAGTCAATGTATTTTTCCTCAAAGGGTAACTAGAAAGGCGACCAAAACATTTTCAGATAAAAGTGTTGACATCAAAATTGTTACATTGCAATTTAAATAGGGGGATCTGTGGATTTCCATTATCTGGAAATGTTGGAAATGTAACCCTCCTGTTTTCTCGTAACAGCAACCTAAAGTGCAAACACGCACGTGCCCATGCACGCACACATTAGGAAACCTGAGCAAACTTTTTGTTCAGCTGATCAGAGGTTTGCTTTAAAAGCCCCGGCTGCCTCCCACACTCTATGCTCTTCTGACCTGAGACCCAACATGCAGACTCTCCTCCTTGTGGCGCTGCTCGGATCCCTGGGTACAAAACATTTCATATTCATGCACAGGCATCGTTTAATCACAGATTTACCTAAAAAGCTCAATGTTTCTGCTTTGGCATTTATTTACCCGTGTATCTGTGTTTGCAGCCGCTGTGTTTGCGGCCCCCGCTGCCAAGGTGAAATGGTGCGTAAAGTCAGAGAAAGAGCTGGAAAAATGCGTCGCCCTCGCGGCCATAGCTCCTGCTTTCACCTGCGTGACGAAATCTAACACCATCGAGTGCATCTACACCTGAACATCAGCAGGAGAGGACTCTTTAAAGTAGAGACACTACATACTGATATACACCTGAACATCAGCAGGAGAGGACTCTTTAAAGTAGAGACACTACATACTGATATACACCTGAACATCAGCAGGAGAGGACTCTTTAAAGTAGAGACACTACATATTGATATACACCTGAACATCAGCAGGAGAGGACTCTTTAAAGTAGAGACACTACATACTGATACACACCTGAACATCAGCAGGAGAGGACTCTTTAAAGTAGAGACACTACATACTGATATACACCTGAACATCAGCAGGAGAGGACTCTTTAAAGTAGAGACAATACATACTGATAGACACCTGAACATCAGCAGGAGAGGACTCTTTAAAGTAGAGACACTACATACTGATATACACCTGAACATCAGCAGGAGAGGACTTTTTAAAGTAGAGACACTACATACTGATATACACCTGAACATCAGCAGGAGAGGACTCTTTAAAGTAGAGACACTACATACTGATAGACACCCGAACATCAGCAGGAGAGGACTCTTTAAAGTAGAGACACTACATACTGATACACACCTGAACATCAGCAGGAGAGGACTCTTTAAAGTAGAGACACTACATACTGATACACACCTGAACATCAGCAGGAGAGGACTCTTTAAAGTAGAGACACTACATACTGATATACACCTGAACATCAGCAGGAGAGGACTCTTTAAAGTAGAGACTCTACATACTGATATACACCTGAACATCAGCAGGAGAGGACTCTTTAAAGTAGAGACACTACATACTGATATACACCTGATAATTAGAATAATGTGTCCTTTTTAATCAATATAACTGGTGTCTTATAGTGTCTGTCGTTTGACAAATTGTTGAGACTCTATGAACCATAAACTCTAGAGGATTTGTTCCCTAAAGTGTTCCTCTTCAGTATGACCTAATGTGAAAATGAAAGAAAGAAAGTTCGGTCAGCA
>NW_022987618.1:1082431-1158347 GCF_902827165.1 Trematomus bernacchii | reverse complement strand
TACGTGTCAAAACCAACAAACTTTTATAAAAGAAAAAGTGTTCTCGGCTACATGAACGCTGAGATATCTGTAGACTTTGGTTCAAACTGTGGATGTGAAACCAGTCAGGAGATTCTCCACATTTGAGATTTGAGATCGTATTGTGTTTTGGACTGAGATCAATCATGGGTCAAAATTGACCCGCGAGCACCATGAACGGTAACAGCTTTTGAACACAACACAAGGTTAAACAACACTAAAATAAGACTTTAGTTACACAGGGAGTAACATTCACAAGTTACCCTTACAAAGTAAATACAAGTAGCTGCACCTTTACCAGCTTTGATCATATAATTAAAACATATCATACATTATTCTGGAATGGGACAATTTGCATAATAAATACTTTTACTTTCGGTACTTTGAGCATATTTTTTGATGCCAATACTTTTGTACTTTTTATTGAATAACATTCTGAATGACTTGTACTTGTAAAAGAGTATTTCTACACTCTGGTAATTTTATTTAAGTACACGATCTGAGTACTTCTCCCACCTCTGAGAGTGATATACCCAGGGAATGCATACAGTTAATGAGATGTGCTCCATAAGGAATCACATCAAAAATATTCTTCAAAACTTTGTCTTCAGTTTGATTTGATATTTCAGCCAATGAAAATGGCCAGTGGCGTTTTTATATGTACAAAAGTGGTGGGGCACAAAAAACTTAGATGTCTATATATAAGCTTCTGCAGTGACGTGCAGTGAGGTTCATGGCTGGTGAGGCACTGGCACTGACTCTACAGGTTTACAAATATTATATTTTGACCTAAACCAAAATATAATATTATTTTCAAAAGCTTTTTTTGTCTGATGCTTCGATTAATTTTAAACAGACAGTTCAACAAAAGGATACCCAAAAAATGTCATTTTATCATTTAAATATTGAATTGTTCTCTCTTAGTAAGATCCCATTTTCAATAAAATGGCGGTCTTACCTTGACTTGAAGATGAAGTCCATTTGCCTATCCTTCTGGACAAACATTTCTATTACTTTTTTGTAAAGTCCTCCTTATGTTCTTGTAGTTTCAAAAGTCTATCATAAATCTAATCTATAGATTTATGATAAAAAAATTATAAAAGTAGGGTAGACATGTGGATGTTATCCGGCTAATCAAAACGTGCATTTATCTAACAGGTACGTTTCCCACAGATCTTATTTCGAGCTATTTTCTAAAATCCTATGGAGAAATCTCATTGCTTTTTTGAGCTTACTTCCTGGTTTTAGGACGCGCCACTGCAGGTCTCTCGTCTCCTCTTCACACACCACACTTTTCGCGGCACACGTACTTACAGCCAATCAGCTCTGAATGATTTGAGATGACGTATGGTGGGGATGGTTCTTCTTCTTCTTCTTCTCTTCGTTTTTTTGGCGGATTGCAAACAACTTAAAAGGTGCATACCGCCACCTACTGTACATGAGTATGAATCATCATATCATACCAACTCTTTAACCTATGATCTAATCAAAATAAATAAATAAATCAACAAAAAACAAAAAACAAAACATGAAATAAATAAAACAAAAATAAAAATCTATGTTCTTTCTTGACCTAATGTTAAATTCTTTTTCCTACCCCAGTTTCACTCAAGAATGTAAACAGTGCCTTTCTGGTAGCTCTTACTCCCTCTCCTTTTGTTCCCAAAATACCAACCACACTCCATTCCCTCTCTGCCTCTAAAACTTTAGCCTTTAGTTTTCCTCTTTCAGCTTTATAGATGTCACAATGTATCAAGATATGTTCTACATCTTCTTTTACTCCACAGTTCCCACACTTGTCACTGTCACTTTTCCCCATGACATACAGAGTACCATTCAATGCTGTGTGATTTAGTCTGAGTCTAGCGATCGTGATTTCCTCCCTTCTGTTTCTTTCTTTATAAATATGAATTGTAATTGTCTTTTGTACTTTGTGATACTCTTTGCCTTTCTGGTCTTTCTCCCACCTTTTCTGCCAGATCTCCATCCCTTTCTTCTTAATTACTGCTTTTCCTTCTCCTTCTCCAAGTTGAACTGGTAATGTTATTTCCTTTTGTAGTGCACTTTTTGCTAATTTATCAGCACACTCGTTCCCTTTCACCCCCTCATGAGCAGGCACCCAGCAGAACTGCAGATCTATGCCGCCTCTGTGCAGTCTTAACAGGCTATGATTCAGTTCTATGAGAATGTCTTCTCTGGCAGTTGTTGTTGATTGTATGCTTTGTAATATGGACAATGAATCTGTGCACATCACCACCCTATCTGGTCTGACCTCTTCAACCCACTGTAATCCTATTATTACTGCCAGCATTTCTGCTGTGTACACTGATAATTGATCAGACGCTCTTTTTGAAATAGATATTTTAAATTCTGGGATGTATATACCAATTCCAACACACTCTTCCTTGTTCTTAGAACCATCTGTGTAAATTTGTAGGCAATTGTAATACTTTTCATTCAGATACATACTTGTTTTAATTCCCACTTCATTTACTTGCCACTCTTTTTTCCTTTCTACAATACTCATATCTATGTTAGCTTCTGGGAAAAGCCATGGGGGAACGCTGCTAAATGGGGTTGCTTTAGCAAATGTGATATTGTCCACTCCATATGCCCTCGTTCTCTCCTTACTCGTCCAGCCAAACCCACGTCCCTGGAATTTTGCATATTCCCAGCAATCCTGTAATATTCTGTTTGAAATATTTCCTTCTCCACTTCCTTGTAGCCTGACCCAGTATGACAGAGCAAGTGTCTCTCTTCTGATCTCCAGAGGTGTCTCTCCTGCTTCTATCAGAACTGCATTGATAGGGGATGACTTTATCGCTCCAATACACAACCGCAATGCTTTATATTGTATTCTATCAATTTTTAAAAGCGATGTTTTTGCTGCTGCTCCATACACTATACAACCATAATCTATTGTGGACCTCATAATTGATCTGTAAATGTCTATTAATGCTTGTTTGTCTGCGCCCCAGTTGCATCCAGCTACAGCTCGCAATAAATTTAATACTTTTTTGCATTTTGTTTCCACTTGTTTAATATGCATTTTCCATGTATATTTGCTATCAAACCACAATCCTAGGTATTTGAACTCATTCACCTTTGTCATTGGACGATCATATAGTGTTAGCTGTTGGCCATCAATCTTGCGTTTGTTTGTGAATACCATGTAGCATGACTTGCTTTCTGACATTTTGAATCCCCAGTTATATGACCACCTCTCCACTTGTTTAATCGCTCTAGCTATATTCTCCATTACGTATGGGGCATTTCTTCCCCTCATCCAAATAGCCCCATCATCTGCGTATAGAGCCGATTGAATGCATGTGTCTAAACATGTAAATATATCATTGATCATGATGTTAAATAATATTGGACTGACTGCACTCCCTTGGGGGATACCATTTTCTATTTCAAAATAGTTGGAAATATCTGCTCCAACCTTTACTCTAAATGTCCTGTCTGTTAAAAAGGCCCTTACCCAATTGTACATTCTCCCTCCAATACCCATTCTACTCAATTTGATCAGTAACCCATCCCTCCACATACAGTCATACGCCTTTTCAATGTCAAAGTACACTATTGCCATTATCTCTTTCATTTTCAATGTTTTTTCCACATCATTACTCACTCTTACTAAAGCATCTATTGTGGACCGCCCTTTACGAAATCCGCTCTGAAAACTACTCAGCAGCCCTTTCTGCTCCAGTACATGTGAGAGCCTACGGACAATGATCTTTTCCATCCATTTACATAGGTGTGATGTAAGAGCTATTGGTCTGTAGTTACTAGGGTTAGCTGTATCTTTCCCTGGCTTATTGAATGGTAGCACGACTGCTGTTTTCCACAAACTTGGCATATCTCCTTCTCTCCAGATTTTATTGAAAAGACTCAGCACCATTGTCATAGTTTCCATAGGCAACTGTCTAAACATAGCATAACATAGCTGGTCTTGTCCTGGGGCTGTATATCCTGTACCTTGTAAGGCTATTTTGAGTTCTGACATTGTAAATTCCACATCAAGAGCTGACCTATTATCCTGTCTCTTCTCCTTCACGTTTTCATTCTCTGCTAGTAACTGCTGTTTTTGCTGCCTATGAATATCACTGAGATGTTCCCCGCTATGTACTGCTGCAAGTGTCCTTCCTAACATGTCTGCCTTCTCTTTATCTGTCACTGCCAGCCTCTCCCCATCAACCAAAGCTGGAATTTTAATGGATTTCCTTTTCCCACTCATCCGCTTAAACATGGACCAGACATCACCTAATGTTACTCCTCTGCCAATGGTAGAACAATATTCTCTCCATGTTCTTTTTTTTGTGTATTTGATTGTCCTTCGAGCAGCTGCCCTTTTCCTTTGAAACTCTATAACATTATTTTGTGTCATGTTTTTCTTTAATTCTCTAAATGCATTATTTCGCTCTTTAATAGCCCTGCTGCATTCCTCATTCCACCATGGCACCACTTTCTTCCTACCCTTGGTTGTTGTTTTGGGTATACTGTTCTCTGCTGCATTTAGAATATGTTGCGTTATTTGGCTTGTAATGACCTCTATGCTTCCCTCTGATGTTAGCAGGTGTACCGACTCCTCACACCATATCCTAAATTTCCCCCAATCAGCTTTAGCAAAGCACCACCTGGTTATTGCACCTCCTTCCTGTATATATACATTAGTATTCATTTTAGTAAGCACTGGATAATGGTCACTTCCTACTGTGGATTTATTCAAAACAAACCATTCGCATGTATGAACCAAACAGTTTGACACTAATGTCAGATCCAGGCATGAAACCTTCCCCCTGTGTACATCTACTCTTGTGCCATGTCCATCATTAAGGCATACTAGTGTTCTTTCCTCCAGCATTTCTTCCACTATATTTCCGTTACTGTCTGTATGGTTGCTGCCCCATAGACTGTTGTGTGCATTGAAATCACCACACCAAACTTCCTTCCTATGTTTATTGCCTGCTATTTCTTTAAATATATCAGTGGTTAGATTTTTACATGGGTTGTATAAATTGATTATCCTAATGTTATCTTGTTTCCTAGGGTTGCAGATTTCCACTATAATACACTCTATATCATCAGGAGATTGCACCTCCCTATATGCCACACCATCTTTGAGAAACGTGGCACACCCTCCACCATTTTGATTATTATCTCTATCATGCCTTATACAGCTAAATCCTGGAATGACAAAGTCTAATTGAGGTCATAACCAGGTTTCTTGCACACATATTACCTCAGGGACTACCTCTAGATCATATATATATTTCTTGAATTCTTGCCCATTAGCTATGAGGCTTCTTGCGTTCCACTGTAGTATGTGCAGCACCATGATTAAGGATCTAACCCTCATCCTGATTTTCATTTTCCCCAGCTCCATTTATAGTTAGCATTGCATGTATCTGATCTGCTTTCATATCTTTCATGTCAAGGAATTTTCCAGCTGCCTCCACAATGGCTTTGATTCTATCACTTTTCTTTTTTAACTGCAATGCAACATTTACAGTATGGCATATAAATACCACAAAATGCACCTTTTTCACTCCTAAAACATCATCATCCTCTTTACTCTTGGTGGCGCTGTGGGGTTGGATTTGAAGATTACTTTTTGGTGTGTTCCTGACATGTTGTATTGTAATGCTCTGCTCCATTCCACTAGGGGTCTTATTGATTGTTACTGTTCCCCTTACTTTCTTTATTGCTTCTGCGTATGAAACTTTGTTTGTAATCTTAACTCTCTGCACCTCTCTGGCCTCTCTCTGCACTTCACAACCTCCAAACGCAGCACTGTGATCTCCTCCGCAGTTACAACATTTAACCTTTGCATCCTTTTCACATTTTCCATACTCATGTTTTCCTCCGCATCTCGCACACCTTAGCTGTCCTTTACACTGCTGCGCTGTGTGCCCCATTCGTTGACATGCGTAGCACCTGAGAGGTTTGGGGATGTACTCCCTAACCATGAAGTTCAAATATCCCATTTGTACTGCCTTAGGTAAGATTCTCTCAAACTGAATGAGAACTGATAATGTTTCTTTGAGTGTACCATCCCGTTTGCTTTTAAGCCTTGTGACTTCCACTATTTTGCCTCCTTTTAATTCACTTTTCACATCTTCCATTGACATGTCCAATGGTACTCCTGAGATTACTCCTCTCAGTTTCGCCATTGCTCCTGGAACATGCGCCTTCATTTTCTCCCCATTCAGTGAGTTCATTCCCAGAATCTTTTCCTGCTGCTGTTTGTTATTGGCATGTATCAATACCCGCTTATTGTTCATGAATTTAGCAAATTTAATTTTTCCAATCTCTTTTTCAATTGCTTTGGTAAGTTTAATCGGGTGGTAATGCCCACCATCCTGATTGAATTCTATTACCACTTTCCACTCGTGTTCTATTTCTTTATTCAACATTGCTTGACTGTCATTTTGACTGACTCTTGATTTTTTGTTTTGCTTAGCCTCGTCTGCTTCACCCGACCAATCCGACCAACTTCGAGCTCTTACTGAACTATCTCTGTCTCTCAAAGATCTTTTCTTCTTCGCAGCTTTGGCTATCATCCATTCCATATTGTGTCTTTGGCTACCATCTGAGCTGGTTGACATGATGAAACACTCAATGTACAGTTTATGCAAATCCGCCAAAATAACAGTCCAATGCTACCATTTCTGTATGTATCCGAATTTCCGATTCTCTGTGAACTTTCTGCCACGCGTCTCCAACTTCACTTCCTTCTTCCGGCCGATCCCGGAACAGTCCAACTCGACCGTCCTGGTGGGGATGGTAGCTCAGTGCCCCTCTGGTCATTATTTTTTTGCCACACACATTTCATTACAAAATACTCTGAGCATGCGCAGTGAAGTTTTTACAGTCACCGTTGACTTCACAGCGAGAGGAAGGGGCATAATCAGGTTTTGTCCCACATGGCTCTAAACAGCTCAATAGGCACACACTGTGACTGTAGACACACTAATTAGAAGAACACAGACTAAAACAGCAATGTACAGACGAATCAGATGATTAAACATGATCTTAAAATATATTTTATATATTTTTTTATTTATTTTTTTGCATTTTTGTAATCATTATTTGTAATACTTTCTGCTGACACTAGGTGGGGCTGTGCCCCGCCTGCCCCTAATGACCAGTCGCCACTGAAAATGGCTAATACATGGAGGAAAGTGATGAAGGAGGAAAGATCATCACCTTTTTTGAAAGTAGCAACAGCACAATGTGAATATTTTTAATAATATTTACAGGAAAGCTTGTCTAAAAAAAGTATCCACAGCCAAATATTCCTTAAGTATCTATAGTATAGTGGGCTACACAGGATTTCCATTAATCATATTATTATTTATGAAATGTTTTATTCTTTTAGCTGGTCAATATAGAGCTACTTGACATACTGTTGAGTCATTGTCATCGATAACATTGCATCATATCTGTAAATGACCTATAATATGTTTAACCTTTTGAAGAGGTGGTTATATGTGTGTGCCGATGTTTTCCTGTGGTAAAGTTTTAGTTTTGTACTTTTATTTTGATAGTTATAAGATCCGGACTTTTATTTTGAAGGGACTTCTGCCGGAAGTGAATAGAGAACGGAGGAGTGAAAACACGTGTAATGACGGATGAATGACGGAGAAATTAACATAGAATAATTAGTTACGTTGGGTTTTTAGCACCTGGCTGATAGGGGCACAAGGTTTGTTATTACTTTAATTAATATGTGTATTGATATTATGTGGTGTTATTTCGTAGTTTTGCAGAGTTTTGAGTCCATGCTTTTGAATTAGCAAAACTGCTATATTAGCCTACATGTGTTCTGCTCTGTTAGTTAGGGGGCAGTAGTGAGCTATACTTGCATTATTTAGTTTGAATTAGAAATGTAACGTTTATAAATGCAAGGAATGGAGGTGTTTTATCTGTGAGATGGTGGCTAATTATTGTGTTTTCTTTCTTTTCATAGCTCTTACGTTGGTACGTTGATACTTAATGTATACATGCAAGGGTATACAATAAAAGGATACCATCAGTTCGAGAGTATGACCATTATTCAGCTGGGGACGCTACAATATCTAATAAAATACATCATCTCAACCTGGAAATCCACTGCAGTAATCCTGTGAAGTCAAAATAACAATATTTTCATATTAATTTAATATGTATTAAATGGAAGTTCTCAAGTATAGGAGAAGTATTGTTGAAAATAAGAAAAACAGTTTTTGAACAACTGCATTTAGTTACACACAAGTTATGCAATATAACCATTGATCACATGTTGGTGCAGGTTGGTAATAAATGGTGCTTTAAAACAGGCTGGTGAGGCAGATGCCATCACTTTGGACGGAGGGGACATCTACACTGCTGGACTGAACAACTACAACCTGGAGCCCATTATTGCTGAGGACTACGGTACCTGTAAGTAAACACATCAGCCGTCTTTACTGATGAAATTCTCTGATGTATTAAATACGTGTTTTTAATTTGTGCTCACATTTGTTCTGCACTCATCCAGCTTCAGAAACCTGCTACTACGCTGTTGCTGTGGTGAAGAAGGGCACTACATTTGGCATCAAAGGGCTCCAGGGGAAGAAATCCTGCCACACTGGCGTGGGTAAATCTGCAGGCTGGAACATCCCCGTAGGCACTCTGGTGTCCATGAACTTAATTCAGTGGTCAGGCGTTGAAGACACCTCTGTGGAAGACGGTGAGTAACACTGAATCTTACGACAATCCAAAAAACAGAATCAATATGTCACTATAATTATGTCCTCAGTATTTCTTCTTTGGAATTTGTATAATTTTAGATCCCTGCAACCTCATTTATTGTAAAGTTCTTCAAGTTTACTGTGGCAGTTTTCAAATGTGGTTAATGTTGGACATTTAAACAAAATGCAACTAAACCACATGCTTCTGTTGAGTCAAATGTGATGGTTTGACTTTAAAAGAAAAGTACATTTGTTATGTTATTTAAATTACAGACGGAAATCAGAAAAGTGAACGTTGACATTTGGTTTTGCGAAGACATTTGTGCAAAAACAAACTTTATCCGGGAGAAAAAATGTGTTTCTCAAAACGTACCTGAAAAGGCCGTTTTAAAATGTTTAGGAGACCAGGATCAATCTTTTTACAACACTCAGTAAGAAGCATATTTCCGGAAAATATTAAACAGTTATAGTTTTATAGACTTAGTTAAACAAGTATTTGTATGCCCAATGTGTTTAATTTGACTATTTACGGGCAACAAAAACATAATATAACATTTGAAGCAGCTCCATCGTGTAAAGAACTCAAAAAACAGCATTTCTAAAATCTCTTTTTGTGCACAGCGGTGAGCAACTTCTTCTCCGCCAGCTGTGCCCCAGGGTCAGCGCGTGGCAGCAAACTGTGCGAGCTGTGCCGTGGAGACTGCTCCTGGTCCCACAACGAGCCTTACTACGGCTACGCCGGAGCCTTCCAGTCAGTATCTCCTCTACACGGTTAACTTTCAATATGATCACAGCTCCATCCTGGGACTCTTTGGTTTAATGGACCTGTTGGTTTGTAACAGGTGTCTGAAGGACGGCGCTGGAGATGTGGCTTTTGTGAAGCATCTCACTGTCCCTGGTCAGTGTCACATTTTCATTTATTCTATTCATTTTTGAATAATTGACTTATATATTAATGTTAGCCAAGCTTATTTGTTTAAAATATGTTTTTACAAACTGTAATTATGTATCAGTAATTGTTCTAATGAAAATCTTTTGAAGCTTTAATCACATACTCATATGAGAATTAGTTTTACTGTTAAATTACGCTTGGATTTAAAACCACGGCTAAGATTCTCACTCTTGGTCATAATTGCCATAACTGATATCATATTTGTGGGATTTGACCAATGAAATGAACAGAACTTGACAAAATGTGGTATCAGTTTTTGACTGATTGTAGGAGTGATATTTATAACATTGTTGTATCACACTTTCAGATTCTGAAAAGCAAGACTATGAGCTGCTGTGCAAGGATGGCACCAGAGCGCCTATTGACGACTACAGGACCTGCCATCTGGCCAGAGCACCGGCTCACGCAGTCGTCAGCCGCAAGGACGCGCAGCTTGCTGACTTCATCTGGAAGAGCCTCAACTCAGTACAGGTATCACACCAAAGATCTGTACTGCACAAAGATCGAGGAGTAACGTTGAATAAGTGAGGAGATGGAGGAATACAGTGAGTCAGGACATAAAATGACTGATTCAAACATGTTACTTTTAAACCTTTCAGGACTTTCAACTCTTCTCTTCTGAAAACTATGCACCTTCCAAAAACCTGATGTTCAAGGACTCAACAGTCAGGCTGGTGAGGCTGCCTGCAAACACAGACTCCTTCCTGTATCTGGGTGCTGAATACATGAGCATTGTCCGCTCCCTTCAGAAAGGTACTGTTAACACACAGATAGAACACACATACTGTAGAGACAGGCAACACAAACAAAATGTCCACTGGTCAATTTTAAGAATGTAGGCTATTTTACTACTTTATCATGTTAGACTAGTGGATAGAAATCATTCAAATTAAACATGAAGGTGTTTCTTTTACTAATCTTTTTGCATCTGAAGATTTCATTTCTAAACCAAAAGTTAGCATTAGATAATTCCTTATTTGCACATTTAAACATTTCAGAAAACTCATAAAATGTAAGTAATCTACTGAAGAAATGTCATGTATATACTAATGTAAACCTTGTACCCTATTCACCTGTAGTGTCTCTCCCAGAACTTGCAAACCATCACTCAAACACACTTATTTAGTTGCAGACACTGACTCTTGTTACGTAACCTTCCAGAGCCAGCAAGCTCTGCTTCCAGAGCCATTAAATGGTGCGCTGTGGGCCACGCTGAGACCACCAAGTGTGACATGTGGAGCAGCAACAGTCTGGGTGATGGCAGCACCGCCATTGAATGCCAGAATGCCACCACAGTTGAAGAATGCGTGAAAAAGATTATGGTAAGACTCTTGATGAAGAAAATATGGGAATATCTTTAATATCTATTTAGTTTTGATTCAGTGGTGTTTTATTCTGATGCTATATTTGACCCTGTAGCGCAAAGAGGCTGATGGCAGTGGATGGAGGTCAGGTGTACACAGCAGGAAAGTGCGGCCTGGTGCCAGCTATGGTGGAGCAGTATAGTGCAGGTATGAGGCCTACATAGAAACCATCCCATACAATCCTGTGTTTGAACTGTTACACATTCATAATATGTGGATCTCTGTCTGTCTCCACAGATCTTTGCAGCAACCCTGGAGGTAAAATGAAATGTTAAAATATTGATAAGTATATTTGATAACAAAATAACATACATTTACCTGGTACTTTTAACTTGAACCATAAAGATTAGGAGTGTGTGATCAAATGCAGCCTTGAGGACCAAAACATGGTTTTAATGTCACAATATTACAAATGAAAAAAGACAAGTTTTTAAAAGAGAAGCCCCATTTGATTCTAATGAAGTGTACAGAGTGAAAACCTTTTATTCTCTTAAATAACACTTTGTGAAAATGATTAGGAAATTCCAGAGCAGATGATCTTTCAAATTGAATTATCTATAACTTCAAATGATGTTGCACAAAACGTTTGTAATTGGAGTCCTTCTGTACTTCCACTCTTGCAGGCACGGCCTCGTACTATGCTGTTGCTGTGGTAAAGAAGAGTTCAGGTCTGACCTGGGACACGTTGAAGAGCCACAGGTCTTGCCACACTGGACTCGGCAGAACTGCTGGCTGGAACATCCCCATGGGTCAAATCCACAAACAGACTCAAGACTGTGACTTCAGTAAGCGACCGTGTGCTCTTCCCATG
This sequence comes from Trematomus bernacchii, assembly GCF_902827165.1. Lineage (NCBI taxonomy): Eukaryota > Metazoa > Chordata > Actinopteri > Perciformes > Nototheniidae > Trematomus > Trematomus bernacchii. The sequence goes on along the minus strand of NW_022987618.1, from coordinate 1,146,485 downwards.
TGCAAATACGTAACGAAAGACACGGAAAGCTGCCAACATTATGTTTGTGATCAACAATATAAAGACCTTTTTTATTGAATGCGCAGTATTTACAAAGTTGTAGGAACTAAACATCATTTTTTTGTACGTTTTTAGTGCGTTTAGACAACTCAAAGCGCTTGGTTAGATAAGCTTAAGACTATTAATACTATTTTTCACAAAGACAACACTGTTTGGATCTCTGAGATGTAAGATCCAAAAAACAGCAATGACAGCTCATCACCATGGTGACCAAAGAAACAAAACAGATCATTTAGGTTTTCACAGTTCTGTGGTTTGCATACCCAACATCAACTCCGACCACCTCCCTATGACCTAGAACAAACTGAAATGATCCTAGAGAAAAAACTAAATTCTCAGGGAACACAATTAACACAATAACGTTTTCTCCAAAATCATGAACTAGAAATGCAGGTTTTAGGATCCATGATTAGTTTCCTTCCTCTGAGTGTAACACCTGCCTCCTTCGTCTCGTCCTCTCCTCAGCCAAGTTCTTCAGCAGCGGCTGTGCCCCCGGATCAGACCCCAGCTCTCCGTTCTGTTCTCAGTGTGCCGGCAGTGGAAAGACGGTGGGAGATGAGTCAAAGTGCAGTGCCAGTGCTGAAGAGCAGTACAACGGCTACGCAGGAGCTTTTAGGTAGGACAAAGGACAGTGGACATTCATCCACATTCAAACCTTTTTCACTTTCAATCCTGGTAGCCAAGAAATAGCACAAACTCCTCATAAAACCCCAAAACACACATATGTTTGTGTATGGCATAAAAACTGAAGATATCTTGTATTAATTAATGAACTTCTTTGCTGCTAATAAACCATTTTATTTGACTTTTCAAGAGAGCCAGGCTAGCTGTTTCCCTATGCTTTATTCTTTATGCTAAGTTAAGCTAACTTCCACCTGACTTCAGCCCTTTACCTAACATTCAGGGGTATCAATCTTCTGCTCTAATAAAGCAAATAAAGGTATTTCCATGGCATTTACTTTCTCTTCCAGAGCACCTCATCTTTGTGTTGTTATGTTGTGCATGTCATTATAGGTGTTTGGTTGAGGATGCAGGGGAGGTTGCTTTCATAAAACACACAATTGTTCCAGAAAACAGCAATGGTGAGAGACTGACACTTGCAGTAATATTGAGTGTCATTAAAAGTACACAGTAGTATCGTAGTGAAAAAGGACAATGTTTGTTGTCCCCCAATTCGCTTCATGGGCCAGAAACAGTCTGGAATAAAGTAGAGACACTACATACTGATACACACCTGAACATCAGCAGGAGAGGACTCTTTAAAGTAGAGACACTACATACTGATATACACCTGAACATCAGCAGGAGAGGACTCTTTAAAGTAGAGACACTACATGCTGATAAACACCTGAACATCAGCAGGAGAGAACTCTTTAAAGTAGAGACACTACATACTGATATATACCTGAACATCAGCAGGAGAGGACTCTTTAAAGTAGAGACACTACATACTGATATACACCTGAACATCAGCAGGAGAGGACTCTTTAAAGTAGAGACACTACATACTGATATACACCTCAACATCAGCAGGAGAGGACTCTTTAAAGTAGAGACACTACATACTGATATACACCTGAGCATCAGCAGGAGAGGACTCTTTAAAGTAGAGACACTACATACTGATACACACCTGAACATCAGCAGGAGAGGACTCTTTAAAGTAGAGACACTACATACTGATATACACCTGAACATCAGCAGGAGAGGACTCTTTAAAGTAGAGACACTACATGCTGATAAACACCTGAACATCAGCAGGAGAGAACTCTTTAAAGTAGAGACACTACATACTGATATATACCTGAACATCAGCAGGAGAGGACTCTTTAAAGTAGAGACACTACATACTGATATACACCTGAACATCAGCAGGAGAGGACTCTTTAAAGTAGAGACACTACATACTGATATACACCTCAACATCAGCAGGAGAGGACTCTTTAAAGTAGAGACACTACATACTGATATACACCTGAGCATCAGCAGGAGAGGACTCTTTAAAGTAGAGACACTACATACTGATACACACCTGAACATCAGCAGGAGAGGACTCTTTAAAGTAGAGACACTACATACTGATACACACCTGAGCATCAGCAGGAGAGGACTCTTTAAAGTAGAGACACTACATACTGATACACACCTGAACATCAGCAGAAGAGGACTCTTTAAAGTAGAGACACTACATACTGATACACACCTGAGCATCAGCAGGAGAGGACTCTTTAAAGTAGAGACACTACATACTGATATACACCTGAACATCATCAGGAGAGGACTCTTTAAAGTAGAGACACTACATACTGATATACGCCTGAACATCAGCAGGAGAGGACTCTTTAAAGTAGAGACACTACATACTGATATACACCTGAACATCAGCAGGAGAGGACTCTTTAAAGTAGAGACACTACATACTGATCTACACCTGAACATCAGCAGGAGAGGACTCTTTAAAGTAGAGACACTACATACTGATATACACCTGAACATCAGCAGGAGAGGACTCTTTAAAGTAGAGACACTACATACTGATATACACCTGAACATCAGCAGGAGAGGACTCTTTAAAGTAGAGAAACTACATACTGATACACACCTGAGCATCAGCAGGAGAGGACTCTTTAAAGTAGAGACACTACATACTGATATACACCTGAACATCAGCAGGAGAGGACTCTTTAAAGTAGAGACACTACATACTGATATACACCTGAACATCAGCAGGAGAGGACTCTTTAAAGTAGAGACACTACATACTGATATACACCTGAACATCAGCAGGAGAGGACTCTTTAAAGTAGAGACACTACATACTGATATACACCTGAACATCAGCAGGAGAGGACTCTTTATTCTCTCTTTTCCTCTTCTCCTCCAGGCGCTCTGGCCATCCTGATCCCAGAGCTGGACCTCGTCATCTCATTGGTCGGTTCGGTCAGCAGCAGTTTTCTGGCGCTGATCTTCCCGCCCATCCTGCAGATCATCACTTTCCACACGGAGGGTCTTTCGCCTCTTGTCACCATCAAAAACGCCGCCATTAGCCTCATCGGGCTCATCGGCTTCATCACGGGAACTTACATCGCCATCGAGAAGATCATAGAGCGAAACGGACTCAAAAGCACCGAGGCGTTTTCCTCCTTCATGGTGCAGTGATGACCCGAAAAAAGACATTTAGAAAACATATTAGGGCACATTTTTTATTTGATTTGATCCTTCCACTTGCTGCTGTTGGATATGGCGCACACTGCTTTTTTTTGCATTAATCTATCGTGTTTTTAAGAAGCTGTGAGGATTTGTATTTCATCATTTCATTGCTGTAACAAACTGCCACATTTCATTTGAAGTCCTGGAAAGTCGTGCAAACTTACAATAACGTAATAATAATGATAAATTCATTCCTTCAGGTAGCTTCGAGAGATTTTAGGTAGAGGTATTTAAGAGGTAGTCTATCATTTTGAATATATTAATGTTTAATCAAACTACCTCACACATTTGTTTATTTAAATCTGGACTATCAAAACGTTTTCCACATTAGTTGTTGACATTTAGTTTCCTGTAGATCTTTTAACCACCACATCATTTAGAAGAAAATCAACATGTTTTGTTGCACTTTGATTTATGTCTTATTCAGTAACGGCGCGCTTCTTTGACATTAGACACATCAGGAAAACTCTAAATCAAGTATCTGTATTTTTTGGGAATAATGGGGTTGAGTATCATTAAATTAAATAAGAACTAATTGGAAAAAATAAGAGCTTTTTGGGGAATTATTCAGAAGCGAGGTGTTGCAATAGTCCTTGAAAGAATGGAAGTTAATAACATTCACCAAAGAAAATAATAGGAGTCTTTTTTTTATAATTTAGAGATTTCACATTTCTCATAATTTTAAATATCCATATTTCTTAATTTTTCTGAAAAGACATCATTTGTACAAAAGGTCAGATTTCGGATTTTTTTGGAAAAAGTCAATAATTTGGACCAAAAGTTAGAACTTTAATAAAAAGCCAGAATTTCAGAAAGAAATCTGAAAAATTAACTTTTTCCCAGAAATGTACTTAAAGTGTTAAAGTCTTAAATGTGACTTTTTCAGAATAAATTGAAGCATTTGACTTTTTCAGAAAAATCTAGAAAATGTTACTTTTTCTAAAAATTCATAATTTGGACAAAAGTTACATTTAAGAACATTTTGAGAAAAAAGTAACTTTTTCTTAATTTCTTTAAAAAGTAATAATTTGGACAAAAAGTTAGAACTTGAAGAAAAATCCAGAATTTTTAATTTTCGACCCTAATCCTCATCCGTAGATATTAAAAAAAACCTTTTAAATGATTTCTCTTTTGTCCAACACATTAAAGTTACATTACAGCATTGTTTGTGTTTCTAGTCTCTATAAGGCACCAAAGATCACGTGATGCTGGAACCTGAGATCTGGATGAAGTCGAAAATACGATAAAAGGGAAAATATATTATTCATAGGATTTAATAAAAAGAAATATGGATAATTATAATCAGTGAGATCTCCCTGATACTCGACCCTAGCAGAATGAACCGTCACTAAACAAAGTAATAATGCAGTCAGACTTTAGGAACTGAGTCGTACCGTCTTTATGTCGGAGCTCTCCTGTGTTTCTGATTCTTTTGATCACATTTTTTGGGTGTTTTAATGTATTTACAAACATTTGTGACTGGCTTTGTTGTTGTTTGTTTTATTAAACAGCATGCATTTGTAAACACCTAACCTTGAAAATGTTATTTTCTTTGGGTTTTAATTGAACAGAGAGGCTCTGCATGTATTATAATGTAATGTATGTAATATAAAACACATTTTAATGACACGTGTTAGTTATTCTGGGTTTAACCGCAGACTCACTGCTTCTGTTCAGACGTCTCCAGTGTTATGTGGCAGTATACAAAAGGCTTGTTGATATAAAAGCCTTATTCATAAATAATTTAAACCTGCTGTTTGTGTATATATCCATTTGTTGCATATGTAAATGTCTGCACACTATTTTTTTATTTAATTTTAAATACCAATTGTTTTCTTTTATTCTGGAGTTGATTTGCTAAAATTGCCACTTGACACTTTAAGGGGGAGAAGCATTATGATGATGATGAAGAGGATGATGAAGATTATGTGCAGCTTCCCAAAGAAGACTAATTTAAACTTTCATTTAGTGCTAACTAACGATTTCTAGTAAATAAAGTCATTATTTTCCACCAAATTAATTGTTTAAACCCATTTTAGAATCATCAGTCAAGCTGTAACCTACATCTGTTTGATATTTTAATAAATTAATGACAACTTTATTTTCATTCCCTTTCATTTCTTTATTCCTATATATGAATAAATACATTTGAAAGCATCCGCATGTGTGTCTTTTTTTAGGTTGCTATGGAAACGATCTCTTCTGTTTTTAAAGGGACAGTTCAACCAAAACAACGATTTAGAAATCCTTTATTGCAAAAACTCATGCATTTGCAACGTTTATCCTCCACTCCCCATGAGGGTGAAACACACAGATGAGCTCTGAACAACGCTCACAAAGATTTTTCAAAAAAAGTCAGATTATTAAAAATAATAATATTAAAAGTCATTATTTTTGAGAAAAACTGAATTTTGAGGAAAAATATCTAATTTCTTATTTTTCTGAAAAATTCAGATTTTTTTTGAAAAAGTTGGAATTTTGAGAAATAAAATCTATTTCAGTTTTATTCTTAAAAAGTCATAATTTTGAGGAAAAGCATAATTTTGAGAAAAAAGTCAGATTTTTGAGAAATAATTTCCAACTGACACCTCAAGGGGGACCAGCTGATGATGATGATGTCTTTAAAGGGACAGTTCAACCAAACATTTTTATTTTTCCTCAGAGACTGAAGCAAGATCAGACCCATACTTTCCATTTCTACTTCATTCCTCCTCATATTTTTCATCGCAAGTTGTGATCAGCTCCGATTAAATTGTGATATAAATTCTGTAGCTATTCTCCAGGGAGCACGTTTTTTGAATGAAATACCTGTATCCCTCTCATCACAACAAGACTCTACAGTCTACACTGTGCAGGAAAAACAATTACATACATGAAAATAACCTTGATGCATGGGAATGAAACACACAAACTATCTTCCGTGGCTATACTGATATGTCACAGTAACGGTCAACCACAGAAAAGTAAGTCCAGCGGGGCACAAGTTGAATACATATAATACGGTAGTTCTATTATGCATTTAAGCCGATACGTTTAACCCATAAGAACCCGGACCCATTTCTACTTTTGGGGAAATTAAGGGGAACGTCATTTAGAGTAAATAGACCACCTAGAACACATTTCTGACAAGTAACCCCCCCTAGTGTCAAATATCTGGGCTTTAATGGTAAAGTAACTCTTATTACTTATATCGACCTCTCACCCACAACCTCACATACGAGTACTGAATGTGCATCAAAGTGATCATAGGTAGGCAGATATAGCAAAAGATGAACGTAAACGACAAACGAGGCGATCGACATGTTTATTTCCTGGTAAGTCAACAATGGGTCCTCAATGTACACGCCCCAATTCCTATGACGAAAATAATAGAATGTAGCCAGTTGTCATGTCTCAAGTTATACTGCAACACCGTCACTTGTGTCACAAAGCGCATTTGCGTACCGACGTACTTGTGAAGCTTTTCCAGAAGGCGGTTAGATCACCGGACGACAGAGTCGGTCTCCGTGTGCACAGACGGGGCTGCTGTTAACGTCGGTCTGTACAACGGAATCGTGCCAAAACTACGCCAACCGGGTGCGGAGGGAGACTCCCCCCCTTCACTGGAGAACTGCGCTAAAACAGCTGATCACAACGTTCACGCTCTGTGGTCACAAAGTACTCCACTAGCCCCCCCCCCCGTCGACTTTCCTGAAATACTCCATTTCAGGTGACTCTACGCAACCCTCCTCCACCCCTTTTCACCTCCTGTCCCTCTGAATTCAGGGTCAAGCTAAGCCCCTCCCCTTCAGACCGACCCAACTATCCATTCACCACCACCACGGTCTCGACCCCGGGGGGTTTCATCGGATCGGTTCTACCCTCCCGAATTATACTTCCTGCACAACGGGGCCTAATCGCCAAAATCACCATTACATTAATTTGTGTATCTCTGCAATAAATATGTATTATTACATCAACACCGTCTCGTGATTGAACAGAATTTATGGAGGTCGTTGTACGTCATTACGCCGAACACGTAAACACTCCTCTAAGTTAGTTTGCCCTGTTCTGCTTGAAAGCAAGTACCTGCCTCCTGAAAACTGTTCAAACAAACGCTTCAACTCGTACCATTTAGAATCTGTATGTTTGAATATGACATGTTACTTGAATATGGATCTTAAGTTGGCGTGATGTTGAAGTCGTGCTGCTGTACTCGGCTGTAGTTCGTTTATAGCATAACGTTAGCATTTAGCTTCTGGTGATTCGATTTATGATTAGAACATTATAAAAGTAGGGAAGACATGTGGAGATTATCCGGCTGAACAAAACGTGCATTTATCAAACAGGTTCCAGATCTTATTTTTTACAATATTCCAAAATCCTATGGAGAAATCCCGTTGCTTTTTGTCGAGGGAACCAGCAGCTTTCTTCAGGGTCGGCCTACAAAAACACGTCATCACTGCACCGCTCTATTTGGGGTCAGAGGAAAGGAGATGCATTTAACTGCAGAACGTCCATCTCTGTCCTTTGCTCTCCTGCTAGCTGGTTGACGGATGTAATGTCCTGCATGACACTGGAAAAGATCAGATATTCATTTCTATACTCAAACAGGACATTTCAGGAAGCCTGGGGACCTTTTTTAATTTATTCCACACTCTGTAAAAGGATCTGTTATTGATATAGCTTATCTGCAGCATGTGTATGTGTGTATGTAGCATGTATGTTTATGCATATGTATTACATGCATATATATTAGTTTAACCATATTTCTGGTTAATATCCGTGTGTATGAGGCTCACTAGCAGTGAATGTAGGGGATAACTTTAGTCGTTATTGTTTGTGTTTTTTCCTCTTTGTACATATAACCAGTGCAAACAATTGTGTCATTTGTATTTGCACACGTTTTGCTTTCTATTTCTGAAAGGACAATCCCTTGTTATGCGTTCTAGAAAAAACAAAACATTTTTGATCTGAAAGTTACATGAAATCAAAGTCAACTTTATTGTCAATCTCTCAGTTTGTGTGTACAGACAGAGAGATCGTTTCCCACAATCCCAAATACAAAAACATGAAATCAAATATCCTCTAAGATTATGAAATACACAGAAAACAAACTCCAAGATTTATGGATAATTCATGAGGAAAGCACTCGGATAGAAACATTTGAAATATTTGTAAAAGAACATTCTGAGTAATTCTTATAGTTTCATTTTTATATTCCACAAAGTATCTGCTTTGACTGCAGTCAGAGAAACGATGTTTACGTCGTCTTCTCTGTTTCTCGTGAGGTCTCCCTTTCTGCTGGTCGCTTGTTAGCAGACCCTTCACGCGGTAGCAGAGTGTTATACAAATATCACTCGTCACCGGCTTGAGCTTCAATATCAGGATACATGTATTTATTATCCTCTCAAGAATGGAAGTAGTCTTCACACACAGAGCTGCGTGGGACAAATAGTTCCCAGAGTAGAGTCCTTGATATGCTTATATACAAGAGAGGGAGTGACAGTCAACAAGATGGAGGAATACCGGTTCAAAACAGTATTCTGACATTAGTTCAGATTAGCTAAGGCCTGCGTAAGCAATACACATGACAGTCATATGTCTATCTCTCTAGGGGCTGTGTCATCATGCCAATCTGAGGAACATAGCTATCATAACTTCAACACAGTGTCTCATGAGCGTCATCCATGTAGTCAGACATCCGGCTACGTACACAGCTACGTAGGGCCTCTGTTATCATGTGCTACTCTGATACAGAAGGAACATTCAGTATTTTCCCAACACAGAGCGAACAGGTACAGGAGGCGTAGAGCGAGGGATCATTGTCCACTAGTTCATCGATCGCAGATGGCGTCGTGCTTAAGGACGGATAAAAAACTAAATGGGTCGCGAAATATACTTTGGCGGCCGTTAATATACCTGTATACAAGTAGAGTCTATGTGTGGGAAACCCTGCAGTCTGAAAGCATCCATTTTTAACTTTAAACATGATCTTTAATAATTGTGTAGTTTAACTTCACGAGGTCGACCGGTTGGACTCTGGTTCTGGACCAGCTTGCAGGCCTGGCTCCAGGAGTTCTTGGAGAGAAGGACCGCTTCCTGCCGCAGGACTCAGAGTTCCTGAACATGGAGAAACAGCTTCAGTTATTATGCTCCAAATATCTGGATCAAAGTCACAGAAAGAATGTGTCTGCAGCTCAGAGAGTCCTGCTGGGAACACAGAGATGTTGAGGAGCCCAAAGTGTGATGATAGAAATGTACAGTACGGGTCCCCAGCACATAGGAGCTGCCGGATGCTAACCTGCATATGTTGGGAGAGCTTTACAGATCAGGAGAGGAACTAAGTACATTTACTCAAGCACTGTCCTTAAGTACCATTTTGATGTACTGTGTACTTCTACTCCACTACAGTTCAGAGGTAAATGGTGTACTTCTACTTCACTAAATGTATTTAATACCTTTAGTTACTTTACAGATGTGGATGAATGATGTGAAATATAACCAAGTGTTAAATCAGACTTTAGTTCCACCTGGAGTAAATCCACAAGCTACCCTGCAGTATACAAAGTCATTCAAACTAGCTGCACCTTTACCAGCTTTGAGAACACTTTCATGATCAATCATTATAAAACATATCATATATATTATTCTGAAATGGACCAATCTGCACAATGACTACTTTTACTGTCTCTACTTTCACTATATTTTGATGATAATACTTTTCTACTTTCACTTGAGGAACATTTTGAATTAAAACTGCGGTCACAGACGTGCACGCAGTTGTGGGCGGGCCTTCGCCTCCGAGCGCCCGCAGGGGAGTGTCGCCGGTCGTCCCGGCGTCCGGCGGACGCGCGCGAGTCCGCCGAAATGAGCCGTTTGTCAAACGTTTGCGGCCCGGAGTCCCAGGTCCTCCGGCAGCGACCCGGAAACGGATGTGGGCGCGCCGCCTGGAAGGAAACGGAATTTCCGTAAAGGCTCGTCGAGGATCGATTATCGCCGAGGCTGTCTGGAGGAGCAGTAACCGTGACGCGTGGTGCAGTGGGTTGTGCAGACTTTCTGGCCTTTACCGTTTATTTACTCAAGAAACGCATCTCCTCCGGATATTAGGCCACGTATATTTTTAATTCAACTGCTTTAATTGTGAGCCGACATTTACAGCGACAACAGCTGCCGAGGCCAGTGCGGAAAGCAGAAGAGTGCGTATAATATATATCACTCAGTAATATAAGTAACAGGCCGACATGACACACTGTATTTGTATGCTTTAGTAGACATCTCCAAATAAACAGTTGATATTTTGCATGAAACCAAATAGTGTAAATGGTCAAAAATGGTATCTTCTCTGTTAGCTTACGACCGCCCCGATTGAGCTAGCAACTACTTCATTCCCAATTCAGCATGATGTTGGATATGGGCATAATTTGTCCTTGACTGGAATTTGTCCGATCATTTCCCTAAGAGCAGTGTGCAAAAATGTGCAGAAAATGCATGACAAACGGCCATCTTTCCAAATTGCCATTTTTCTGGGGGGCGGGGCTAATGAAACGGCTTTTGAAAAATGTGTGCCATGATAATAGCAATGTGTATACAGCGTGTCATGAATATGGGGAAAACTATATGCGATGAGTGACTAAGCCCTAACCCTAACCCTAACCCTAACCCTCGTCAAAAATGGCACATTCTCCGTTAGCTTACGTCCACCCCGATTGAGCTAGCAACTATTCATTCGCAATTTAGCATCACATTGGATATGGGCTCAACTGGTCCTGGAGTGGAATTTTTACGATAATTTCCCCAAGAGCAGTGTGCAAAAATGTGCAGAAAATGCATGAAAAACGGCCATCTTTCCAAATTGCCATTTTTCTGGGGGGCGGGGCTAATGAAACGGCTTTTGAAAAATGTGTGCCATGATAATAGCAATGTGTATACAGCGTGTCATGAATATGGGGAAAACTATATGCGATGAGTGACTAACCCCTAACCCTAACCCTAACCCTAACCCTAACCCTCGTCAAAAATGGTACATTCTCTGTTCGTTTACGACCGCCCCGATTGAGTTAGCAACTTTTTTATTCCCAATTTAGCATGGCTTTGGATATGGGCTCAACTGGTCCTGGAGTGGAATTTTTACGATAATTTTCCCAAGAGCAGTGTGCATAAATGTGCAGAAAATGCATGAAAAACGGCCATCTTTCCAAATGGCCATTTTTCTGGGGGGCGGGGCTAATGAAAAGCAATTTGAAATATGTGTGCAATCATAAGAGCAATGTGTATACAGCGGGTGGTGAATATCGGGAAAACTATATGCGAGTAGTTTGGAGTAACCCCTAACCCTAACCCTAACCCTAATCCTCGTCCAAAATGGTACATTCTCTGTTAGCTAACGTCCGCCCCGATTCAACTAGCAACTATTTTATTCGCCATTTAGCATGATGTTGGATATGGGCTGAACGTGTCCTGGACTGGAATTTTCCCGATCATTTCCCTAGGAGGTGTGAGCAAAAATGTGGTTAAAATGCATGAATAACGGCCACTTCTCAAAATGGGCGACTTTCTGGGGGGCGGGGCTAATGGAAGCCATTTGGAAATATGTCCGCAATTCCATGAGGAACGTCTGTGCCAACACTCGCGTAGTTGGGAGAAACTATATGTGAATACCGCACAATAGGGGGCGCTACTGAGCTGATTTCACCAAACGCACGATTTTATTGTACATTCTGGAAAAGGTGGTGGGCGGTGACGGGTGTCCCAAGTTTCACGTCCGAAGCTCATTTTAGCGAATTTGTGCGATTGAAATCGTCGAACATGGCACATTCTCCGTTAGCTTACGAGCACCCCGTTTGAGCGGTCGACTATTCATACGCAATTTAGCATCACATTGGATATGGGCTGAACTTGTGCTGGAATTGAATTTTTCCGATCATTTCCCTAGGAGGAGTTCCCAAAAACGCGCTTAAAACGCACATTTTCCAAAATGGCCGAGTTTTTGGGGGGAGGGGCTAATGGAAGCCATTTTGAAATATATCCGCAATTCCATGAGGAACGTCTGTGCCAACATTCGGGTAGTTGGGAGAAACTATATGTGAATACCGCACAATAGGGGGCGCTACTGAGCTGATTTCACAAAACGCACGATTTTATTGTACATTCAGGAAAAGGTCGTGGGCGGTGACGGGTGTCCCAAGTTTCACGTCCGAAGCTCATTTTAGGGAATTTGTGCCATTGAAATCGTCGAAAATGGCACATTCTCCGTTAGCTTACGAGCACCCCGTGTGAGCGGTCGACAATGCGCTTCTGAATTTAGCATCACATTGGATATGGGCTGAACTTGTGCTGGATTGGAATTTTTCCGGTCATTTCCCAACGACAATAGTTTGCAAAAGCGCCTAAAACGCACATTTTCCAAAATGGCCGACTTTATGGGGGGAGGGGCTAATGGAAGCCATTTTGAAATATGTTGGCAATTCCATGAGGCATGTCTGTGCCAAGACTCGGGTCGCTCAAAGAAACTATATGTCACTACCGCACAATAGGGGGCGCTACTGAGCCGTATTTGCAAAAACGCACGATGTTTTTGGACAGTCTGGAGGAGGCCGTGGGCTGTGACGTGTGTTCCGAGTTTAAAGGCCGTAACTGTATTTCCCCGCCACTTATGGGTCGGTAATGGTTTTTAACCCTTCGATTTCGACATAAAGCTGAATAGGTCACGCCCACTTCCGTCATTGGTTGCGCCCCTTTAAATCTCAGTTGATACTCATCCTGCCAGTATGTGTATGACAAAATATATTTATTTCGTCTATCGGATCTTCAGGTATAAATTTGTTGTGCTTTTGGCGCCCCCTATTGTCCAAAATGAACATGCTTTTTTGTGCCTTTTCCCCAAGACAGACTGAACCTTTCCACCGAAATCTGTGATATTTGGATACATTGCGGATGAATTAGGAGCATTTATGTCTAAGCCACACCTTTTTGCTAATACGTTGCGATCGATGTCGGGCACATTTTTCCACACGTCGTGCTCATGTTCTACGGTAGTGTGTCTGACCCTCCACTGATGCTGTACACTAAGTTTGGTGTTGAAAAGCAAAAAATTGAAATTGTAGTTAATATTTCACTGTTTTTCACATTATGCTAATTTAAAAAAAAATAAAGTAGGCGGAGCTTAGGGATATGAGAGGATAATATGTAGGGCTGCTCCACCCGGATAAGTGTGCAAAATTTCAGGTCCATCCGAGTTACGCGGTGAATGTATGTACATTTTTCTAAAACTGAATTTTCATAGGTGGCGCTAGAGAGCATGTCGGAAATTTGGCAACCATCGAATCCAGAATGTTAACATTTTCACCCGTCCTGCTGGCGTTGCCAAATGTCGCTACGTGAACAGTGTGGGAACCCCCTCAAAAACAGGTCCAAAGCGCAGATCAAGGAAAATTAAAACTGCGGTCACAGACGTGCACGCAGTTGTGGGCGGGCCTTCGCCTCCGAGCGCCCGCAGGGGAGTGTCGCCGGTCGTCCCGGCGTCCGGCGGCAGCGCGCGAGTCCGCCGAAATGAGCCGTTTGTCAAACGTTTGCGGCCCGGAGTCCCAGGTCCTCCGGCAGCGACCCGGAAACGGATGTGGGCGCGCCGCCTGGAAGGAAACGGAATTTCCGTAAAGGCTCGTCGAGGATCGATTATCGCCGAGGCTGTCTGGAGGAGCAGTAACCGTGACGCGTGGTGCAGTGGGTTGTGCAGACTTTCTGGCCTTTACCGTTTATTTACTCAAGAAACGCACCTCCTCCGGATATTAGGCCATGTATATTTTTAATACAACTGCTTTAATTGTGAGCCGACATTTACAGCGACAACAGCTGCCGAGGCCAGTGCGGAAAGCAGAAGAGTGCGTATAATATATATCACTCAGTAATATAAGTAACAGGCCGACATGACACACTGTATTTGTATGCTTTAGTAGACATCTCCAAATAAACAGTTGATATTTTGCATGAAACCAAATAGTGTAAATGGTCAAAAATGGTATCTTCTCTGTTAGCTTACGACCGCCCCGATTGAGCTAGCAACTACTTCATTCCCAATTCAGCATGATGTTGGATATGGGCATAATTTGTCCTTGACTGGAATTTGTCCGATCATTTCCCTAAGAGCAGTGTGCAAAAATGTGCAGAAAATGCATGAAAAACGGCCATCTTTCCAAATTGCCATTTTTCTGGGGGGCGGGGCTAATGAAACGGCTTTTGAAAAATGTGTGCCATGATCATAGCAATGTGTATACAGCGTGTCATGAATATGGGGAAAACTATATGCGATGAGTGACTAAGCCCTAACCCTAACCCTAACCCTAACCCTCGTCAAAAATGGCACATTCTCCGTTAGCTTACGTCCACCCCGATTGAGCTAGCAACTATTCATTCGCAATTTAGCATCACATTGGATATGGGCTCAACTGGTCCTGGAGTGGAATTTTTACGATCATTTCCCCAAGAGCAGTGTGCAAAAATGTGCAGAAAATGCATGAAAAACGGCCATCTTTCCAAATTGCCATTTTTCTGGGGGGCGGGGCTAATGAAACGGCTTTTGAAAAATGTGTGCCATGATAATAGCAATGTGTATACAGCGTGTCATGAATATGGGGAAAACTATATGCGATGAGTGACTAACCCCTAACCCTAACCCTAACCCTAACCCTAACCCTCGTCAAAAATGGTACATTCTCTGTTCGTTTACGACCGCCCCGATTGAGTTAGCAACTTTTTTATTCCCAATTTAGCATGGCTTTGGATATGGGCTCAACTGGTCCTGGAGTGGAATTTTTACGATAATTTTCCCAAGAGCAGTGTGCATAAATGTGCAGAAAATGCATGAAAAACGGCCATCTTTCCAAATGGCCATTTTTCTGGGGGGCGGGGCTAATGAAAAGCAATTTGAAATATGTGTGCAATCATAAGAGCAATGTGTATACAGCGTGTGGTGAATATTGGGAAAACTATATGCGAGTAGTTTGGAGTAACCCCTAACCCTAACCCTAACCCTAACCCTAATCCTCGTCCAAAATGGTACATTCTCTGTTAGCTAACGTCCGCCCCGATTGAGCTAGCAACTATTTTATTCGCCATTTAGCATGATGTTGGATATGGGCTGAACGTGTCCTGGACTGGAATTTTCCCGATCATTTCCCTAGGAGGTGTGAGCAAAAATGTGGTTAAAATGCATGAATAACGGCCATCTTTCCAAATTGCCATTTTTCTGGGGGGCGGGGCTAATGAAACGGCTTTTGAAAAATGTGTGCCATGATAATAGCAATGTGTATACAGCGTGTCATGAATATGGGGAAAACTATATGCGATGAGTGACTAACCCCTAACCCTAACCCTAACCCTAACCCTAAATCTAACCCTCGTCAAAAATGGCACATTCTCCGTTAGCTTACGTCCACCCCGATTGAGCTAGCAACTATTCATTCGCAATTTAGCATCACATTGGATTTGGGCTCAACTGGTCCTGGAGTGGAATTTTTACGATCATTTCCCCAAGAGCAGTGTGCAAAAATGTGCAGAAAATGCATGAAAAACGGCCATCTTTCCAAATTGCCATTTTTCTGGGGGGCGGGGCTAATGAAACGGCTTTTGAAAAATGTGTGCCATGATAATAGCAATGTGTATACAGCGTATCATGAATATGGGGAAAACTATATGCGATGAGTGACTAACCCCTAACCCTAACCCTAACCCTAACCCTAACCCTAACCCTCGTCAAAAATGGTACATTCTCTGTTCGTTTACGACCGCCCCGATTGAGTTAGCAACTTTTTATTCCCAATTTAGCATGGCTGTGGATATGGGCTCAACTGGTCCTGGAGTGGAATTTTTACGATAATTTCCCCAAGAGCAGTGTGCATAAATGTGCAGAAAATGCATGAAAAACGGCCATCTTTCCAAATTGCCATTTTTCTGGGGCTAATGAAAAGCAATTTGAAATATGTGTGCAATCATAAGAGCAATGTGTATACAGCGGGTGGTGAATATCGGGAAAACTATATGCGAGTAGTTTGGAGTAACCCCTAACCCTAACCCTAATCCTCGTCCAAAATGGTACATTCTCTGTTAGTTAACGTCCGCCCCGATTGAGCTAGCAACTATTTTATTCGCCATTTAGCATGATGTTGGATATGGGCTGAACGTGTCCTGGACTGGAATTTTCCCGATCATTTCCCTAGGAGGTGTGAGCAAAAATGTGGTTAAAATGCATGAATAACGGCCACTTCTCAAAATGGCCGACTTTCTGGGGGGCGGGGCTAATGGAAGCCATTTGGAAATATGTCCGCAATTCCATGAGGAACGTCTGTGCCAACATTCGGGTAGTTGGGAGAAACTATATGTGACTACCGCACAATAGGGGGCGCTACTGAGCTGATTTCACAAAACGCACGATTTTATTGTACATTCTGGAAAAGGTCCTGGGCTGTGACGTCTGTCCCAAGTTTCACGTCCGAAGGTCATTTTAGCGAATTTCTGCTATTTAAATCGTCGAACATGCCACATTCTCCGTTAGCTTACGAGCACCCCGTGTGAGCGGTCGACAATGCGTTTCTTAATTTAGCATCACATTGGATATGGGCTGAACTTGTGCTGGATTGGAATTTTTCCGGTCATTTCCCAACGACCGTAGTTTGCAAAAACGCGCCTAAAACGCACATTTTCCAAAATGGCCGACTTTATGGGGGGAGGGGCTAAGGGAAGCCATTTTGAAATATGTCGGCAATTCCATGAGGCATGTCTGTGCCAAGACTCGGGTCGCTCAAAGAAAGTATATGTGACTACCGCACAATAGGGGGAGCTACTGAGCCGTATTAGCCAAAACGCACGATGTTTTTGGACAGTCTGGAGGAGGCCGTGGGCTGTGACGTGTGTTCCGAGTTTAAAGGCCGTAACTGTATTTTCCCGCTACTTATCGGTCGGTAATGGTTTTTAACCCTTCGATTTCGACATAAAGCTGAATAGGTCACGCCCACTTCCGTCATTGGTTGCGCCCCTTTAAATCTCAGTTGATACTCATCCTGCCAGTATGTGTATGACAAAATATATTTATTTCGTCTATCGGATCTTCAGGTATAAATTTGTTGTGCTTTTGGCGCCCCCTATTGTCCAAAATGAACATGCTTTTTTGTGCCTATTCCCCAAGACAGACTGAACCTTTCCACCGAAATCTGTGATATTTGGATACATTGCGGATGAATTAGGAGCATTTATGTCTAAGCCACACCTTTTTGCTAATACGTTGCGATTGATGTCGGGCACATTTTTCCACACGTCGTGCTCATGTTCTACGGTAGTGTGTGTGACCCTCCACTGATGCTGTACACTAAGTTTGGTGTTGAAAAGCAAAAAATTGAAATTGTAGTTAATATTTCACTGTTTTTCACATTATGCTAATTTAAAAAAAATCAAAGTAGGCGGAGCTTAGGGATATGGGAGGATAATATGTAGGGCTGCTCCGCCCGGATAAGTGTGCAAAATTTCAGGTCCATCCGAGTTACGCGGCGACTATGTACATTTTTCTAAAACTGAATTTTCACAGGTGGCGCTAGAGAGCATGTCGGAAATTTTGCAACCATCGAATCCAGAATGTAAAAATTTTCACCCGTCCTGGCGGCGTTGCCAAATGTCGGTATGTGAATAGTGTGGGAACCCCCTCAAAAACAGCTTTAAACTGCAGAACAATAAAAAAAAGAATAATAACACCAAGGAAAACAATAGGTCTTCGCACACTTCGTGCTCAGGCCCTAATTAAAACTGCGGTCACAGACGTGCACGCAGTTGTGGGCGGGCCTTCGCCTCCGAGCGCCCGCAGGGGAGTGTCGCCGGTCGTCCCGGCGTCCGGCGGTAGCGCGCGAGTCCGCCGAAATGAGCCGTTTGTCAAACGTTTGCGGCCCGGAGTCCCAGGTCCTCCGGCAGCGACCCGGAAACGGATGTGGGCGCGCCGCCTCGAAGGAAACGGAATTTCCGTAAAGGTTCGTCGAGGATCGATTATTGCCGAGGCTGTCTGGAGGAGCAGTAACCGTGACGCGTGGTGCAGTGGGTTGTGCAGACTTTCTGGCCTTTACCGTTTGTTTACTCAAGAAACGCATCTCCTCTGGATATTAGGCCATGTCTATTTTTAATACAACTGCTTTAATTGTGAGCCGACATTTACAGCGACAACAGCTGCCGAGGCCAGTGCGGAAAACAGAAGAGTGCGTATAATATATATCACTCAGTAATATAAGTAACAGGCCGACATGACACACTGTATTTGTATGCTTTAGTAGACATCTCCAAATAAACAGTTGATATTTTGCATGAAACCAAATAGTGTAAATGGTCAAAAATGGTATCTTCTCTGTTAGCTTACGACCGCCCCGATTCAGCTAGCAACTACTTCATTCCCAATTCAGCATGATGTTGGATATGGGCATAATTTGTCCTTGACTGGAATTTGTCCGATCATTTCCCTAAGAGCAGTGTGCAAAATTGTGCGCAAAATGCATGACAAACGGCCATCTTTCCAAATTGCCATTTTTCTGGGGGGCGGGGCTAATGAAACGGCTTTTGAAAAATGTGTGCCATGATAATAGCAATGTGTATACAGCGTGTCATGAATATGGGGAAAACTATATGCGATGAGTGACTAACCCCTAACCCTAACCCTAACCCTAACCCTAACCCTAAATCTAACCCTCGTCAAAAATGGCACATTCTCCGTTAGCTTACGTCCACCCCGATTGAGCTAGCAACTATTCATTCGCAATTTAGCATCACATTGGATTTGGGCTCAACTGGTCCTGGAGTGGAATTTTTACGATCATTTCCCCAAGAGCAGTGTGCATAAATGTGCAGAAAATGCATGAAAAACGGCCATCTTTCCAAATGGCCATTTTTCTGGGGGGCGGGGCTAATGAAAAGCAATTTGCAATATGTGTGCAATCATAAGAGCAATGTGTATACAGCGTGTGGTGAATATTGGGAAAACTATATGCGAGTAGTTTGGAGTAACCCCTAACCCTAACCCTAACCCTAACCCTAATCCTCGTCCAAAATGGTACATTCTCTGTTAGCTAACGTCCGCCCCGATTGAGCTAGCAACTATTTTATTCGCCATTTAGCATGATGTTGGATATGGGCTGAACGTGTCCTGGAGTGGAATTTTCCCGATCATTTCCCTAGGAGGTGTGAGCAAAAATGTGGTTAAAATGCATGAATAACGGCCACTTCTCAAAATGGGCAACTTTCTGGGGGGCGGGGCTAATGGAAGCCATTTGGAAATATGTCCGCAATTCCATGAGGAACGTCTGTGCCAACATTGGCGTAGTTGGGAGAAACTATATGTGAATACCGCACAATAGGGGGCGCTACTGAGCTGATTTCACCAAACGCACGATTTTATTGTACATTCTGGAAAAGGTGGTGGGCGGTGACGGGTGTCCCAAGTTTCACGTCCGAAGCTCATTTTAGCGAATTTGTGCCATTGAAATCGTCGAACATGGCACATTCTCCTTTAGCTTACGAGCACCCCGTTTGAGCGGTCGACTATTCATACGCAATTTAGCATCACATTGGATATGGGCTGAACTTGTGCTGGAATTGAATTTTTCCGATCATTTCCCTAGGAGGAGTTCCCAAAAACGCGCTTAAAACGCACATTTTCCAAAATGGCCGAGTTTTTGGGGGGAGGGGCTAATGGAAGCCATTTTGAAATATATCCGCAATTCCATGAGGAACGTCTGTGCCAACATTCGGGTAGTTGGGAGAAACTATATGTGAATACCGCACAATAGGGGGCGCTACTGAGCTGATTTCACAAAACGCACGATTTTATTGTACAGTCTGGAAAAGGTCGTGGGCGGTGATGTGTGTCCCAAGTTTCACGTCCGAAGCTCATTTTAGGGAATTTGTGCCATTGAAATCGTCGAAAATGGCACATTCTCCGTTAGCTTACGAGCACCCCGTTTGAGCGGTCGACTATTCATACGCAATTTAGCATCACATTGGATATGGGCTGAACTTGTGCTGGAATTGAATTTTTCCGATCATTTCCCTAGGAGGAGTTCGCAAAAACGCGCTTAAAACGCACATTTTCCAAAATGGCCGACTTTTTGGGGGGAGGGGCTAATGGAAGCCATTTTGAAATATGTCGACAATTCCATGAGGCATGTCTGCGCCAAGACTCGGGTCGCTGGGAGAAACTATATGTGACTACCGCACAATAGGGGGCGCTACTGAGCTGATTTTGCAAAACGCACGATTTTATTGTACATTCTGGAAAAGGTCCTGGGCTGTGACGTCTGTCCCAAGTTTCACGTCCGAAGGTCATTTTAGCGAATTTGTGCTATTTAAATCGTCGAACATGCCACATTCTCCGTTAGCTTACGAGCACCCCGTGTGAGCGGTCGACAATGCGCTTCTGAATTTAGCATCACATTGGATATGGGCTGAACTTGTGCTGGATTGGAATTTTTCCGGTCATTTCCGAACGACAATAGTTTGCAAAAGCGCCTAAAACGCACAATTTCCAAAATGGCCGACTTTATGGGGGGAGGGGCTAATGGAAGCCATTTTGAAATATGTCGGCAATTCCATGAGGCATGTCTGTGCCAAGACTCGGGTCGCTCAAAGAAACTATATGTCACTACCGCACAATAGGGGGCGCTACTGAGCCGTATTTGCAAAAACGCACGATGTTTTTGGACAGTCTGGAGGAGGCCGTGGGCCGTGACGTGTGTTCCGAGTTTAAAGGCCGTAACTGTATTTTCCCGCTACTTATGGGTCGGTAATGGTTTTTAACCCTTCGATTTCGACATAAAGCTGAATAGGTCCCGCCCACTTCCGTCATTGGTTGCGCCCCTTTAAATCTCAGTTGATACTCATCCTGCCAGTATGTGTATGACAAAATATATTTATTTCGTCTATCGGATCTTCAGGTATAAATTTGTTGTGCTTTTGGCGCCCCCTATTGTCCAAAATGAACATGCTTTTTTGTGCCTATTCCCCAAGACAGACAGAACCTTTCCACCGAAATCTGTGATATTTGGATACATTGCGGATGAATTAGGAGCATTTATGTCTAAGCCACACCTTTTTGCTAATACGTTGCGATTGATGTCGGGCACATTTTTCAACACGTCGTGCTCATGTTCTACGGTAGTGTGTGTGACCCTCCACTGATGCTGTACACTAAGTTTGGTGTTGAAAAGCAAAAAATTGAAATTTAAGTTAATATTTCACTGTTTTTCACATTATGCTAATTTAAAAAAAATCAAAGTAGGCGGAGCTTAGGGATATGAGAGGATAATATGTAGGGCTGCTCCGCCCGGATAAGTGTGCAAAATTTCAGGTCCATCCGAGTTACGCGGCGACTATGTAAATTTTTCTAAAACTGAATTTTCACAGGTGGCGCTAGAGAGCATGTCGGAAATTTTGCAACCATCGAATCCAGAATGTAGAAATTTTCACCCGTCCTGGCGGCGTTGCCAAATGTCGCTACGTGAATAGTGTGGGAACCCCCTCAAAAACAGCTTTAAACTGCAGAGCTATGAAAAAAAGAATAATAATACCAAGGATTTCAATAGGTCTTCGCACACTTCGTGCTCAGGCCCTAATAATAACAAGGATTTCAATAGGTCTTCGCACACTTCGTGCTCAGGCCCTAATAAGAATTCTACCAATAACAATAGGTCTTCGCACACT
Organism: Trematomus bernacchii; assembly: GCF_902827165.1. NCBI lineage: Eukaryota > Metazoa > Chordata > Actinopteri > Perciformes > Nototheniidae > Trematomus > Trematomus bernacchii. Next base: position 1,124,516 of record NW_022987618.1, on the reverse strand, counting down.
TCGTGCTCAGGCCCTAATGAAGGACTTTATTTCTCCAGAAAAACCAATAACTACATTTATTCCGTGGTGAAACCTCAATAAATAAACTTCACACGGTATGACCTCTCACCTCTCTGTGTGTCTTCACTTCCTGTCACCTGAGAGGAGAAGGAGAGAGAGAGAGAATCATGATGATGATAAAACATGAAGAGAAACATCCAGAATGATGAAGAGAGAAAAACAAGAGTGTTGTTTTCCTCTGAGGTCATGCTCCATGAAAGAGTTTCATATCTTGATGAATGGAGGATATTCAGTACTCACAGGTCTTCTGGATCTTGGCTCTGAACGTCTCATCTCCTCTGATCCTGTAGGGATGAACACAATCCAACAGTTTTAGATCCAGTTTAAAATAAGTGTTTGTTCTTTGAGTTAGTCAGCTTCAGAGTCCTGACTGACCTCATGCTTTACATCCCATCATATCTTCTCTGCAAACACTACGACTGACTGCTCTCAGCTGCATTACAGGAAGTAACCAGTCATTAGGCTAGAAACTAAAAACATCCCATAAGAAACAGACTACCTTTTCCACTCTTCAGTCAAATCCCATGTGTCTGTGAGAGAGTTGATTACTAAATGTTAAGTCAAAGTCAACTTTATTGTCAATCTTCCAGTTTGTGTGTACAGACAGAGAGATCGAAATACCGTTTCCCACAATCCAGAGTATAAAAACAAATGTATATAAAAATATGTGTGCAAATATTTATATATATTATATATATTTACACAGAATCAAAGACACATTTTTACACATTAAGACCTAAATAAACAAATACAACAATCAATATATACAAAATAAAATGACAGTGGCTATAAATAAATAATAATATATATAAATGTGGCTTTGTATTTTCAGCTGGCCTTCTATAGTTGATGGAAGAATGAGAGAGCCTGCAGTCAGTGGGTAACATCACTGATCTGTTTCCCCAGAGAGAGAAACACCTCCCTGTGGTTCATACAATACTGCTGAACCAGCAGAGACCCCTTACTGACCTGAGGGTCTCCAGTCTGCAGTCTGGACTCTTCAGAAGATCTCTCAGCAGCTCTCCTGAATCCTGCAGATCATTGTCCCACAGGTCCAGATCTCTCAGATGGATGTTGGACTTCAGAGCTGAGGCCAGAGCAGAACAGCTGATCTCTGACAAACTGCAGCTCCTCAGACTGAATAAAGAAATCATGATGAGGATAAAAATCACTTTATAATCCAGTCAGATGTTCAGGTCTGAAATGTGCAGCTCATCATTACTGCGTCCTAATCAATGATCTTTCCCTGAATAACAGTGACCGTCATTCTGTTATTGAGGATCATCATTATATCAGCCTTCTGGTTATTATCTGTGAAAACACATCTAAATGATTGGGAACTAGGGCTGCACGATTAATCGAATCGAATCGTGATATCAGCTTGTGCGATTACATAACCGCAACAGGCTGTGATTTAATGAAATAAAGAAATGTGCGTGGTGTAGAGCCGATGAATGGGAGTCGGAGGCGGTGTGTTTAATATGGAACTACACACTTTATTTTCCATTTAACTAAACACACAAGAACGTGCTAGCTGCATGCTACTGTGAAGCTGGAATGCTAACAACAGGAAACAGGAACACCAAGGCCCGTTCTCATTTCATCAAATCCCCCTCCTCGACTCCTCGACTCCTCGGTCCTCCGGTAGTGACCCGGAAATGAATTTTAGCGCGCCATGTTGAAGGACATCTCATTTCTCTAAATGCACTTCGAGGACCGAGCATTGAGCGTCGAGGAGGCTCTCTGGAGGAGCTATAACCGAGGATACACTGATGGGTCCTCCACGGTCCTCCACGGCTCCTTCGTGGATGCATTTCCGGGAACAGAGATGTTTCAAAGAGTCGAGACGCACGCCCGGACTGATCTCAGCCAATCACAGCTCTGCATGCATCCCCTGGATATTATTTTAGTAACTGCTTTCATCGCGACGCGATGTTTACAGAGAGAACAGCTGTGAGGTCCGTGCAGAAAGCAGAGCAGTGTGTATAATATATATCACTCAGTATAACAGGCCTCCTCTCTTTATTTGCTTTAGTTTAGTAGATATCTACAAAGAGTCCAGATGTTTCTAAAACCATTTAGTGCTTCACAAAATAAAATACACAACGGCTGTAGCCTGATGATATGCTTTAGGAGCTCTAGGTGCGTGTGTGTGGTGTAGGTGTGTGTGGTTCAGTGTGTGCGTAGATGCAGCGGACAGACAGGTCTCAGTTGGTTTGGTGTCCTCTGCTTACTTTTAATACTTGTAAATAAAACTTTTGGCCCGTAATTTATTTTCCTCATTGTAGCGACCAGAGAGGGGAGAGGGGGGGGGGGATATCCAGTCTCTGATAGTGTTACGTTATTATGAGAGTGCTCTGTTTGATTCTGAAATTGTATATATATATATATATATAAATATATATGTGTGTGTGTGTGTGTGTGTGTGTGTGTGTGTGTGTGTGTGTGTGTGTGTGTGTGTGTGTGTGTGTGTGTGTGTGTATATGTGTGTGTGTGTGTGTGTGTGTATATGTGTGTGTGTGTGTGTGTGTGTGTGTGTGTGTGTGTGTGTGTGTGTGTGTGTGTGTGTGTGTGTGTGTGTGTGTGTCCGCATCTGTAGCCTGTTATTGTCTCATTATACCGCACTGTGAATGAATTAAAAGTAAATATATAAGTCATCATGAACACATCTGTCCATCAGACAGAGGGCTGCTGTGCCTCCTGTCATCATTAATGGACGTCTCTTTAAAATGACCGCTCAGAGGAGAGGAGTTCTCATTTCTCTAACCGCCTGCTGCTTCCCCTCCTCTCTCCTCGGCTCCCCTCCTCGGCTCCTCCGCTCGCATCTCCTGTGGGCGGGACTAAGTCTCGAGGATAGGATTCGAGGAGGGGAGTCGAGGAGGGGGATTTGATGAAATGAGAACGGCCCCAAGTGTAGCAGATCCCTCTGAAAGATGGTCGTACACTTGACTGATGATTTCTCATTTATTGAAAACTCCAAAAATCAACGTAAGAGCTACACAAAGACACAAAACAACAACTACAGTTAAGCTCCATCCATATTAGCATCACTTTAGCATACCATTAAACAAGTGAACCGCAAAGTTATAAAACAGTATGAACGAATCAGGACACATGTTTATATTAGTTATCACTAACCTTGTGCCTCTTGCTAATACTTTAATGTAAACTTTTTCTTTTGATATCGCCGTATTTAAATGTAGATATCTCCGTTAATGTCTGTACTTTATCTCCGTTCATCTCCGTCAAGTGTTTTTCTTTGGGAACAGTAGCTTCCTGTTAATAGAGTGGCGAAGTCACGCCCACTTACTTCCGGGTAATGGGACCTTATTTCGGAAAAATAATGTATTGAAGTCAATGGAGAGAGAAAACGTATCTTTCTATCCCGTTTGAATTGTGCCATGAATTACACATATGATGTTTGTCAATCTTAAAAAATAATTTCCATGTCAAAAAAGTCACAGTTTGTCGTAAAACTGTTGAAATATTAGACTATGAAAAATACGTAACTAGAAAGACTACAAATCCCAGAGTCGCGTAAGTGATGTCACAATTGTTTTCCTCCACTAAGAGATAGCTAAGATCAGCGCCATATAGATATAATCTATCTATATGGCGCTGGCTAAGATAAGATAACTTTAACAAGATGCCTGTGTGCTTAGTACCAGGTTGTTATCATACCAGCAATGGGTCTTGCTCGTTCTTTCGCTTCCCGTCTGATGAAAGGACCAGGAGTACTCTGGATCAAGCTAGCTAGTAGCTAGCATGTTAGTTAGCATTACAGCCTTGTCATTTTTATTAGCCTTAACATGAAGTAACATTAAGTAACCCACAATGTTAAACAGTAAGAGTAGTAGTCATATTTCGTGAACCCTTTGAAGAGTACTGTCACCGGTGTGATCATTCTATAATACACAATTTAAGCCCGGGGGAGAAATGCTAACGCTAACGCTAGCGATCTTCTCTACTTCATGCTATCTGCACAAATGGTTGACATTAAACATTAAAACGACCAGGCAGTTCAGAGAGAATCAAAGGAAGGCAGGCAGTTAGCTTTGCATGACTTTCTTCAGGACGTGTTTCATTGTGGTGATAGTGAGGATAGTCAATCGTTTTGTTGACAAGACAGTAGTGACGGCCATCTTGGTGACGTGTGTTGTTGACCAGAGATGTAGTTCATTGAGCATTTCACACAAACAAATGTGTTACTTCACAGTTTTACGACATTTTTTTTTTTTTGACTTGCAAAATTATCTTTTAAATTGACAAACATCATATGTGTAATTCGTGGCACAATTCAAACGGGATCAAAAGATAATCCTTCTCTCTCCATTGACTTCAATACATAATTTTTCCGAAATAAGGTCCCATGGAGGTCCACCGGAAGAGGAGGGACTTCGCCACTCTATAGCGCAAAGTCGCCTTCAAAATAAAAGCATGTCTAAATAAAACAGGAAGTTGAGGTAAATTATAGAAATGTAAACAATAGCAATGAAAGTAACAAAAACAATCCTTTTCAGGTTCAAAAGACACAAATTGGGTTATTTACATAAACTATTCATATTGCAAATACATTTTTAACCAGGAAGGGAAGACGTACATGGATATGACCCATGTGATTTGCAATATCGAAATATATCGTATCGCAATACTTAGCATATCGTAGAATTGCAATACTATCGTATCGTGGGGAGCCTGGTGATTCCCACCCCTACCCCTTACTGACCCGAGAGCCTCCAGTCTGCAGTCTGGACTCTCCAGAAGATCTCTCAGCAGCTCCACTCCTGAATCCTGCAGAGCGTTGTCCCACAGGTCCAGAACTCTCAGATGGATGTTGGACTTCAGAGCTGAGGCCAGAGCAGAACAGCTGATCTCTGACAAACTGCAGCTCCCCAGTCTGAATAAAGAAAACATGATGAGGATAAAAATCAGTTTATAATCCAGTCAGATGTTCAGGTCTGAAATGTGCAGCTCATCATTACTGCGTCCTAATCAATGATCTTTCCCTGAATAACAATGACCGTCATTCTGTTATTGAGGATCATCATTATATCAGCCTTCTGTTTATTATCTGTGAAAACACATCTAAAAGATTGGGAACTAGGGCTGCACGAATAATCGAATCGCAATCGTGATATCAGCTTGTGCGATTACATAACCGCAACAGGCTGAGATTTAATGAAATAAAGAAATGTGCGTGGTGTAGAGCCGATGAATGGGAGTCGGAGGCGGTGTGTTTAATATGGAACTCCACACTTTATTTTCCATTTAACTACACACACAAGAACGTGCTAGCTGCATGCTACTGTGAAGCTGGAATGCTAACAACAGGAAACCGGAACACTGAAGCCTCATCTCAATACCCCTCCTCGACTCCTCTCTTCCCCTCCTCGGGGACTTGACCCGGAAATCGATCAAGACACGCCATTTTGAAGGACGTCCCAATAGCTGAAATGCACACGGAGGAGTCGAGGAGGGGTGAGGGAGGAGGGGTGAGGGAGGAGACGAAAGGGAGGATACACGAGAGCAGACTACGCGGAAGTGTTTTTACTACTCGCGTATAAAAGCCCCGCCCCCACCTTCACAGCTGGTCGATTTCAAGAGAGGAAAACGGAGAACTGGAAGAATGAGTGGAAAAGCGTCACATAAATGTATAAGTGCTCACAGCTCCGTGGGAATTATTATGTGCAATTCATTTCTTAAGGTTATACTAACAATTTAAGTCATGTTTAATGATCTTGAACGTCACTAACACATAGCTATTAAGAAAGCTATTTCATAAATGGCTAGATCTTGATAAATAACAATTATTTGTTTTGTTTTGTGTTAAAATATTCAGGAGTTAAATTATTTAAAATGCACAGTCCTCAATGTGTGTTTGTGGTGAATGTGGGGATCTACAGGACACACATGTTCAGAGTAAAGGCTTTCACATTATTATAATTGTATTGAAATGTAAATTTTACACCACAACGGAACACAAAAGCAGGACCAACCATCATACATTGAGTTCCTTCAGTGAATTCAGTTAAGCCCGATGAGAGGGGATACAGCTGTGCACATGTCATCATTAACAGATGTCGTTTAAAAGTGACGTTTGAGTGAACGAGGACATCCCAATTAATACCTGAGGACTCCTCTGTCCTCGCGTCACCTCCTCGTGTCTCTCGCTCGCATCTTAAGGAGGCGGAGCTAAGACGCAAGGAAGGGACGCGAGTGAGGGAAAGGAGGAGTCGAGGAGGGGTATTGAGATGAGGCTCAAGTGTAGCAGATCCCTCCGAAAGACGGTCGTACACTTGACTGATGATTTCTCATTCATTGAAAACTCCAAAAATCAATGTAAGAGCTACACAAAGACACAACACAACAACTACAGTTAAGCTTCATCCATATTAGCATCACTTTAGCATACCATTAAACAAGTGAACCGCAAAGTTATAAAACAGTATGAACGAATCAGGACACATGTTTATATTAGTTAACACTAACCTTGTGCCTCTTGCTAATACTTTAATGTAAACTTTTTATTTTGATATCGCCGTATTTAAATGTAGATATCTCCGTTAATGTCTGTACTTTATCTCCGTTCATCTCCGTCAAGTGTTTTTCTTTGGGAACAGTAGCTTCCTGTTAATAGCGCAAAGTCGCCTTCAAAATAAAAGCATGTCTAAATAAAACAGGAAGTTGAGTTAAATTATAGAAATGTAAACAATAGCAATGAAAGTAACAAAACAATCCTTTTCAGGTTCAAAAGACACAAATTGGGTTATTTACATAAACTATTCATATTGCAAATACATTTTTAACCAGGAAGGGAAGACGGACATGGATATGACCCATGTGATTTGCAATATCGAAATATATCGTATCGCAATACTTAGCATATCGTAGAATTGCAATACTATCGTATCGTGGGGAGCCTGGTGATTCCCACCCCTACCCCTTACCAGAGGTGGGACCAAGTCATTGTTTTGCAAGTCCGAGTCAAGTCTCAAGTCTTTGCGCTCAAGTCCGAGTCAAGTCTCAAGTCTTTGTGCTCAAGTCCAAGTCAAGTCTCAAGTCAGGATGGGCAAGTTCAAGTCAAGTCCAAGTCCTAAACTTTGACAAAACGAGTCTTAAACAAGTCATTATGTGCTTTTCACCAAATGTAATGACATCGATCAACAGAATAATACTTAATAATCAAACTGCTCTTTATTAGTCACATTAATACTGTAATAATCTATTTTCTCTCTGCTGGTAAAGTAACGTGTTTTCTTCTATTGTAAGAGGGATCAGTAAGGTAAGGCTACCGTGACGGTTTGATTCAGAAGGAGTTTAATTGATAAGATCCCTGATGTTGAGGTGACCAGAATGTTTATTTCCACTGTGTACAGCATGTTATAAGGGACCCACAATCTATCTTTATGCAAGGGATAATGTGCAGCGAGGCGTCTCTATGGGGAAAAGAACACCTGAATCTAGATCCCTCTGCAGGTGGTACTTTAACTATATTTTGATGCTAATACTTTTGTACTTTTACTTGTAACATTTTGAATGCAGAACTTTTTATTGTAACCGAGTATTCCTACACTCTGGTACTTTTACTCAAGTACAAGATCTGAACTTCTCCCACCTCTGACAATAAATCCTGAGTGGTTACCAAAAAAAAACCCTGCTCTGAAGGTTATTTTCATTTTACAAATCCTGCACTCAGCTTTGCTTTCTCCAATATCATTGAAATGCAGCCAGAAGCTGCTTCTTTTTTTGGTTTTCGCTAATTTCTTGACTTTTTCCGACGCGCTTGCATTTAAATCTGTCTCCCCGTCGCTCTGTGTAGCTGGCCTGTACCACTACACCTGCTGTCTTTGGAGCGTCTGCCCCCCACCCTTCTTTCACATAATGGTATGATCCTAGTGTGTCCTCACATATGATTGGCCGCATGGTGGCCCAGCTAAATAAAGACCCGCCCCTGCCTGCATGGATTCTTAGCAAGAGTTGCAGCGGCTGGAGATTCTGCTCTCCCCGACGGGAGTCTGCTCTTCTAGCGGCATCTCGCGATCGGCATGTTGGAGACCTCTGAATTAAATTATCAAGTCACCTCAAGTCAGAGGGCTCAAGTCCAAGTCAAGTCCCGAGTCATTGGTGTTCAAGTCCAAGTCGAGTCGCAAGTGTTTTGTGATTTTGTCAAGTCGAGTCCAAAGTCATCAAATTGGTGACTCGAGTCTGAATCGAGTCCAAGTCATGTAACTCGAGTCCACACCTCTGCCCCTTACTGACCTGAGAGTCTTCAGTCTGCAGTCTGGACTCTCCAGAAGATCTCTCAGCAGCTCCACTCCTGAATCCTGCAGAGCGTTGAAACTCAGGTCCAGATCTCTCAGATGGATGTTGGACTTCAGAGCTGAGATCAGAGCAGAACAGCTGATCTCTGACAAACTGCAGTTCCTCAGTCTGAATAAAGAAAACATGATGAGGATAAAAATCAGTTTATAATCCAATCAGATGTTCAGGTCTGAAATGTGCAGCTCATCATTACTGCGTCCTAATCAATGATCTTTCCCTGAATAACAGTGACCGTCATTCTGTTATTGAGGATCATCATTATATCAGCCTTCTGGTTATTATCTGTGAAAACACATCTAAATGATTGGGAACTAGGGCTGCACGATTAATCGAATCTAAATCACTATATCAGCTTGTGCGATTACATAACCGCAACAGGCTGTGATTTAATGAAATAAAGAAATGTGCGTGGTGTAGAGCCGATGAATGGGAGTTGGAGGCGGTGTGTTTAATATGGAACTCCACACTTTATTTTCCATTTATCTGCACACACAAGAACGTGCTAGCTGCATGCTACTGTGAAGCTGGAATGCTAACAACAGGAAACCGGAACACTGAAGCCTCATCTCAATACCCCTCCTCGACTCCTCTCTTCCCCTCCTCGGGGACTTGACCCGGAAATCGATCAAGACACGCCATTTTGAAGGACGTCCCAATAGCTGAAATGCACACGGAGGAGTCGAGGAGGGGTGAGGGAGGAGGGGTGAGGGAGGAGACGAAAGGGAGGATACACGAGAGCAGACTACGCAGAAGTGTTTTCACTATTCGCGTATAAAAGCCCCGCCCCCACCTTCACAGCTGGTCGATTTCAAGAGAGGAAAACGGAGAACTGGAAGAATGAGTGGAAAGCGTCACATAAATGGAAAAGTGCTCACAGCTCCGTGGGAATTATTATGCGCAATTCATTTCTTAAGGTTATACTAACAATTTAAGTCATGTTTAATGATCTTGAACGTCACTAACACATAGCTATTAAGAAAGCTATTTCATAAATGGCTAGATCTTGATAAATAACAATTATTTGTTTTGTTTTGTGTTAAAATATTCAGTAGTTAAATTATTTAAAATGCACAGTCCTCAATGTGTGTTTGTGGTGAATGTGGGGATCTACAGGACACACATGTTCAGAGTAAAGGCTTTCACAGTATTATAATTGTATTGAAATGTACATTTTACACCACAACGGAACACAAAAGCAGGACCAACCATCATACATTGAATTCCTTCAGTGAATTCAGTTAAGCCCGATGAGAGGGGATACAGCTGTGCACATGTCATCATTAACAGACGTCGTTTAAAAGTGACGTTTGAGTGAACGAGGACATCCCAAATAATACCTGAGGACTCCTCTGTCCTCGCGTCACCTCCTCGTGTCTCTCGCTCGCATCTTAAGGAGGCGGAGCTAAGACGCAAGGAAGGGATGCGAGTGAGGGAAAGGAGGAGTCGAGGAGGGGTATTGAGATGAGGCTCAAGTGTAGCAGATCCCTCCGAAAGACGGTCGTACACTTGACTGATGATTTCTCATTTATTGAAAACTCCAACAATCAACGGAAGAGCTACACAAAGACACAACACAACAACTACAGTTAAGCTTCATCCATATTAGCATCACTTTAGCATACCATTAAACAAGTGAACCGCAAAGTTATAAAACAGTATGAACGAATCAGGACACATGTTTATATTAGTGAACACTAACCTTGTGCCTCTTGCTAATACTTTAATGTAAACTTTTTCTTTAGATATCGCCGTATTTAAATGTAGATTGTTAGAAATTAAAATCAATGTTTTATGGCATAATTTAGTCTAAAACATACCGTCAGTTTAAAAGCAGTCTTATGAAGAACTCATTGATTTCAGTATTGTGTTCACACCTTAAAAGGTGTGAAAGGACGGATTGTTAGAAATTAAAATCAATGTTTTATGGCATAATTTAGTTTAAACATTCCGTCAGCTTAAAAGCAATTTTATTCTGAAAATCCTTCATTTCCGGTTAGCATTAGCATGTGGCTAACGTTTTGAAACCGTGAATTGAAGGTGAAATGACATGTGATGTTGTACACTAAACACACTGGGATTAGCACTCATTTATTGACGCTGAATAACGTTTATCAGGGAATGTTTAAATAACGACAGACACCAGAAGGATGTAATTTAGCAACAAAAAAAGGCAGGAATTGCATTGGACCCGCCCCCCCCGACGACGCTGGCCAATAGGAGAAGACCTCAGATGACAACAGGAAGACCAAGCCAAGAATCAGGGGTGCTCGCCTCCGGACCTGGGCTGACCAAGACATGGGGAGAGTGTCTCCGCTTGCAATTTCATTTGTAAACCACCGCATCTTTTGTGTAATTAAATGCTGTTAACTTTTATAAGCTTGCCTTGACTCTTTTCAGTCTCTCCTGCTCTCGGGGTTCAAGAATATCTAACAATTGGCAACCACGAAGGGACTCTGATACTGGAGAGAGTTGGAAGAGGAGAAGGCTGCAGTTTAACTAGCATCACACCAGGCTGCAGACAAAGGAGTTTTTTGCTGGGCCTAAACGAAAGGTGAGACGGTTACCTGTTTAACTAAAAAACTGTCTACATTAGGTGCAAGCGTTGGTAGTGATTTGTAGATTGATCTGTGGTGTGATAGGTGATTGCGAGTGGTGCGGTTTTGTTTATAGTGTTTCTTCGGTGCCGCCCGATTAATGTGAATATTATATAGTATTAAGACCTTTGGGAAGGCACTATATGTGTTCTGTTTTGCACTGGACTGGGTCCATTCATGTTAGTCTATATGTTTGATGTGTTAAACCGGCGTAGTCTGGTTTAATAAAGTATATTTTTGTGTGATGTTCTAAGCCGGAAAGATTGTGTACAAGATTGGTATAAGATCAGCTTTTAAGGTCAGCATCTATAGAATTTAGAGCTAAGATAAATGAAGATTGTCTTGTTTTGTATTGGAGTTTTTCAAGCAGTGTGGCTTTTAATTGCATCACATGTTCCCATTGTTCCCCTCCCCTTCCCCCAGTCACATGAGGTTAATGCTATACTGCTAAGCTAGTTAGCTAGCCAGTTAGCATTACTAGGTGGTGAAATAGTTTGAGTAAAGATACAACCGGTAACTACTGATTAAATACACAGGGATGGTGTAGATCAGCGGTTTTCAAAGTGTGAGGCGCGCCTCCCCTGGGGGGCGCCAGAGAGCTTCAGGGGAGGCGCAGCGTGAGAAAAAAATAAAGAGAAACAATGAAATCTAGCTCGTTAACTTCAGCTAACTTTATGCGAGCGGCAACATGGATCGATTTTTAGTGAAGTTACCTAAAGTGAGAGAGGAGACAGCGTCTGGCCACCCCAGTTGGCAGCTTTGTTTTGAAATAAAAGTTGTGGCTCATCGGACATTTATCAGAGAAAATCCCTGATGTCCGAGTGCAAGTGAATGCAGCACAAGACGCGAGCCTTGTAACCCTGGCGCGAGCGAGGAAATGTGATTGGCGGCGATTTCATTTGAACGGGCGGCAGAAAACGAGAAGCATTCGGACCCAAGTACACGGAAGGAATAAGGTATTTGCGGTCTACAATGACAGAGAAGAGACTGTCAAGTGTGGCTGTACTCAGCATTGAATCAAAACGCACTAAAGCTTTGGATGTTAATACGTTTGTGAGGCGTTTTGCTGAACAAGATGGTAATCGCCGCATTCAGCTGTAATAGGCATGCCAACTTGATGCTCTGCTCACGGATGACTCGAGCATTAAAAACTGTTAAGATGATGACCTTACGTGTGTACATATATTTTTTTCTTTGTGGGGGTCTGCCCTGAGAAAGTCAAATAAGATGGTGTGTAAAACTACACTGCCCAGACAAAAATAAGTAACCACTTTGATTTAACTAGGCCAGTAGGTAAGGGCATTCCACTGGATAATAATACCCCTGCATTATAGCAACAACAATAATAATAATAATAGCAATAATAATTGGGAGGGGGGGGCGCGGCTGTTCTTATATTCTCTGAGGGGAGGCTCACCTTCCCACACTTTGAAAACCCCTGGTGTAGATGAACATTGAGAGTAGATTAAGTTGTTTTTGTTTTTCATGCTTTTCAAAGAAAGTCATTTGAACTTTATTATTTGGGAAAATAAACCGGAAGTAGGTTTATGAACCGGAAGTACTAGTTGATACATTTGAAAGGAGTTAAAAATAAAACAGCTCCCCTAGCGGACATAATAAGTATTACAGTTAATACATTCTTCACCACACACAGATAAAGATTACATGTGGTTTCTCTGACTTGAAGTATTGTAGTTAACACATTTTATTACATTTGCATAATTTCATAAACTTCATAATGCACTGTACACAGTTTATTTGGATTTTCACCATATTCCTATTTTCATATTTCAAAGTCAAAACTATACACTGTTCATTTTTTTTTAAAATTCTGATTAAAAAATTTGCATATTTTCAAAATTTTGAATTCGTTTTCCAATTTCTGTTTTTTAACTTAAAAAAAAAAAAAAAAAAATACCAGATTTTAAAGTTAAGTTCAGATGACATAGGATATCTTTATAAATAATACAAAGGTACTATTCAGAGGATTAGTAATTCATTTGTGATAACTTAATAATATTATCCAAGTACTTAAGAAACATGTCACCAAAAGACACTAAGTTAAGAGCATTCACAATGCCAGGCTCAACTGCAGATATTAAGGAGAGGGTAAACATCTGGTCAGATGCTATGACAGCTCCCAGTAAAAGACAGAAGACATGGAACCAAATAGAGGAACTGTTCAAGCAGTGGCAATCGAGACGATTGATTCCAGCAGATGATCAACCTGGACCAACGGAAGCCCATAGAAAAGCTGTAGTTGAATATGAGAATGGAAGCAGAACTCAACAGAAGAATGGAAGAACTCGGCAGAGGAATGGAACAACTCAAAAGAAGAGAGGAAGAAAGACAAAGACAAGAACATGAAGAAAGAAAAAGATGGGAAAAAGAACAAGAGAAACAATTCCGAACTGGTTACTCTCCTGAAACAACACATTCCGCAGAAGAAAGACGACGGGCAGATGAAGCCCAAAATGACATTATGGCAGAAAGAAAAAGGACAGAAGACGAAAGATTCCAAGACATGATGGCAGACAGACACCAGAGAGAAAGGAGAGAACAAGAACAACAAAGAACTCAAAGATGGGAAGACTCTCAAAGAACACGCCGAACAAACTACTCTCCAGACGAACAAAATTACAAAGGACAAGGACACGATGACAGCGACAGTGCACATTCTGTAACCAGCAGACACTCAGTATGTCCGGAAGACACACGGCAACAACAGACCAGGGGCACTGTACATAGCGTCATGCCATTGATAGCGGCTGGAAGAGGAAGATTTGACTACCAACCATGGACTCACAGGGACATGGAATCATTAGTGGCAAAGCTACCTCCACTCACCCAAGGAGGTCAGAAGTGGGTGAAAGATCTGGAGAAGTACACTGGCCAAGACCACCTGTGCTTGGGAGACATGAGGGCACTGCTTAGACGGATAGAAGGCAGACTAGAGGCAAGAGCAGTAGATTCCAAGGCCCAATGCACCAACTCTCCAGATGACACTTCATTCAACAATATCAGGTCGAGCTATTGGGTTGCTATTCGTAACATCTACCCGACAACACGCAGTTTACAAGCCCTCACCAGCCTGAGAAAAGAGCAGGGGGAAGACATGCATACCTTCTTGAAGAGATGTGAAGGAGTGTGGGAGGACAGCACGGGAGAACGACATGATCTTTCTCCATCTGTTGAAATGTTGTGGAAGAACGCTGTCATTAAAGCCCTTCCCCCATCAGTGCAGGCATGCCTGGGAGACGTGGTGGGATTAGACACTAAACCCATTGAAGAATGGAGACAACATCTCATTCACCACGATATGAAATACCAGGCAACACAGAGGGAAAATGATGAAGACGACAAAATACTAGCTAGAAGACTCTTGAAGATACAAATAGCTGAGAAAGATACCGAAGCTAATAAAAACAAGAAATCGACAAATCAGATGGCCATACTAGCAGAGAAGGCAGGGCGGACACCTCCAACAGTTCAAACTCAGGAAGAACCAGAGAATCAAATGCAAAACCAACAAAGCGGAGGAGGAAGTTTCAGAGGAAGAGGTTTCCAAAATGGTGGCTGCTACACATGTGGTCAGACGTCACATTGGTCCAAAGAATGTCCACAAAACCAAGTTCAGCAGACACCTGTGTATCTTCCTACCCAAGTACAGCCACAAGCACTGCAGTATCTTCCCACACAATTCCAGCAACAGCAAATACCTGTGTATCTTCCTACCCAAGTACAGCCACAAGCACCACAGTATCTTCAACAGCAAACACCTGTGTATCTGCTTCATATGTGGAGATTGTAGACATTTGGCCAGAGATTGCCCCACTCAGCAATATCCACCACAATCGAGCACCTCACAATACAGAGGAGAACCAGTGTCGGATATTAGAAAAATTGAGGCGGAAGCATATGCCAGGTCCATGATGAATATTTCTGTTGGATCAGGTGATTGGGTAAATGTAAAAATCCACAAGATGAAGTCGTTGCAACCTGTATGGAGTGGACCATGGGAAGTTGTAGAACGCACTGCAGATGCACTCCGGATCAGAGTTAACAAAGGAACATGTTGGCACCTTCTTACAAATTGTGTAGCCGTACCGCCACGTTTCCTGAAACGGCACGGCAGTTAGAACTGATTTTGAAAAAACTGGTACAAAACAATAAGGAATTGAACATTTTTAGGAACGACAGCACCAGGAGATGAATAAACTCAAGAATCCGTAGAGTGTAAATACATCGAGAAAAAACACATTTTTACACTCAAACTAGTTGCATGTCATAGACAAGGAATTTAGATAATATAAACAAATGTTCACCAAAAGTAATAAGTATAATAGAAAGTAGACATGGGCCTACACTTGAGTCAATTTACATTACTGTGATCTGATTAGTGTGCTCTGCAGGTTTTATACTATTGTTCTAAGTAACAGTGGGATTTTAAATATTGGAGAAAGTATGGAGATGTTCTTTGGTAGTGTGTGAAATATGTGATGCTTGAAACATGTAAGTATTTCAATTTATAGGAAGAGTTATGTTGGGTAAATATGTAGCAATGGTTGAAATCATTTTTAGAAGTTTTTGGAATAACATTCCAAATATAGTATTCCAATCTAAAGTATTGGTTTCACCATTGTGGCATAGTTTTGTACCAAGTGTCAGGAAATATGGGAAGCAGAAGTCCCAATGAAAAGTTAATACCATCTTGAAAATCATAGTTGAAATTGTGAATGAATAAGGAATGGTGCTCCGCATATGACATATTTTTGTAGATAGAGGGTACCCGCCTATGCTGATTTACCTCTGAAAAGACTCTGCAGAGCACGACATGGCCAAAAGGCCGAGACCAAATGACCTTTGACCCTGACTGACAGTGTGACAAAAGCACTGTCAATGACTGACTCTGGGGTGTACCTGACCACACCTGACTTGACAACCAGACGGTATGAGTGTGAATGAATGCCGGCATGTGATCAGTGTAACTGCATGATTCTAAAACAATAACTAACCAAGCATGGTTTTGGACTAACATATTATTTTGGAGCTCCAAGGGAAACGAGAGGTTTCCTATAATTCCACAAAAATGGGAAACCGCACGTGACCCATTTCTAATCTACTTGATGATATTTTACTCCCACAGGAGTTGGCAGTTTGCAAATGTAAAACTCAAACTAAAATCTGAAGATTCTGTTTCTTTTAGGACTGAAGGACGGAGAGAAACACTTATTTTCACTGAAGTGTTTACTGTGGAAATAATAATAATGGATGTAAAATTGTAAATAATGTTCGCTATGTCCCTAACCAATATTTACCTGAACGTTTTCTTTCCCCTCCCCATTACAGGATTTTGTTACACATGAGTTCATGTGTAAAAAGGGGGGAGTGTGTATAAATGTATAACATCAACATGGCTGTAAAATTCACAATTTAAATTTTTCTTTTAGGGATTGAAAGAAACCTTCCGCCCCAACCCAGAGGTTCAAACTGAGCATTGAATGATAGTTTTAGAATGAACCTGCTCCATATCTGGGGATAAGATACTGTTTGATGAATGTTGACATGTTTCTAAATATTGATTGCATTTTGAACAGGTAACACAGATGCAGAAGCAGTGGCCAAGGGGCTACTGTGAGAGATGTAATTCCAGAATAGAATACAGAAGAAGTTGACCTGTGATAATGAAACTATTTTGTAATATTTTAACAGACATTAGAGTAACTGAGGTTTGAAATATAGAAAGAACATATTACAGTTAAGTTAAGCTAAAACATAGTAATGTAATGACACAGAATTTAATTTAGACAACATCTTGTAACTAGCCTGGTAAATAGATGTAAAAGCCATGGACTTTATTGTTTAGGTTATTATGGGGATATACATTTAATTTAAATTCATAATAGAAAGACATTTGATGACAGTATGTTGGAATTCTGCATTCATTTTTCAGCTTGATAATAGACAGGTAGAAGCAGTATTGCCAGGTGAAATTGATGGGATTTCTGCACATGATCCAAGCAGAGAATGACGTACCTTACAGGACAGATGCACTCAGGAAACCACACTCTGACAGCATCATGACTTCAGTTGTTTTTGAATTCATAATGAAATTGTATTACATAATGTTAGTGTGTGTCTTTACCACAAACAGGAATAGTTCATTGTTATATTTAGATTTGAGAAAGATTACAAGGATTTTATTTAGGAATAACACAGATGCTCATCAGACATTTCCGAGCTATTGAAATATGTTATTTAGTTCACCATGAAGATGTTTTATTTTTTTGTAACATATGCCAAGTAGTAAGATTCAGATATCAGCAGGTTCTGAATTATTATTCCTCTGTCCCATAACCAACAAGAATGTGGATGGGGAGAACTATATCTGCTGTAACCAGATAAAAACAGACCGATAGAATGGCGCTAGAATTTAGTTGAAAAAGGGGGTGTAAAAAAAAAAAAAAACTGAAGAGGATAAGATTGTTTAAAAAATTTGTTTAGCTATTTTCAGATAGTTTAATCCTTATATTTTGTAAAAGAACAAGTGCCTTAACACTGAATGTGGTATGAGAACGGTTTCTGTGAAAGGAGGGAGAAAGAAATGTTCAAATACCAAGCTAATTGCTGCTATTTTGAAAAGTGATATTGAATGTTAAAACTAGAAGTTTAAGCACAAGGGAAAACTGTTATGTTGAAGACCAACCGAAGTATTTCTTGTATTTTTGATGACGGTTATTTGAACCATTCCATTTTGATAGTATGTTTTTTATATGAGTTATGTACTATGCAAAGTTCAGATGAAGAACTCATTGATTTCAGTATTGTGTTCACACCTTAAAAGGTGTGAAAGGAGGGATTGTTAGAAATTAAAATCAATGTTTTATGGCATAATTTAGTTTAAACATTCCGTCAGTTTAAAAGCAATTTTATTCTGAAAATCCTTAATCTCCGGTTAGCATTAGCATGTGGCTAACGTTTTGAAACCGTGAATTGAAGGTGAAATGACATGTGATGTTGTAGACTAAACACACTGGGATTAGCACTCATTTATTGACGCTGAATAACGTTTATCAGGGAATGTTTAAATAACCACAGACACCAGAAGGATGTAATTTAGCAACAAAAAAAGGCAGGAATTGCATTGGACCTGCCCCCCCGACGACGCTGGCCAATAGGAGAAGACCTCAGATGACAACAGGAAGACCAAGCCAAGAATCAGGGGTGCTCGCCTCCATGGATGTATAATAAGAACTGGATACAGCGTGGGAGGCGGGGCCTCATTCATTCCTATGAGAGTTGCTCATTCGCGCATGATGATAAAATGGCCCAACTTTTGAGAGAGCGAAACGTCACAGATTACCCGGCATGCCTGAGAAGTACCCGTATGTGCGCTCATAGCGCATGCGCAACTTTAACCATAACCCCCAAAATGCTCGTTCACATCAAGCACGTCAATTTGCGTACACGTAACAGCACCGCACGTTCATGACAGCATGGTAATGGTTTGTTATTATGATAGATTTTATATTAACGAGGCGGCAGTTAGCAGCTAGCGGTTAGCTAGTAATTATGCTAATTTACACATCAATCGTTATGTACTTTTATATTACGCTGTAACAGGATCTAGTGATATCCAAGCAACAGAGCTTCATTTAGCATGAAAGAATTATTGCACTGTATATATATATATATATACAGTGCAATAAGCTTCTTAGTGCAATAAGAAGCTACTGTACAGGGACGTTAATCTACGTCGGTAATATTAACTTTATTTAATACAACATTTACGGTACAAGATTTAATCATACAGCCCATGTAGTATAATATTTTACAAATGATGAATTACAGCAAACATGTGCAATATATCCATTATTACAGCTCCGTGGGCTGGCAGTAAGGCGATATGGGTCCGTTCTTATTGTGCATCCATGGGTAAAGATAAACGCATGTAGTGCTGAACACGTAACATGAACGTGCCGGGCGGTGCGGTCCCGTGGGTTAGATGCGCGTTCATAATGCGGAGGGAAATAACTCACAGAATAACGTTATTAGCACATTTTTACAACTTAAGGAACGAATGTTTTTAATAAGGGCTATACAAGTGTTCATACTGGGTAGTTTATTTAGTTTAAAAAAAATTATCCAACGATTTACAGACCACTCTTTCCCCATGTAAGTCAATGGGAAAAAGTGTTTCCGGGCCTGGCAACCAAAAGGAAGTGTAGTACCGCCGTTTGGCCAGCACGAATATTTTCATCTGAGTCCGGCGCACTTCCTGGGGGCTTGCTCGCCTCCGGACCTGGGCTGACCAAGACATGGGGAGAGTGTCTCCGCTTGCAATTTCATTTGTAAACCACCGCATCTTTTGTGTAATTAAATGCTGTTAACTTTTATAAGCTTGCCTTGACTCTTTTCAGTCTCTCCTGCTCTCGGGGTTCAAGAATATCTAACAAGATATCTCCGTTAATGTCTGTACTTTATCTCCGTTCATCTCCGTCAAGTGTTTTTCTTTGGGAACAGTAGCTTCCTGTTAATAGCGCAAAGTCGCCTTCAAAATAAAAGCATGTCTAAATAAAACAGGAAGTTGAGGTAAATTATAGAAATGTAAACAATAGCAATGAAAGTAACAAAAACAATCCTTTTCAGGTTCAAAAGACACAAATTGGGTTATTTACATAAACTATTCATATTGCAAATACATTTTTAACCAGGAAGGGAAGACGGACATGGATATGACCCATGTGATTTGCAATATCGAAATATATCGTATCGCAATACTTAGCATATCGTAGAATTGCAATACTATCGTATCGTGGGGAGCCTGGTGATTCCCACCCCTACCCCTTACTGACCTGAGAGTCTCCAGTCTGCAGTCTGGACTCTCCAGAAGATCTCTCAGCAGCTCCACTCCTGAATCCTGCAGAGCGTTGCCACTCAGGTTCAGATGTCTCAGATGGAATTTGGACTTCAGAGCTGAGATCAGAGCAGAACAGCTGATCTCTGACAAACTGCAGTTCCACAGTCTGAATAAAGAAAACATGATGAGGATAAAAATCAGTTTATAATCCAGTCAGATGTTCAGGTCTGAAATGTGCAGCTCATCATCACTGCGTCCTAATCAATGATCTTTCCCTGAATAACAGTGACCGTCATTCTGTTATTGAGGATCATCATTATATCAGCCTTCTGTGTATTATCTGTGAAAACACATCTAAATGATTGGGAACATAAACATTTCTATGTCAGAAAGTAAACAGTTCCAGTCTGAATAAAGAAAACATGTAAATTTAGAAAACAATGTTCCTGTTTGAAATAACTCCAGGTTTAATAATCTGTTCAGAGTTAAACAGGGTTTTAATGTCAGAGATGATGTAGAAACAATCCACTGATAATCTGGATCTTTAACTTTGATCAGATGTTTAACAACTCCTTCATCTCCCTCACAGCTCATCAGTACTGACAGCATCTCCACTGACTCATGGAGCACAGAGTGAGTCTGTGGAAGCTCAAACACTCTCCCTCACACATTCACCTTCTCTTTGTTAATCTGATCAATATGCAGTCATTAGCAAACATGGAAGAAATAACAATTAAAATGTATTTGTTCAAATTCAGAAAATCATAAACACAAACAGATCTGAATGAACTGCAGTCAGTGAACTGACCTGAGAGCCTCCAGTCTGCAGTTTGGACTCTTTAGTCCAGAACTCAGCAGCTCCACTCCTGGATCCTTCAGAGTGTTGTGACTCAGGTCCAGATCTCTCAGATGAGAGGGGTCAGACTTCAGAGCTGAGGCCACGACTTCACATTCAGTCTCTGAGAGTTCACAGTGAGTGAGTCTATAATAACACATATATTACAACATGTGTTAAAACAAGAGGAAACATTATATTAACTTGAAGCATTTGATGAAAACATATTTGACATATGTTCTGATTGAGATTTGCTGTTAGTCCATTTTATATTATATATCATAATATATTATAGTAGAGTTGAATGTGTTGTCAGTGTGATCTGACCACATGTCTGTGCTCCTGCTGTCACTGACTGTTACCAAAAGAAACATAAATTAAAAGGTCCCCTATTAGACTGTTTCTCATCAATATATTATAGGTCTCAGATATATACAAACATGTCTCTAAAGTGTTTGGCTCCAGACACCAAACAGGTCATTGCAGCATTACCCATAATCCCCTCTGTTTCAGCCCTGTTTCCAAAGTGCTGATTCTCTGTCTGTTACTTTAGATGAAAATAAGGAGCCCCTCCCCACGCCCCTCTGAGAGAGATTTGGTTACAAAGAACTCAATGGTGCTCTAGGAGGAGATTCAGGTGATAAGGTGGGGGGGGGGGGGGGGGGGGTTACCTTGGTTGCTGATTGGCTAATGGTAACACAAGCCAAAACATCATTATGACATCATCAAGTGGCCGAAATCTGATCAGCTCATTTTCAGACAGGTTTTTATAGAAATGGATCAGGAGAAAAAGAGAGAGAATCTTTGTTCCTGAAACTTTCAGAGTCTCTTTCCACAGAGGGGACACATGTTGATGAAGAAGAGACATGAAGAAGAGGGGACACATGTTGATGAAGAAGAGACATGAAGAAGAGGGGACACATGTTGATGAAGAAGAGACATGAAGAAGAGGGGACACATGTTGATGAAGAAGAGACATGAAGAAGAGGGGACACATGTTGATGTTGAAGAGACATGAAGAAGAGGGGACACGTGTTGATGAAGAAGAGACATGAAGAAGAGGGGACACATGTTGATGAAGAAGAGACATGAAGAAGAGGGGACACATGTTGATGTTGAAGAGACATGAAGAAGAGGGGACACGTGTTGATGAAGAAGAGACATGAAGAAGAGGGGACACATGTTGATGAAGAAGAGACATGAAGAAGAGGGGACACATGTTGATGTAGAAGAGACATGAAGAAGAGGGGACACATGTTGATGTAGAAGAGACATGAAGAAGAGGGGACACATGTTGATGAAGAAGAGACATGAAGAAGAGGGGACACATGTTGATGTAGAAGAGACATGAAGAAGAGGGGACACATGTTGATGTAGAAGAGACATGAAGAAGAGGGGACACATGTTGATGTAGAAGAGACATGAAGAGGAGGGGACACATGTTGATGTAGAAGAGACATGAAGAAGAGGGGACACATGTTGATGTAGAAGAGACATGAAGAAGAGGGGACACATGTTGATGAAGAAGAGACATGAAGAAGAGGGGACACATGTTGATGAAGAAGAGACATGAAGAAGAGGGGACACATGTTGATGTAGAAGAGACATGAAGAAGAGGATTTTGCATAATAGAAGACCTTTAAATAAATCACTTGACAATATTAGAGATGTACATATTTAAATGTTAATTAATATTTGGATGTGAATAATGAATGTTTAATAATAATAATAATTCATTACATTTTATTATAGTGCTTTTCCAGGTGCTCAAAGCGCTTTACAAATACACATTACACATATCAGACATGTAACATCATTACTGTGGACAATACCCAGAGAAAAGTGTTCAGGCTCCTCTGAGCATCTGAACATGTGTTGCGAACACAAACACAATTAACAAACCAATAAAGTTTCAATATTTTAAACTGAATACCATCAGATGTTCTCAGTATATCAGCATTAAGACATAACTCTGTTATTGGTGGGAAATGATATAGATCTGATTTTAAACTCCAACACATTGTGATGAAAACGTGTTTAATGATAAAGAAACTACTAGAAAGTAATAATAACATGTTTCTGTGATAACTGTAAGTCCTGCTGTGTGGTGTGATCACATGCTGAGAAACCTCTCAAGTCCTTCATGTGTTTGACATGTCGCCTCCATCACTCAATATGAAGAGAGGAACGGAACAATTTAACTATTATTATAAATAAATAGAAGAACAGTGTTGGTTTTATTTTGCTCTCAGTATTTAAACAGCAGAAATGTTATAGTGTTTATTTGAATAATTAAACTCCTGATCCATATTAGTTTATAAAGTTAATCACATCTGGACTTACTTGGCCTTCCTGCAGTTCCTCACAGCTGGAAGCAGTCTCCGTTTCCCCTCCTTTGATGTGTTGTACTGACTCAGGTCCAACTCATCCAGAACCTCCTCTGACATCTGCAGCATGTAGGCCAGAGCAGAGCAGTGGATCACAGAGAGTTCCTTCTTTGATCTGTTCTCTGACTTCAAGAACTCTGTGATCTTCTGATGTACTGAGTGGTCCTTCATCTCTGTCAGACAGTGGAAGATGTTGATGCTCCTGTCAGGAGAGATTTCATCACTGCTCATCTCCTTCAGGTTGTTGATGGCTCTCTGGATGTCTGTTTGACCCAGCAGGCCTTTGAAGAGTCTCTGGATGATTCCTGGACGCTTGTCTGTGCGACCCAGCAGGCCTCCTAACAGTCTCTGGTTGGACTCCAGAGAGAGGCCGTGGAGAAAGCGGACAAACAGGTCCAGGTGGCCATTTTTACTACTGAGGGATTTCTCCATGGCTCCCTTTAGGAAGACATCCAGGGATGGGTAATCCTGATCTCTGTTGTTACTGTTCTCATCGGGCCAGTCTCCCTGCAGGAAGGCCTTCAGTACCTCTGTGTCTCTGGTGGTGTAACAGTGGAACATGTAGACTGCAGCCAGAAACTCCTGAATGCTCAGATGAACAAAGCAGTAGACTGTTTTCTTGAAGATAACTCTCTCTCTTTTAAAGATCTCTGTACAAACTCCTGAGTGCACCAAGGCCTCGGTGACATCAAGACCACAGCGCTCCAGGTCTTCTTGGTAGAACATGATGTGTCCTTTCTCCAGATGTTCAAACGCCAGCCTCCCCAGCTTCAGAAGAAGCTCCCTGTCAGCCTCCGTCAGCTGCTGTGGACTCGTCTCATGTCCCTCTTCATACTTCTGCTTCTTCCTCTTGGTCTGGACCAGCAGGAAGTGTGAGTACATGTCAGTGAGGGTCTGGGGCAGCTCTCCTCTCTGGTCTGTAGTCAACATGTGGTCCAGAACTGCAGCAGTGATCCAGCAGAAGACTGGGATCAGACACATGATGTGGAGGCTCCTGGAGCTCTTGATGTGAGAGATGATTCTGCTGGACAGGTCTTCATCACTCGATCTCCTCCTGAAGTACTCCTCCTTCTGGGCGTCAGTGAAGCCTCGTACTTCTGTTACCCTGTCCACACACCCAGGAGGGATCTGATTGGCCGCTGCAGGTCTGGAAGTTATCCAGACGAGAGCCGAGGGAAGCAGCTTCCCCCTGATGAGGTTTGTCAGCAGCACGTTGACTGAGGACTGCTGTGAGACATCAGACACAACCTCATTGTTTCTGAAGTCCAGAGAAAGTCTGCTTTCATCCAGGCCGTCAAAGATGAGCAGCACTTTGCAGACAGCCAGCTGCTCTGCTGTGACCTTCTGTAAGGTTGGATGGAAAACATGGAGCAGCCTGAGAAGACTGTACTGCTCCCCTTTGATCAGGTTCAGCTCCCTGAAGGAGAGCGGGATCACCAGACTGACATCTTGGTTTTCCAAACCCTCGGCCCAGTCCAGAGTGAACTTCTGCACTGAGAAGGTTTTTCCAACTCCAGCGACTCCGTTGGTCAGGACCGCTCTGATGAGAGTCTGTTGGTCAGGTGAGGCTTTAAAGATGTCCTGGCACTTGATTGGAGTGTCATGGAGGGTCTCCTTCTTTGAAGCTGTCTCCAGCTGCCTCACCTCATGTTGGGTATTAACCTCTTCACTCTGACCTTGTGTGATGTAGAGCTCAGTGAAGATGCTGTTGAGGAAGGTTTCACTTTGATCAGTTCCTTCAGTCACACGTTCACATCTCCTCCTCAGACTGAGCCTATGTTCATCTAAAACCTCCTGCAGACCACTATCTGCTGAAAGAGAAGGAAACACGAGAGAATCAGGAAATGCTTTTGAGAATCTAACAATAAAACGAATAAAAATAGACTGAGTTTAAATATTTTGCAAACAGCTTAATGTCTATGCTCTACAACAGTATACCTTAGGGATGCTCCGATCGATCG
Organism: Trematomus bernacchii; assembly: GCF_902827165.1. Taxonomy (NCBI): domain Eukaryota; kingdom Metazoa; phylum Chordata; class Actinopteri; order Perciformes; family Nototheniidae; genus Trematomus; species Trematomus bernacchii. Next base: position 1,099,497 of record NW_022987618.1, on the reverse strand, counting down.
GCCGTAAAATACATGAGACTTTTCTCTGTGAGCGGCAAAACAAGCTCGCCAAAATGGCTTCACCGGTCTGGCATTATTTTAAGGTGTCCGAGAAAGACAATCAAATAGCGGTATGCAACGTGTGTGTGAAGCAGAAATCCTGCAGCTCCACCCGCTGTGACGGACCGGTGAGCGGAGCAGAACACACATTAAGAGTTAGACCTAACACACTTAGCTATTTGATCTACCTCTGGAACAAGCTAAACTAGTTATAAATATATTTATTCTTCACTGTCGGGTCTCTCATTACTGGATCAGTGAGCTGAATGAGATACTGACGGGCTGTCAGGAGAGAGAGAGAGAGGAAAAGAGAGCACTTCCGCTCATTTCTCCCGTGTTATTATCCAAAGTTCATGTATACTTGAATAATGTACTTCATTTGAATGTAATAATAATGTTGGTTGTTGTTTGTGGAATATAAAAATGAGCCCCATTAACTGAGTTTTAAACATCACTTTAAATGGAAGATCCCCATAGCCCCAACCCACCATGTGATCGGCGATCGGCCGATACTGATTCCGGTGATCGCCCCCAAAAACCCTGACCGGAGCATCCCTAGTATACCTAATCCAAAACAAATGAACCAGGAAGAGGAATAAGACGCTGCATGAGTTCAGCCTCTTACCTCGTACAGAGCTGGTCTGACTGGCTGTCTGCAGTCCAGCTCTGGTTCTGGATCTTTCTCCACACTGGGGACAGGAGGGGTCTCCTGATGGAGGTCTCTGCTCCCAGTATGAGGTGATGCACTGTCTGCAGAACCAGTGTCCACAGCTGGTAGAGACTGGATCCTTCAGGACGTCCTGACACAGAGCACAGCTGGACAGCTGCTCCTCCACAGGAACACCACTCTTCCTCTTCCCTCTGTGGAGATGAACACATCCTTTATAGCACTTTACTTTAGTGGAGCTGATTCTCACCAAAGGTACAACAAGGGGGAACATTCTAGTTTGATATTTAAAAAAAGGTCTATGCAATATCCCTCTGTGATCCGGTAGATAGCTTACAATTCACATTATCATCAAACCAAAGAGCATCCTGTCTGGATTCATGACCCAGAGGAGCACAAGTTCACTGCATCTACTAAGACACACAGCTGTATTAACCTGGTGCTTTATAAACCCAACTTACAGAGAATCTGCTGTGAATTCATATCAATAAACATCTGGAAAGGATGCCTAAGTAACAACAGAATGATACTGATGTGTAAAAAGCCTGAGTTAATGCTTTGTCAGGTCTGTCTCCAACACAACGAGCATAAACATTTAAAAATGTTTGTTTTCTGAATGAGATGGGTTTGATTAAAGCTAGGCTAACATTGTAGCTGCTCCATCAGCCCTCAGAGTAACTTCATGAAGTCATAAGTACAGCAGTGTCTATATTGTTAGCACCACAGACAGTCTCTGGTTTAAACAGGTACATTAATAACCATGATTGAATATGAGCTGCTGTAGAGCTCTGTTCTCCTCTCTGATTCCCCTCAGACCGTCAGAGACCACAGGAGCACAATCTCAACACTGACAGGTTTTTGTAACAGAGCGTCACTAACTTTACACTCAAGTTGAAATGTGTCACGCTGCACGAATACGCAGGTGATATGAATTTCCCATCTTCACTTCCTCCGTGTTGCCAGGCACGGATCTGGGTCTTTGTATTGACTCTACATGTAATCTCTTGAACTCTGTTATATCTGCTAATGCTAAACTCAACCAGCTCACCAAGTTGTTAATATTATTAATAAACATCTTAAAAAGACATATCATAAACATGCCCAAGTAGTTAAATAATGTTTTGGACGATATATTTAGTTTTTAAATCAGTATATATCAAAATGTATTTAAAACCATTTTATACCACAGATACAATGATAATATAATTGCATATTGAATTATCCTCAAATAATGTTAGCTTGCTGTACTCTGCTGCGTGTTTCCTTTACAAACTGCTCACATGATATCATTAAAGAACAGTTTAATATATTAGATTACATAAACACAGAATCCTCTGCAGGTCAGGTTACAGTAGAATACCACTTTCGGGTCCCGGGGGAGCTGGCAGCGAAGCAGCCCAGAGGAAACTCTTTCTTCATTGTTTTTTGTGTATTCAGTCAAGCGGGTCAAAGTTACAAAGCACTTCACATCTTATTAATCGGCCTAGTTTTACCTTACCAGTGCAGATAAGGTCATCTGTAAAAAAGCACCGTATTTAGGTCAGCCTTCATAGTAAGGCTACATTAAATGTTATAATATTCATTGTGTCCTTTCTACTGTATATGCATATATTCCTGTCTATTGCTTTCATTTGTATTTCATGCTATTATGTTTATACTTGTTTCCACACATTTCACAATTTGGGATGAATGAAGTATCTATCTATATGTCTGTCTGTCTGTCTGTCTGTCCGTCCGTCCGTCTGTCCGTCTGTCCGTCTGTCTGTCTGTCCGTCTGTCCGTCTGTCTGTCTGTCTGTCTGTCTGTCTGTCTGTCTGTCTGTCTGTCTGTCTGTCTGTCTGTCTGTCTGTCTGTCTGTCTGTCTGTCTGTCTGTCTGTCTGTCTGTCTGTCCGTCTGTCTGTCTGTCTGTCTGTCTGTCTGTCTGTCTGTCTGTCTGTCTGTCTGTCTGTCTGTCTGTCTGTCTGTCTGTCTGTCTGTCTGTCCGTCCGTCCGTATAATATAATATATGTGAAATTCGTAATTTGAAAAATGATTGATTCGAAAATGATATGCTGCTACAGTACAGTACAGGTAGCCTACTTCTGGGTGTTTCATTCAAGCTCGGCTCCGTGTGTGTCTGTGTGGCACGAGTGAGCGAGCGAGCGAGAGAGAGAGAGAGCCAGATTGTTGTTGCTGCGCTAACCGATATTAGAAGCTGTTTCTACAACTTAGTGAAAGGAAAGTCCTCTCCTGTCAGATAACGTCAGCTCAGTGAGCTAAAGGACTCTCAGTGTTTAGATAGTTCACTTTAGTCTAAGTTATCTCAGTGAGTCTCAAAACAGTTTGATCACCATTTATGTAAACAAGTATTTCCGAGGCACACTTCATATGATCATTATAGTTAGGCTATAAAACAATAAGAGAATAAATGAAAAACAGGTATGAAATACTATATGACAGTAAAACAAGAATACAGTTTAAAAAGGGGAGTGATTTGTAAAATATCCATAAAGAAAAAGTACATCTGTTTACAGTTCTGTTTCATATGGGTGTTGAGAGATGTATCCATAGATCTCTTCATTTTGCTCTCAAAAGTGCACCAGATTGATGCTTTTAACTTCAATAATAATTTAAAAAAAAATCTTCTCCGATATGCCGTGAGCTGATTATCGAGACTTCATTGTAACAGTCGCGGGTGTAGCTGTATGAGCGTGTGGGGAGTGTTGCAGTAGAACATTTCACTGTAGCCCATAGCATTAATGGGAAACCCTACATGTTAGAGCTATCTATCTATCTATCTATCTATCTATCTATCTATCTATCTATCTATCTATCTATCTATCTATCTATCTATCTATCTATCTATCTATCTATCTATCTATCTATCTATCTATCTGTAGGTAGGCAGACAGACAGACAGACAGACAGACAGACAGACAGACAGACAGACAGACAGACAGACAGACAGACAGGCAGACAGACAGACAGACAGACAGACAGACAGACAGACAGACAGACAGACAGACAGACAGACAGATAGATAGATAGATAGATAGATATATGGATAGATAGATAGATAGATAGATAGATAGATAGATAGATAGATAGATAGATAGATAGATAGATAGATAGATAGATAGATAGATAGATAGATAGATAGATAGATAGATAGATAGATAGATAGATAGATGGATAGATAGATAGATAGATAGATAGATAGATAGATACCTCATTCATCCCAAATTGTGAAATGTGTGGAAACAATAACATTAAATACAAATGAAAGCAATAGACAGGAATATATGCATTTAATGTAGCCTTACTAAGGCTGACCTAAATACGTTATTAATCGGCCTAGTTTTACCTTACCAGTGCAGTGGTAAGGTAATCTGTAGAAAAGCAAGATGTGAAGTGCTTTGTAACTTTGACCCGCTTGACTGAATACACAAAAAACAATGAAGAAAGTTGAACCAATAAACTAACACAAACTAACTGTATCACTATAACATGATGATGATGGTGATTGTTACGACCCTGGGTCGTTATGTCATTTGTGTGTAGATATTTTTCCCTCCTCCTGTATCTGTCCTGTTGTGCTGTGGTCTACTTATACCGTATACTGGTCCTCTTGCTTGTCTTGAAAACCTCAGAAAAGAAACTACTTTAACCTGTCCTTGTTGGACACGCTTTCATTTATGCAAAAGTGTGAAACCCTTTTCTTTTGGTTGATTCTTGTTTTCTCCTGTTTATACGTCAGAGTAGGTAAGAAGCCTGTACGTTTATTTTTCTTATTTGTTAGGCAATATTTATGTGTTCAGAGATTTGTTTGTTTTGTGGGTTGTTGCGTTTCTTTGTTAAAAACTTTGGTAATTAAAATGACCAAACGGCATTCTCTGTCTCGGTGTCTATGTTCTTGGGAGTGGGAAGAGTTGGGAGAGGGCAATGTTATGCTGCGCCTAGTTTCTCTACATCTAGGCGTAACAGTGATAAAGAATGCATCTTTAGCCGTGGGAACATGTTTCAAATGGGGGGTGCTGTGGGGATGACACCAGGGCCGGTTCTGACCAATTTGCTGCCCTAGGCAAGATTTTAGCTGGCATCCCCCCCCCCCTGTCGAGGCGTGCAGGAAACTAAACCCACCTCCCCTGAACATGGGTCGACTGAAGAGTCTCGTCATGCTTGCCTACAAGCGGTAGCGCTGAGCAAAGTGACTAGAAGGCAACCACACACTTATAAAAAAAAACACACTTTATAAAGTCAGGCAACACTAACCAGGCTTTGTGTGATTCTGTTTATTTGTACCTTACTTTGACCATTTGTTCGCTGTTATTGATCATTGTGGAGAGCAGGCAGACGTTTTGTTTGTTATTATAGCAGCTATTGGATGGAATCAATACATGGGCTGCAACTTAAAGGGGACCTATCATGCAAAATGCACTTTTGTACGTCTTTTCTACATGAATATGTGTCCCCGGTGTTCCAGGGAACTCACCAAGTGTCAGAAAACACAACCCTCTCTATTTTCCTCCATACCCAAATCTCTAAAAAAGGGGCTGCAACGGATCTGATAAAAACTGATCCAGATTTGAACACTGTCCTGACGTCAGGACGGTGGCGCCACGGCTATTGGGCCAACTCCACCAATCAGGAGAAGACAGCCAAGGCCATTGCCGTTCGAAAGCGCTGGAGACGCTGTAGTACATATGCCAGGCCAGTAGATGGTGCTGTTCTCACAGAATCTGCCCTTGCAGAGCAGAGCAAAAAAAAGTGCAAAGTGAGCGAAATGAGGCATGGCTAAAATGCATGATCTGTTTGGTATTTTGAAAACAGAAACGTATAAATATACCTTATATAGGTATGGCCCTACACTATATAATTTAAATATACCATGATAGGTCCACTTTAAGGGGAACTGGGGATATGTATCAGCTGCTTGTGTGACAGTCAGACAGTGAATACTTTAGAGCCGTGTGAGCTAACCCGGAGCTAACGGGAGAATACACTCCCGTTGAAGAGCAGCAGCACTGCAGCGGTCGGTAAATGCCGCTGAAACACATTCATAAACAATGAACCACGGCACTCTGGAGAAAAGTATAAGGTTGGAGAAGTCGTTATTTAATTTAATCTGGCTTCGTATGATTAAAAGCAACACGATCATCGACCCGACGCAGTCCCCCGTTGTTGTTGTTGTGAGCGCCGTTGGGGAGCAAATCAGCGATGTAAACGGTGACGTCATGACCAAGGGTGTAACTTTGGTTTGAGAAGTGGGGGGGACACAAAACAGGGGGTCCTCCGCAATGAAATATTTTCTTAATTTAATTCCATTTCCTGCCTTTCTACAAATATATTAGGGACTATAGTGTTAACAAATCCAAGAAAAATGTGTAGTGTATATAATGAGTGTGCACACTTATCTAGTATCCTATCCATGTGAACCTGTTTTATTTGTGATTACCTGACATCCTCTAGGGGGGTCCGGGGTCATGCACCCCGGGAAGATTTGTTTCTTTAAATTGAAGTTGAATGCATCAATCTGGTGCACTTTGAGGGCAACATTAAGAGATGTATGGATACAGTTCTCAACACTCATATGAAACAGAACTGTATATATTTCAATAATCAAAAAGCCATTAGAATATGCTCACAACCAATAACAAATCATTGATAAACTCCTCTCTCCTATCTTTATCTTACCTAGTCTGCATTTTTTCTTTTTATTTATGCATATTTGACTAATCACTCCCCTTTCAAACTGTGTTTTTTATTTTTGTACTGACCTATAGTACACATTGGAAGGATTTCTTAACTTATTTTATATACAACTATATATTACATAGATGGAAATATTTGTTTACATAGATGACCAAACCGTTTGAGACCCACTGAGATAACTAGACTAAAGTTTACAACCTAATCACTCAGAGAGTCCTTTACCTCCCTGAGCTGACGTTATCTCTCTCAGTCCGACAGGAGAGGACTCTCCCTCTCCTTATTGTTGAAACAGCTTCTAATCTCCGTTAGCTCCGAGCTAGCACCAGATGCTAACAACAACCCACGTAACTCTCTCAGTCTCTCTCTCTGTCTCTCTCTCTGTCTCTCTCTCTCTCTCTATTTCTCTCTCTCTCTCTCTCTCTCTCTGTCTCTCTCTCTCTCTCTATTCTCTCTCTCTCTCTCTCTCTCTCTCTCTCTCTCTCTCTCTCTCTCTCTCTCTCTCTCTATTTCTCTCTCTCTCTCTCTCTCTCTCTCTCTCTCTCTCTCTATCTCAGTCTCTCAAAGTCAGACAGGAAAGAGCTCTCCCTCTCCTTATTGTTGAAACAGCTACTAATCTCCATTAGCTCCGAGCTAGCACCAAATGCTAACAACAACCCCCATAACTCTCTATGTCTCTCTCTCTCTGTCTCTCTCTCTTTCTATCTCTCTCTCACAAGATGCGCTCGTGCCACACACACACACAGACACATTTGTGTCCCCCCCACAAAGTGGGGGGGACACAAATGGGATTTTGAAAAGTGGGGGGGACATGTCCCCCCTGTCCCCAGTGGAAATTACGCCCATGGTCATGACGCAGCAGCGGCAGCACCAGTCGGGCTCTGAGCGGTGTGAACAGAGCGGGAGCTGAAAAGGGAAACCGGAGCTGAACCAGAAAAGCTCTAGAGGAGCTAGAAAGGGAAAAGCGCTGGTGTGAAAGCCGCATTATTGACATGTTGGACAGCTTATATAAAAAGGCTTCAAATGTATTTAGTATTGTATTAACATGTTTTAACACGTCACATCCTCTAGGGGGTCCGGGGGTATGCCCCCCCGGGAAGATTGTTTTTAACATTTTAAAGTAAAATACTTCAATCTGGAGCACTTTGAACAGAATTACAAGAGACTGGATCTAGGGGGTACAACTCTAAAACACCCATATGAAGAAGATCGGTTTACATTTTAATAATCAAATAAGTATGTGAACATAATCAATCACCTACCATAGCCAATAACAAATACATGTAACGTACTTTATTTTTGTTGTTCATTTATATCTTATTTTACCTAGTTAACAGTTATTTATTCATGCATCTTTTTTAATCTCTCCACTTTTGGACTAAAGTGAACTATTTAAACACTCAGAGAGTCCTTTACCTCACTGAGCCTCTCAGGGGAAATGGAAAATGTAACCGGGGTGAAAAGGGTGTTATCTTTACTTAATTATGAATGTGAACATCAATGCCGAAAATTAGTTTTTTTTGTATTATATTTGTATTATATTTCCATTAATCTTGTGGACGTGCAGATTCCCTGTCCTCCATCAGGGGGTGCTGCAGCACCCTCAGCACCCCTACTTCCCATGGCCATGGCATCTAATGTTCCGCTGTTCATTAAAAAAACAGCGCTTTAAACAAACCATCATGCTCTTACTTTGAAAACCATGCGGAAATGTCGTCATCAGCAGGCCATCACGTGGCTTCCGAAAATAACCGAGTGACACGAGTAGATTTTAGCCGAGACCGGCGGAAAGGTTGTCTCAAAACTCCGTGGGTGTTTCTCAATCGCGAGTAAAGCTGCTCCAGAGCCACTATTTCAAGCATACTACGTCATCGAGTGCCGCCGAAGTACTGTTCCAATGTCCAGCATACTTGGAAATCTACCGAGCCCGGCGTACTCCGTTTGGAGAAATATCGAGTGTGCACATGAGTAGACTTTGCGGTCTTAAAATCCCCACAATGCTTTGCGCACGGACCAATTTCCCCAAATCTGTGGCGGAAGATGTAAGAGGCGGGGCCTCTCATATGACGCACACCTGCACACTTGCTAGCGTGTTCCACTCTTTGTTTTCCGAATGTCAGGAAGTATTCTTGACTCGCTTCTGAAGCAAGACGCTCGGCAGACATGTGCTACCAAGCAAGTGTACTCGCGATTGAGAAACACCCCGTGTGTGTAAAAAGACGATCCACAAGCAGAGATTTGAGATCCACAAGCGCATTTTTGGTTGACAAATACAAAATGGATTCACAAATGCCTGATCGAAAGTTGTAAATGTTAAAGAGATATTCAAAGATCTTTTTTTTATTTGTAAAAATATTTTGCGCATTTGCAGATCCGTTTTACATTTGCACATTTATTTGTGAGTTTGCAAATCTTTTAAATGCATTTGTGGATGGTGTTTTACATTTACAAATCACATATTTACACACAAATGATTTTTCTGTTCACACAAATAATTATGAGACATATCTATGCCCATACAACAGACTCTTACTTTGTGTCTGAGGGTCCAGGTTCATTACTGAAGGTTAGAGGGTCCTCCATAGACCAGTCACTCTTCAGAGACAGACAGCTGGAGACTGGAGACTCTGCTCTCTGTCTGTGGAAACAACACATGATTTAAACACCATTAGTTCATTTAAAGAGCAGATTTTGATCCATGACTGTTCACCTGATTAAAGATTTTTAGAGTCTTTGAGTCGTGATTGTGGGTTTCTGTTTTTAGAATTCATTTGAGTCCAACATGTAGAGAGTGAGGATGATTTCACTGGTAGATCATTTACTATTGCTGTAAAGTCAAACAGAGCCTAAGGCTCTAATAATGATCAAATAAATACAGATTACAATTAGTCGAAAAATAATATATATAAATTAGGGGTGTCAGTCGATTAAAATATTTTATCGCGATTAATTGCAAATTAATCGCACATTTTTTATCTGTTCTAAATGTACCATAGAGGGATTTTTTTCAAGTTTTTAATACTCTTATCAACATATGAGTGGACAAATATGCTTTATGCAAATGTTTGTTTATTATCATTTGAACAATGAAAAATATTAAACACAACAACCTCTGAACATTACAAATATTCGCCTCAATTCAACCTGGAACCTCTCTCATACAATACAAAGTGTGTGTGTGTGTGTGTGTGTGTGTGTGTGTGTGTGTGTGTGTGTGTGTGTGTGTGTGTGTGTGTGTGTGTGTGTGTGTGTGTGTGTGGAGAGACACTGTGATGGATCATGTTGCGCGCACTATCCGTGGTGAGTGTGCTGACTTTTCGTACAATGTCCCACTGTCTGGCTACCTGCATAAAGTCAAGTGCTCGGCGCAGTTGTCGGCGAAATGTCGCTCCTCTGTTTTCATTGAAACAGCTCCTTATATCCGTTAGCGCAGCTAGCTAGCACCAGATGCTAACAACAACAACACGCGTAAGATGTGCGCGTTCTCTCTCTCTCGCTCGCTCGCGCCACACATACACACACCCTCCCGGTCCTCCCGATGGCCAGTCCGGGCCTGCCGGTGAGCGTGGAAGTGTGGTCTGCCACAAGCTGTCAGCATCAGCTTGTAGATGGTATTTTAAACTCGATGCGCTCTGAAACTACGGGGGGGCCGAGGACAAAAAATACACATGCGTTAATCGCGTTAAAATAATTAGTGGCGTTAATTTTTTTTTGTGTTAACTTGACAGCCCTAATATAAATACATATCAATACAAAAATTGCTTAATTTTAATAAGAAATTAAATCATTAGCGTTACAAATATGTTCATTTAAATACAAATGACCCATTAATAGGGATAGAAATTGAGTGTGTAATGATCGCAGGCGGTCCTCCTCTGGCAAGCCGGGAGTAATCACTCTAATCAGAAAGCCCCGGTGCCGCTACCTGAAGGAGTTAAATAGTTGGTGCGTGCGAGCCGGGTGACACACTGAAGTGTGCAGACGGGATGCATTCTACCAAGTCAGGACAGGCAGCCGGTAACACACTGAAGCGTGCAGACGGGAGGCATTCTACCAAGTCAGGACAGGCAGCCGGTAACACACTGAAGCGTGCAGACGGGAGGCATTCTACCAAGTCAGGACAGGCAGCCGGTAACACACTGAAGCGTGCAGACGGGAGGCATTCTACCAAGTCAGGACAGGCAGCCGGTCAGACACTCAGATCCATAGTGTTGTGTGAGAGGTCCGCAGAGCCACGGTGCGCTAAGATGTTTTATGTTCTGGTAAATTGTTTGCGTGTGTGCGACGTGTCCTTTTATAACTCTGCGCGTCATTGTTTTTATATTAAAGGTGGGGTAGGTAATTTTGGAAAAACCAGCTCGAGATCGCTAGAATTTGAAAATACACAACCGGAGAAAATCTGCCACTTCCTTACAGAGCCCCTCCTCCAACACACACGAACGCGCACATGACCAATGAGGGCACGAGATAAGTTTGTGCACAGATGGAAGGCTGACAGGCAGGTAGGCCATCCAGTTATTTTAGCCGGGCCGGCTCAGATGATTGGTCGTGCTTTTTACAGTACTACGGCTTCCACAGATAATTTTTTTTAATGTATTTATTGTCAAAGCATTTAATATATTCATTGCTATCGGGATGTTAAGAGCATTCCATGGAATATAACAAAAAGTGTTTCTGAAATAAATTACATACCCCACCTTTAAGTATCTATTTGGTGCGCTAATTTTGCAGAACATTCTGAGCTTAGACTCTCTGTTAGTTATTGTTAAAAGGATATTTAAAAGAAGGACCTATTTAATTTAACATCCTGCAATTAGCCTACTCTGAAAGGTGTTAAAAGGATATACAATTGTAGGAGGTTAAATACATTGAATTTAAGAAGAACAATAAATAAATACAATAAAATATTTATTGTTAAAAAGAATTCATTTCGATTTACTAAAAACCTTTCTAATAAAATCCTGTTAATTTAGTTCACTGAATATTCTAAAATAGAGGAAATAATCTTTCTTGTTTAAATAAAATTCATTTGATTTGTTAAAAACATTTCTAATAAAATCCAGTTAATTAAATCTGCGGAGATTTAAAAAGAGCTTGGGTTTAGAGAATTGATGTTTAACATGAATATTTCTGTGCTTAGTCTGCCCAGTTTATTTGTAAAATATTCACCATTAAGGCAGCAGTGTCAGTGTATTGTTTGCATGCTTTGTTTATTTTAATAACTTGCAAGTTGTCTTAATGCATCCTTCTTGTTTCAAAGGTTTTCCCCCTACACTAAATGACCCATTCAGCAAGTAAATGGACTTCTGTTTGAAGTAAACTGCTGAAATAAAAGACTGGAAAGTAAAGCTGTGTCTTTGGAGTGGAATCCTGTTCAAAGTCAGTAGATGCCTCAAGTCCCTTTCAAGTGGGGAAACTGCACCAAAATCAGAGGAGACTTGACTATTGCTGATGATGACAAGGAGCAAGAGTTCAACTTTGTTGATGCACTAAGAACTGAATCCTCTGCAGGTCAGGTTACAGTAGAAACAGACTCTTACTTTGTTTCTGAGGGTCCAGGTTCATTACTGAAGGTTAGAGGGTCCCACATAGACCGGTCACTCTTCAGAGACAGACAGCTGGGGACTGGAGACTCTGCTCTCTGTCTGTGGAAACAACACATGTTTTAAACACCATTAGTTAATTTAAAGAGCAGCTTTTGATCATGACTGTTCACCTGATTAAGGCGAGACACGGCAGGCAAAAACATCGTTTTTCATGCACTTGTCAATTTTGAGATTTTGTGCTATTTTGATTCCATAACATGTTTTCTTTCAGGCTTTTGGAAGGAAAACGTACAAAATACACATTTAAGTGTTTATTTTACGATAGTTTGTCTATTTGCGTCTGTAGATTTCTCCTAAATTCACCAAAAGTTAGCATTCTAACGTAACATAAAGTACCGCGACCGCTGTTAATGTACTCTACTGGGTTTCATTAAACAGTTTAGATTATCAGATACCAACAAAACAGAATCCTCTTCAGGTCAGGTTACAGTAGAAACAGACTCTTACTTTGTGTCTGAGGGTCCAGGTTCATTTACTGAAGACTAGAGGTGGAGACATAGACCGGACACTCAGACAGCTGGGGACTGGAGATGTGTCCTCTTCCTCATCTTTGAAATCACTCATCTTCTCCAGTCTGAGAGAGAGAGAGACACACACACACACACACACACACACACACACACACACACACACACACACACACACACACACACACACACACACACACACACACACACACACACACACACACACACACACACACACACACACACACACACACACACACACACACACACACACACAAACACACACACACACACACACACACATTGTATTGTATGAGAGAGGTTCCAGGTTGTTGTGTTTAATATTCATGAGTATATTTGTCATTGTTCAAATGATAATAAACAAACATATAAGGCATATTTGTCCACTCATATGTTGATAAGAGTATTAAAAAATATTCCTCTAAGGTACATTTAGAACAGATAAAAAATGTGCGATTAATTTGCGATTAACTATTTTAATCGACTGACAGCCCTAATATAAATACATATCAATAACAACATACCTTAATTTGAATAAGAAATTAAATAATTAGCGTTACAAATATGTTCATTTAAATACAAATGACCCATTAATAGGGATAGAAATTGAGTGTGTAATGATCGCAGGCGGTCCTTCTCTGGCAAGCAGGGTGTAATCACTCTAATCAGAAAGCCCCGGTGCCGCTACCTGAAGGAGTTAAATAGTTGGTGCGTGCGAGCCGGTAACACACTGAAGCGTGCAGACGGGAGGCATTCTACCAAGTCAGGACAGGCAGCCGGTAACACACTGAAGCGTGCAGACGGGAGGCATTCTACCAAGTCAGGACAGGCAGCCGGTAACACACTGAAGCATGCAGACGGGAGGCATTCTACCAAGTCAGGACAGGCAGCCGGTAACACACTGAAGCGTGCAGACGGGAGGCATTCTACCAAGTCAGGACAGGCAGCCGGTAACACACTGAAGTGTGCAGACGGGAGGCATTCTACCAAGTCAGGACAGGCAGCCGGTAACACACTGAAGTGTGCAGACGGGATGCATTCTACCAAGTCAGGACAGGCAGCCGGTAACACACTGAAGTGTGCAGACGGGAGGCATTCTACCAAGTCAGGACAGGCAGCCGGTAACACACTGAAGCGTGCAGACGGGAGGCATTCTACCAAGTCAGGACAGGCAGCCGGTAACACACTGAAGCGTGCAGACGGGAGGCATCCTACCAAGTCAGGGCAGGCAGCCGGTCAGACACTGAAGTGTGCAGACGGGAGGCATCCTACCAAGTCAGGGCGGGCAGCCGGTCAGACACTGAAGCGTGCAGACGGGAGGCATCCTACCAAGTCAGGGCGGGCACCCGGTCAGACACTGAATTGTGCAGACGGGAGGCATTCTACCAAGTCAGGACAGGCAGCCGGTCAGACACTGAAATGTGCAGACGGGAGGCATCCTACCAAGTCAGGGCGGGCAGCCGGTCAGACACTGAAGTGTGCAGACGGGAGGCATCCTACCAAGTCAGGGCGGGCAGCCGGTCAGACACTGAAGCGTGCAGACGGGAGGCATTCTACCAAGTCAGGACAGGCAGCCGGTCAGACACTGAAGCGTGCAGACGGGAGGCATTCTACCAAGTCAGGACAGGCAGCCGGTCAGACACTGAAGCGTGCAGATGGGAGGCATTCTACCAAGGCAGGACAGGCAGCCGGTAACACACTGAAGCGTGCAGACGAGAGGCATTCTACCAAGTCTGGACAGGCAGCCGGTAACACACTGAAGCGTGAAGACGGGAGGCATTCTACCAAGTCAGGACAGGCAGCCGGTCAGACACTGAAGTGTGCAGACGGGAGGCATTCTACCAAGTCAGGACAGGCAGACGGTCAGACACTGAAGCGTAGGGCTGTGCAATTAATCGTATTTTAATCGAATTACGATTTTGGCCTGCCACAATTACGAAAACAACATAATCGAAAAAAACGATTATTTTGCTTTGCTAGGTTGTGACAGTGCACTGCAACATTGCTAATAAAATCCAGTTAATTAAATCTGCAGAGATTTAAAAAGAGCTTGGGTTTAGAGAATTGATGTTTAAAATGAATATTTCTGTGCTTAGTCTGCCCAGTTTATTTGTAAAACATTCACAATAAGGCAGCAGTGTCAGTGTATTGTTTGCATGCTTTGTTTATTTTAATAACTTGCAAGTTGTCTAAATGCATCCTTCTTGTTTCAAAGGTTTTCCCCCTACACTAAATGACCCATTCAGCAAGTAAATGGACTTCTGTTTGAAGTAAACTGCTGAAATAAAAGACTGGAAAGTAAAGCTGTGTCTTTGGAGTGGAATCCTGTTCAAAGTCAGTAGATGCCTCAAGTCCCTTTCAAGTGGGGAAACTGCACCAAAATCAGAGGAGACTTGACTATTGCTGATGATGACAAGGAGCAAGAGTTCAACTTTGTTGATGCACTAAGAACTGAATCCTCTGCAGGTCAGGTTACAGTAGAAACAGACTCTTACTTTGTGTCTGAGGGTCCAGGTTCATTACTGAAGGTTAGAGGGTCCCCCATAGACCAGTCACTCTTCAGAGACAGACAGCTGGGGACTGGAGACTCTGCTCTCTGTCTGTGGAAACAACACATGTTTTAAACACCATTAGTTTATTTAAAGAGCAGCTTTTGATCCATGACTGTTCACCTGATTAAGGCGAGACACGGCAGGCAAAAACATCGTTTTTCATGCACTTGTCAATTTTGAGATTTTGTGCTATTTTGATTCCATAACATGTTTTCTTTCAGGCTTTTGGAAGGAAAACGTACAAAATACACATTTAAGTGTTTATTTTACGATAGTTTGTCT
The DNA here is from genome assembly GCF_902827165.1 of Trematomus bernacchii. Lineage (NCBI taxonomy): Eukaryota > Metazoa > Chordata > Actinopteri > Perciformes > Nototheniidae > Trematomus > Trematomus bernacchii. Next base: position 1,084,174 of record NW_022987618.1, on the reverse strand, counting down.
ATTTGCGTCTGTAGGTTTCTCCTAAATTCACCAAAAGTTAGCATTCTAACGTAACATAAAGTACCGCGACCGCTGTTAATGTACTCTACTGGGTTTCATTAAACAGTTTAGATTATCAGATACCAACAAAACAGAATCCTCTTCAGGTCAGGTTACAGTAGAAACAGACTCTTACTTTGTGTCTGAGGGTCCAGGTTCATTTCTGAAGACTAGAGGTGGAGACATAGACCGGACACTCAGACAGCTGGGGACTGGAGATGTGTCCTCTTCCTCATCTTTGAAATCACTCATCTTCTCCAGTCTGAGAGATCACACACACACACACACACACACACACACACACACACACACACACACACACACACACACACACACACACACACACACACACACACACACACACACACACACAGACACACACACACACACACACACACACACACACACACACACACACACACACACACACACACACACACACACACAGACACACACACACACAGACACACGCACGCACGCACGCACACACACGCACGCACGCACGCACGCACGCACGCACACACACACACACACACACACACACACACACACACACAAAATCAGTCAGACTTCAGGTCGCTCTCCATTTTGACTGCGTCACATGTTATGTAACTCTGATGAATCAGAAAACAGGAAATAATAAAAGTTCACAACACTTGCAGAAGTCTCATTGGACTCTAGACGCAGACTTTTAACCAAGAAGTTATTTTCTGACATCCAGTATAACACAGTAAATGAGTGATTCTACAATTTAGGGTACATTCCATGTCCATTGATGATAATTATATTAATATAATAATAATTTTTTCTTCAAAAATATCATATTTTGCCTATTATTGGAAAGCATGTTATAATATCACACAAACATTATGTGCATCCTATGCTTTATTTAGCTTGAAATGTGTCATGATGTTCTTAAATTGTCAGTTTTTGCTTTGTCCGTTTTTCAGTTGAGGGTGTCTTGGTTTCAAAATAATGAATAAAAACCATTAAAGTAAATTAAAAAAATTATTCATTTATTTCAAAAGTCTAAATACTAAAGAATAATAACATATTTTTAATTGATTTCCCCCTTTAAATAATTTAAATATCTTAATATATGAATGTCCGCAAAAGTTCTGTCAACTATGTTTCTAACAGAACTCCCCCCTTTAACTCAAAAATGGTTTGTCCCAATACCATGTCACCAGCATCACATGATGCCCTGTTCCTCTTTGGCAGACATTTTGAACACACTGTGGTGATTGTCCTCTAATTTTTTACAATATTTTATGTATAATAGCACATTGTCAATGAGTATATTAATTGACCATCAACAATGTTACGTACATTGTTATGGTTTACAATTGTTTAATGATTTTAATTCAATTATATGTTCAAATGTGATGTTAACCTGTTCAAGAAAATGACATGTGGTCATCCAGGCAAGGCCTACCATTGAAATGATGGGTTTTGTTGATGTGAAATGCACCCTAAATGATAGAATCAGTCAAATAATGAATGTGTTAGAAAGCAGATCCTGGTGTTAACACTCACCCTGTTGTCCTCCTGCTCCGTCGAGCTGTAAAATGGTGTCTGGCAGTCTGACAAGTCTGACTCCATACTTTCACTTCCTTGTCAACTTCCCTCCCCGTCTGCAGCTCATCCCTTTGTTTCATAACCAGCCTCATCAGCTGAAGCAGTACACATACAGGGGACTATGTT
>NW_022987618.1:865860-1082308 GCF_902827165.1 Trematomus bernacchii | reverse complement strand
TGAAGCAGTACACATACAAGGGACTATGTTCAGTAAGACAGAAGTGACATGCAGATAAAAACAAGCTCAACAAAGTTATCAAAGACACACATCAGCCATCCACGGAGACCAACAACATCCACACATCAACGACCATCGGATATCATTCAATCTGCTTTAACACAACACTAAACACACTAAAGTAACTTAAATAACAGGAGTGAACAAACATGTCCGTTTCCCCTCTTCGTTTCTCATACATTTAAAATAAATACACATTAGCTCATCACCATGTTGCCCAGTATTTCAAGGTCAAGGTTCAAGGTTCTTTATTGTCAATCTGACATAGCTACAGAGTAATTATGTAGTTGAAAATCTTATGTCACAGGCTTCTCCAACAATGCAACATAATAACATAATAACAATAAGAGCATAAGCAATACAAAAAGAATAATAGTTATAAAATAAAATAAAGTTATGATGTGGAATAGTGCAGTACGAGTATATATACAAGTTATTGGAATGAGATATATATATATAGGTATTAGATACATACTACTGAGTAGCAGATGAATGTTTGAAGTTGTTTCAACAGTTCAATTTTTTAACAGTCTCACTGCCCGCGGTATTTCTCAGGGGAACTGATCGTTGAGTCCATAGTCCGTGCCTTTGAGCTGTCTGCCTTGACCCTGTACCTGTGCTTCTGTTTGAAATGTTCGGATTTAGCGTCAATGGTCGCGGGCGTTTGTTTGAGGTGTTTTTTGGCCGGTGCGGTGCACTCTGTGAAATGTTATGTCCTTAACTGTGTCCGGGGAAATGTTCAGTTGGGTTATCATAAAGTCCTTACCAGCTGTTCGGGGTTATCGTCCTGTGTTTGTTCTGGAATGCCGGAAAAAAACTAATTGTCTCTCATGCTCATCAAAATTATACATTTAAACAACTTATTCAAACTCTTAACTGTGGAGGACGGAACATGACTTAAGTATAAATAAATAAATGTATGAAGAAATACAGGAATAAATAAATAAATACGTAAATAAATAAATAAATACAGGAATAAATAAATACAGAAATAAATAAATGTTGAAATAAATACACAAATAAATAAATAAAAGAATAAATAATAAATAAATGCATAAATAAATATGGAAATAAATACACCAATGTATAAATAAATAAAACAGAACACACGTTATTATATATCTTTCATATATTTCTACATTTACTCGACATACATTTATTATTTATTTATGTGTCCATATGCTAATGAGGTGGGCGGTCCTAACCTCAGTCTGAAGCAGGATTGGTTACAGGAGTGTTGATCATTTCTGGCAGAGGGCTATACTAACGCCTGGCTAACCGCGCTGATTCGAATGCAGGAGCTTTACTGTTTAGCCCTTATCTTATACATCCATGGTTTATCCACAGTTGTAAGATTATTTATGGGTTATAAAGAAGCCTTATTAGCGAGTTGCCGTGGGTGTACACTGTACACAGAATGAACAGATGTGACTTGCCACGAATCTCTTGCTTCTGCCTGCTCCAACAATTGGCGAATCCTGCTTCAGACTGAGGTTAGGACCGCCCACCTCATTAGCATACGGACACATAAATAAATAAATAAAAAATGTATGTCGCGTAAATGTAGAAATATATGAAAGATATATAATAACGTGTGTTCTGTTTTATTTTCGAGTTTTATTTATTTATTTATACATTGGTGTATTTATTTCCATATTTATTTATGCATTTATTTATTATTTTATTTATTTAATTGTGTATTTATTTCAACATTTATTTATTTCTGTATTTATTTCGTCATTTATTATTCCTGTATTTATTTACGTATTTATTTATTTATTCCTGTATTTCTTCATACATTTATTTATTTATTTATTTATTTATACTTAAGTCATGTTCCATCCTCCACAGCAGAGGAGGAGACTTGGAGCGCGAGCGCAGCCGTTGAACTCTTTCTCGTGTCTGTGAGGCGTTCAGGGAACCTCTGTAAGATCTAGCGTCGGAAAGATAACCTGGGTTACATTAGCTAGTTAGAATTGGCCAACATTTATAGAAAGCTTTCTGGGGAAGACTTCCTGAATTAAATCAAATATATAAACAGTCATGTCAGCATTTCCATTTCATCACTTCCTCTCCCCTGGTCTGGAGGTCAAAGTGTTGATTGTCCCTTTGAGGATGAGTTAAAAATGTTCACAGTATTGCTTCAAGGGTTTTGTCTGTCTTTTTCAGGTCCGAAGTCCATGTGTTCCAGTTCCAGGTAGAAGAGATGAAGATGTGAAGAAGTGCCATAAAAACTCCAGAGGTTGAAACAAACTCACGAGTCCCAAATGTTGAGTTTAAAGTCCGTAACAAGTGTGTTTTTAGCCCTTTAACCAAAGCATTTAACATGTAAAAATTACTAGTTCAATAATTATTCAAAGCAATGGCCATCATAACCATTACAACCTTATAAATCACAACATCCTCACAACAAATCTTGTATTAATAAAACCTGACATATGATATTATATTTTTGACCCTTTCAGACCCAAAGTAGTTTAACACATAAAGTGTGAGGCTGTGTTAAGCAATAAAACAGTTCAGAGAGTAACAGATAAATATCAGTTACATAAAAAAAGATGTAATCAGATTACTGTTAAGGACTGTGGATTACTAGCATGATTACAGTGTCAGTGAAACCTAAAAAGATCATATAGTGTTTGTTGTAAAGGATCAGCTGTTCTCTCTTCTCTGTCAGCTGTTCTGTTCTCTAATACTTTCAGTGTGAATGTATCTCTACTTTCTGAATCTGCTTCATGGTTTTCTCTTTCTTTGCTTCATCTGTTCTGTTTTTAATTCAGCAGGTGAACCCATATGTTCATCAAACTGTGTGTATTAAACTAAAACGGAGCATTTTCTGTCAGCTCAGATTGTATTTCTGCTTTTTTAAACGGTAGTCTGTGCTCATGTGTTTCAGTGTTGGTGCAGAGAGGCTGAATATTTCTGAAAATCTGACTTTTTCTGAACATTTCTGAAATCTGACTTTTTATAGTAAAGGGGTTCTGCGGAGACGTCTCTACTTTTACCCTAGAGCAGGGCTTCTCAAACTCCGGACCAAGGTCCGGATCCGGACCGAACTGCAAATCAATCCGGACCGAACCCTGTGACCCATTATGAAAAAAAAAAAAAATTATAAAAAAAAAAAAAAAAAAAAAAAAAAATCTGATTCTGATAAATTAATGTACATCATCATGTACGCGCGTCTTGTGTCTGACGCATTGTGAGAATGAACGTGCATATATATTTACTTGTGTGTGCGAGCGTGACACGCATAGCAGACCGCAAGTTAACCGCAAGTTTACCTTGACTTTCTAATGCTTCTAATGCCTTTTTGCAGAGGTTCAAAGCATTGACTACAGACAAACAGTGCCATTTCTCCCACTAGTTCAAGCCACCATACTGTATGTATGTATTGAATGTGTGTGTGTATACACGGGCGCCGTTTACCGACAGGCAAGGCAGGCAAGGCAGGCAAGTGCTTGGACCAGAAGGGGTCCCCCAAAGAAGGTAGATTAAGAAGGTGCACAGCAACGACAGCATGAACACCCATGCATAGAGCGCCAAGAAACTGCTTCTTAATTTCAGTTTCGTTTCTCCGCTCGGGGGGGGGGGGGGGATCCGGACCAGTGACCTTGTATAAAGTTCACAACTGGACCTTTAATAAAAAAGTTTGAGTACCCCTGCCCTAGAGTATCGTTGAGTTTCACCACAAAGTTAGCGATAAAGTTATGAACAATATTCTCTCTTTTTCTCCTTTTCCAGGCGCTCTTGCCATCCTGATCCCAGAGCTGGACCTCGTCATGTCATTGGTCGGTTCAGTCAGCAGCAGTTTTCTGGCGCTGATCTTCCCGCCCATCCTGTAGATCAGGGTTCCCAACCTTTTTTCCCAAGAGCCCCCCCAAATGACACCTGTTGGAAGGTGCCCCCCCCCCTTGTGTCTGTGTGTGTGGGGGGGGCGCAACTTCCAACAGGAGTCATTTGGCGCAACAGCGGTAATTAAAGTTTAAAAGTCTCAAAAATGCTACAACTACTGTCACAAACTGGATGAATGTGAAGTATGTTGTTAAAGGAGGATGAAAGCGTAATTAAGGAGCACTATTGGAGTGATTTATTGGACTCAGGATTAATTAATTTGGATTCCCGCTGTATGAAGAAATTAAAGGACGGCGCAAGTGGAAACAATTCACAAAGGGATTAAACTGTTTAAAACACATGCTCAAAGTAAGCCGGATTTTGCCGATGTGTTTATGCGGATTCAAAAGTCGTAAATAATCTACAAAATGGAGGAGACCGATCTGATCGGAGCAACTGTGACAAATAATCTGAAACCGGCATGGACAATGACTATGTTTTAAAAATGCGCTTATCCAGAAAAGCCTGGTTTGGACACTTTACGGGCAGAAGAAACATTTCTATTAAAGAAAGAATTATACATTTCTGTCTTGTTATGCCTATAATAGCTACTAACTTGAATTTTTATTCAAATTAATTAACCAATTATTTTTAATATTTTATTGTAATGTAGAGACAAGGCTTTTAGTGACAATCATGTATTGCGTTACAATTATATGTAAAAAAAATAAATAAAAAAAAAAGTCTAAATATGATATTTGGCCTCAAATCATCTGAGGCCTGGCGCCCCCCCTGCGATCTTTGGTCGCCCCCCAGGTTGGGAACCACTGCTGTAGATCATCACTTTCCACACGGAGGGTCTTTCGCCTCTTGTCACCATCAAAAACGCCGCCATTAGCCTCATCGGGCTCATCGGCTTCATCACGGGAACTTACATCGCCATCGAGAAGATCATAGAGCGAAACGGACTCAAAAGCACCGAGGCGTTTTCCTCCTTCATGGTGCAGTGATGACCCGAAAAAAGACATTTAGAAAACATATTAGGGCACATTTTTGATTTGATTTGATCCTTCCACTTGCTGCTGTTGGATATGGCGGACACTGCTTTTTTTTGTTGCATTAATCTATCGTGTTTTAAGAAGCTGTGAGAATTTGTATTTCATCATTTCATTGCTGTAACAAACTGCCACATTTCATTTAAAGTCCTGGAAAGTCGTGCAAACTTACAATAACGTAATAATAATGATAAATTCATTCCTTCAGGTAGCTTCGAAAGATTTTAGGTAGAGGTATTTAAGAGGTAGTCTATCATTTTGAATATATTAATGTTTAATCAAACTACCTCACAAATCTGTTTATTTAACCTGTTAAGCCCGAGAGACCCCGGTACCGGGGCACTGCCGCAACATCTTGCAGGAAACAGTGTCTGAGGGCATGTTCATTTAATAAACTATGAATGTTTTATATCCATGTAACGGGGAAGAAACTCATCTAACTGTTTTTTTTTTTTTTTTTAAATAAAACCCACAATGCTAACACTGAGCCTCTGAATTAGCAACGAGCGAAAAATGCTAACACCTTACTGCACCGAAAATCACTCACAAAACATTATTTATCTTTTCACCACATCCAACACATCGATTCACATCGTGAGGTGACACAGAATCGTTGGACACCCACATTATCACTGAATTATACGAAATGGCGACGTTATAAGCAAAAACGGACATAAAAACAGGTGACGCTAGGTAGCTAAAAATGCTAACATTTTTACCTTGGCTCTGTAGTCTCCAAAGAGGTCTTCAATGGAGATATGGAAAATCCACCCAAATGACCCCAGAAGTGGTTTCTTTTTGCTAAATCTCTCTAAAAAGGTCAAATGTCACTTGTTTTGCATCAATCTTGATACAGGGTACTTATTATATATTGTACTTTGGATTCCTAAAGCTTTTAGTCTACTAACCCATCATCCAAGGGTGGTTTTCACTATAAGTAAAAAATAATCTTTGGACGGACACTATAATTTACAGTTTTTTACTATGTAAAATCTGAATTTTCTTTAAAATAAAAAACATCTATTGATTCTGACTTTTCTACATCCAACTCACATGTTTATCATTACTTTGAGAAAAAAGATTATTAATTTAACCCTTTTAGAAGGGAAGATATGGTCATCTGTTCTGGGAATGTCATTTTCGAGCCTGAGACCTGAAAAACAGGCTCAGGGCTTAAGAGGTTTTCATTTCATTTCAAACCTTTATTTATCCAGGTTGTATCCCATTGAGATCATTGATCTCTTTTTCAAGGGAGACCTGCTCAAGTAGGTAGACCTGCTCAAGTACCCAGGTTAAATCTGGACTATCAAAACGTTTTCCACATTAGTTGTTGACATTTAGTTTTCTTTAGATCTTTTAACCACCATCTCATTTAGAAGAAAATCAACATTTTTTGTTGCACTCTGATTTATGCCTTATTCAGTAACGGCGCTTCTTTGACATTAGACACATCAGGAAAACTCTAAATCAAGTATCTGTATTTTTAGAGAATAATGGGGTTGAGTATCATTCAATTAAATAAGAACTAATTGGAAAAAATAAGAGCTTTTTGGGGAATTATTCAGAAGCGAGGTGTTGCAATAGTCCTTGAAAGAATGGAAGTTAATGACATTCACCAAAGAAAATAATAGGAGTCTTTTTTTATAATTTAGAGATTTTACATTTCTCATAACTTTAGATATATTCAGAGATATTCTCAGAAGCAAGATCCGGTTAATTTCCAAGTACTTTTTCACTTACAAGGAGTTTGCGTAACATTTTCTTAATTTTTCTGAAAAAGTCAAATTTTTCTGAAAAGTCATAATTTGGACAAAAAGCCATAATTTTCAATTTCAGAAATACATTTTTGTTTCACATGCGACCCTAATCCTCATCTGAAGGTATTAAAAACAGTTTTTAATTATTTCTCTTTTGTACAATAGCAACACATTATAATTAATACATTACAGCATTGTTTGTGTTTCTAGTCTCTATAAGGCACCAAAGATCACGTGATGCTGGAACCTGAGATCTGGATGAAGTCGAAAATATGATAAAAGGGAAAATATTATTCATAGGATTTAATAAAAAGAAATATGGATAAATATAATCAGTGAGATCTCCCTGATACTCGACCCTAGCAGAATGAACCGTCACTAAACAAGTAATAATGCAGTCAGACTTTAGGAACCGAGTCGTACCGTCTTTATGTCGGAGCTCTCCTGTGTTTCTGATTCTTTTGATCACATTTTTTGGGTGTTTTAATGTATTTACAAACATTTCTGACTCGCTTTGTTGTTGTTTGTTTTATTAAACAGCATGCATTTTTAAACACCTAACCTTGAAAATGTTTATTTCTTTGGGTTTTAATTGAACAGAGCTCTGCATGTATTATAATGTAATGTATGTAATATAAAACACATTTTAATGACACGTGTTAGTTATTATGGTTTGTCTGGAATCCCAGAAAAACCATAACCTATAACTACATTTATTCCGTGGTGAAACCTCAATAAATAAACTTCACACGGTACGACCTCTCACCTTTCTGTGTGTCTTCACTTCCTGTCACCTGAGAGGAGAAGGAGAGAGAGAGAGAGAATCATGATGATAATAAAACATGAAGAGAAACATCCAAAATGATGAAGAGAGAAAAACAAGAGTGTTGTTTTCCTCTGAGGTCATGCTCCATGAAAGAGTTTCATATCTTGATGAATGGAGGATATTCAGTACTCACAGGTCTTCTGGATCTTGGCTCTGAACGTCTCTCCTCTGATCCTGTAGGGATGAACACAATCCAACAGTTTTAGATCCAGTTTAAAATAAGTGTTTGTTCTTTGAGTTAGTCAGCTTCAGAGTCCTGACTGACCTCATGCTTTACATCCAGGGCCGTGGGAAGTAGGGGTGCAGAGGGTGCTGCAGCACCCCCTGATGGAGGACAGGGAATCTGCACGTCCACAAGATTAAATGGAAATATAATACAAAAAAACGAATTTTCAGCCTTGATGTAACAACATTCATAATTAAAGCTGCAAGCAGCGTTGAGCGGGTCTTCGACGCTCCGCAGGCTGTTGTCCGTACGTCGACGTCAGGCAGATGTCTCGAGGACTCGGCCGTTGGCAAACGTGGGAAGTTTTAGGCCGATGGGACAATGTATTTAGGAGTTACATCGGTATCATAAACATTGTGTTTGATGGCGAGTGATCAGTCGCCATGGCAACGGAATTTGATGACACCCCATAATACGCCTAGATGTGTTGAGGGCTGCATCGTTATCAAACCTGTGACGTTTTGGGCCGTTTGGAGCATGTTAACTGGAGTTATGAGAAAACCGTGTTTCACGGCGACCATGTTGTTACCATAGCAACGAATTGACGAAATCTCAAAACTGACACATATATGTGTGTCGAGGGCTTGACGGTTAGCACACATGGGAAATTTGAACACTTTTTACCATTTACACAGGAGTTATAGCAATATCGTGCTTAACGGCGAGGGATGCGTTGCCATGGCAACAGCTTTTGAGGAAAACTCACTATTGTCATATTGATGCGTTGAGGGCCGGACCATTAACTGTCATCTGAAGTCTGGTGCAGTTTGGACCATTTTCCATCGAGTTATGACAACACTGTGTTTCATGGCGAGGGATCTGTCACCATGGCAACGGCATATGATGACATCCCATAATTGGCGTAGAGCTGTTCAGGGCTAGGGTTAAGGACAAAGGAGCCTCATTCACTTTACATTGGGGTTGTTTGCGTGGTGCAGACACGTAAATGTAGCAAAGTTCGTGACTCCACCACGCACTGCAGTGTTAAGGAGTCGTGGTGGAGTCACGCATTCTGGTGAGACCAGGTTGGTCTTGCCACATGGCCTTCCCTTGCATAATCTCAAATATTTTGTATTTGTATTTAAGCTACCAACGTGTAACAGAACCATGTCATGTTTGTTGTTCTCTGACACAAAACATCATGTTGAATCAGTCAAGAACAAGATCAATGCCATTGGCATGATGACTTCTGGTTTGGAACACAAAGTTCTGTAAGTAAGTTTCACTTCTTTCGGCTGCTAAACCTTAACTTGTTTTTCACTTATCATCTTGTGTAATCTTTATCTTGTGTTATTTCAAGCTTTTAATTCAGATTGACATGTATGGTATGGGTGTTAGTGTCCCAACAATTCTGTATCTTGTGTAAGTGTATCTGATTATTGCAACACAGCAGCTGCAAGAGAACTATCGATTTTTAGCCGTGTGATTCCATGGATTGTTTATTTTTATAACAAAGGTCAAATGTTTCTCAGCAGAAAGTTAACCATCCAGTTCAGCAGTTGATATGGGAGCACCAAAAACTGAAGTTCAGGAAAGAGCCAACGCAAAATACTTCTCCGCTCATGTCTTCTGCTTTAATTCCCCACAGCTTCCAATAAATACTTTAAAAAGTTGTTTAGAATGAGTATGATGCTTTAAACCAAAGTGTTAATGACTGAAAACCTGGTTAACATTCAGTCATGTGATTTTTTTTTTAAAACAAACAGTTATCAGAATCAGAATATAATTATCATACCAGTATATGCACTTGGCTACCAAAACATGAATAGAGTGTGGTTAAAGTATGTGTGTGATGTCATGTCAATAACAACAGAGTGAAAAGGGTCAGGGTTGGGACAAATGTAATTTCCCTTGTGGATTTATAAAGTATTTCTTAAATCTTTAGTCTTAATCCTAAACAATTGAAAACTCTTTGCTAAGGAAAGGTAGGGAAAGCTTGTGTTCAAATATTCAAAAAGGTCAAGGAGGAACATGTCCAAAGAAAGTTGCATTGAACAAAAAGTAAATAAATAATTAAATTACGATGGTTTGTGCTAGTTATAGTACTCAGATCCTTGACTTACTGTGATTAAAAGTATCAACATCAATGCAAAGATACTTTTTTTAATGAGTAATATGAGCAATTATTTTCCTGTGTTCAAAATCCTACTTAAGTAAAAGTACAGGAGTCTTCATAAAGTATATATGCTGTCTTGTACCTTGGTGGTACTACAGAATATGTGTTTGTGTTTCTACTTGAATCTCTTTTTATATCCAAATCTTCTATGTAATAAATGTTTTTTTTCTGTCTTTTGTTTGTTTTGGTGTGCTGTATGCCAAACATAAAAAGGGGAAACTAACATCACCCTTTCAAGTTAGATCTAAACATCAGAGCTAGAGATGCTATGAGATACAAGACACAGAGATGTGATTAGCTATGATATTGTGATACAATCATGGCGTATCTGCCCCTGAGGTGTGAAAGCATTTAAAGACAATGGTGACCTGATACAGTATCTACTACAGCTGTCGAAATGTGTTTGAATGGACTTCTAAGAACTCAGTTTGAGTATATTTTCATTATTAACTTCTAGATGATGACCACAGTGTTATCCAATCTTGTTTTATAGTGCTTTATTGAACAGGGAATGGGGGCCAAGATTGTCTCAAGAGACTTTTAAGCCCCCCCTCACTGTCCCTGTTGATCCAAAGTGCGCGGGACTGCAGGGCCCATTATCTAACAAACATGATAAGCTCCACTGTGCCAAGTCACCACAGTAGCTGATTGGTGGGATATTTCATTTCATTTTATCTTTGTCCCGACTCATGGTACGCATAGCCAAATGTACAATAATTGCCAACAACACATTGTCTCCTACACACCATTGAGCGAAAAGGAGCAGGGAGAAGAATACAATTTTATATGACCTGCCCCTTTCTAAAAAAAACAAAAATATAAATACAAATAGATGGTCTGCCCTTCATAATAAAAAAAAATGTTCACAGCCACACATAAGAGTACACCCTCATCTGAGTTTCCTACTGGAGAAGAAGGTGGAAAGCGGCGGCCCTAATAATAATAATAATAATAATAATAATAATAAATAATAATAACAAATAAAGCTGCAAGCAGCGTTGTAGGGGTCTTCGACGCTCCGCAGGCTGTTGTCCGCCCGTCGAGGTGTGTGTCTAGGTGTCTCGAGGACTCGAACGTGGCAAACGTGGAAAGTTTCAGGCCGATCGGACAACGTACATGGGATTACAGCAGTATCATAAACATGTGTTTGATGGCGAGTGATCCTGTCGCCCATGGCAACGGATTTGATGACACCCCATAATATGCCTAGATGTGTGAGGGCTGCATCGTTATCAAACCTGTGAAGTTCTGGGCGTTTGGACCATGTTAACTGGAGTTATGAGGAAAACCGTTGTTTCACGGCGACCATTTTGTTACCATGGCAAAGGCATTTGACGAAATCTCCAAACTGACACATATATGTCTTTAGGGCTTGTACCCGTTAGCACACATGTAAAGTTTGAACACTTTTTTACCATTTACACAGGAGTTATAGCAATATCATGCTTAACGGCGAGGGATATGTGTTGCCATGGCAACAGCTTAGAGGAAAACTCACTATTGTATATTGAGGTGTTGAGGGCCGAGACTAGTAGCCATCATCCAAAGTCTGCGTGCAGTTTGGATCATTTTCAATTGACTCAAGACCAGTGGCGTCGCCTGGCCTGGGCATCCGGGGCTTTAGTGCACCAGATTGAAGCTTTTACTTTTAAATGTTAAAAAAAAACATCCCGGGGGGGCATACCCCCGGACCCCCCTAGAGGATGTGACGTCCACCTCCCAATAAAACATGTTCATACAATTACTAAATGCATTTTAAAGGCTTTTATATAACTGTCCACCGTTTGTATTGGTCTTTTGTCGAGGTTTTTCATTGCCAGCTAAAATCTGCATATAGGGCAGCAAATTGGTCAGAACCAGCCCTGGTGTCACCCCCCCCCCCCCCCCCCATTTGAAACATGTTCCCACAGCTATAGATGCCTAAGTCCATGAAATATAATCTACGTATTCGTCCAGTATTGGATCTGCTAAGTTTCACCATCCCGGAATAAAACAATAAATCTATCTGGGTTATTGGGTTATCTGGGTTATTGGGTTATTGGGTTATTGGGTATTGGGTTATTTTTCATATTTGGCAGATGGGACCAGAAAGGGAGGTGTAGCTCAACAGGAACCTTTGATCTTGTGTTGGGTAACATTGACTCTGTAAACACGACTTCTTAAAGTATGTGGGTCACACTGCAGCTTTTCTAAGTAAAACTACTTGATAAATGGTTGGCTAGTTTAAACGCTTTTGCCTTTTTACTTCTGATGCTAACTGATGTGAGTCCCATGGTCCCCTGAAGTGGCTGAATTACTTTAATATAGTGTATATATTCAGGTTTACAACTAACGTTCCCTATTCTTCATTAAAGCAGGAGGCTAGGACACCCACAGCCCAATTACTAAGAACATCTATGTAAGGAGGTCTTTTTAGGTTTTTAAACAAATAATATGATATATGAGGATTGACTTCTAATGGATTATTTGTACTTTTACTTCATGCACTGGTTAATACTGCCTTATAATACTAATACATCAATATGTTGCCTCATTTTGTTCTGCATATTAGATACATGCTAATGTTTTTCCAAGTTCACTTACTTAGCTTACTTTACTTATTTTCTCATGTATTTATATGTAAGGACCTACAATCTTTAAAGCCTGGTTAATCCATGTCTTTATCGATTGATTATTCAACCAATCAGTCAATGTATTTTTCCTCAAAGGGTAACTAGAAAGGCGACCAAAACATTTTCAGATAAAAGTGTTGACATCAAAATTGTTACATTGCAATTTAAATAGAGGGATCTGTGGATTTCCATTATCTGGAAATGTTGGAAATGTAACCCTCCTGTTTTCTCGTAACAGCAACCTAAAGTGCAAACACGCACGCGCCCATGCACGCACACATTAGGAAACCTGAGCAAACTTTTTGTTCAGCTGATCAGAGGTTTGCTATAAAAGCCCCGGCTGCCTCCCACACTCTATGCTCTTCTGACCTGAGACCCAACATGCAGACTCTCCTCCTTGTGGCGCTGCTCGGATCCCTGGGTACAAAACATTTCATATTCATGCACAGGCATCGTTTAATCACAGATTTACCTAAAAAGCTCAATGATTGTGCTTTGGCATTTATTTACCCGTGTATCTGTGTTTGCAGCCGCTGTGTTCGCGGCCCCCGCTGCCAAGGTGAAATGGTGCGTAAAGTCAGAGAAAGAGCTGGAAAAATGCGTCGCCCTCGCAGCCATAGCTCCTGCTTTTCACCTGCGTGACGAAATCTAACACCATCGAGTGCATCATGGCCATTAAGGTGAGGAGAGTGACCAGTGGTGTAAAGTAACTAAGTACATTTACTCAAGTACTTGAGTATTTCAACATTTTGCTACTTTGTACTTCTTCCCCACTACAATTCAGAATTGAAATCGTGTACCTTTACTCCACTTATCCATCTATTTAATATATTTAGTTCCTTAACCCTTATGTTGTGTTCGGGTCTCCCGTGACCCGTTTCAAGTTAAAATGATATAATAACTACGCTCTAGTTTTTTTTATTGGAACAAGGCTTCATGATATCCTCCACAACAGCTAAACACTACAAAACTGATTTTGACCATTTTAGACAAGTCTGAAGGTCTCTAAAAAAAAAAGTGTATAATTTGGTGTTGGGGTCTGGGGAGACCGAGCAGCATGTTGTGGGTCTCTCGGGGTCCAATTTAGCCCAATCAAGATTCTTCTTTGTCTTTAGACACCCCACCCCACCCCCTTCATCCACTGTAACAATCATTTAAAACTTTTTTGGGGGAAATTGTATTCTAATAGTCTATTATAGTCAGATAACGTAATGATCCACTGTCTCCCCTATAGGAAATATAATGAGTGAATTGAATCACATGTTTTACTTAAATATGTGGTGTAATGTGTTTTGGGCCATAAAATAAAATTACAACAGGATTGTACGGTTATGAATGCATTAGAAGTTAGTTATGATGTAGTTGAAACAATATTGGATGATAGTCATTATTTGTGTGTGTTTTGGACTGAGATAAATCATGGGTCAAAATTGACCCGCGAACACCATGAACGGTAACAGCTTTTGAACACAACACAAGGTTAAACAACACTAAAATAAGACTTTAGTTACACAGGGAGTAACATTCACAAGTTACCCTTACAAAGTAAATACAAGTCGCTGCACCTTTACCAGCTTTGATCATATAATTAAAACATATCATACATTATTCTGGAATGGGACAATTTGCATAATAAATACTTTTACTTTCGGTACTTTGAGCATATTTTTTGATGCCAATACTTTTGTACTTTTTATTGAATAACATTCTGAATGACTTGTACTTGTAAAAGAGTATTTCTACACTCTGGTAATTGTATTTAAGTACACGATCTGAGTACTTCTCCCACCTCTGAGAGTGATATACCCAGGGAATGCATACAGTTAATGAGATGTGCTCCATAAGGAATCACATCAAAAATATTCTTCAAAACTTTGTCTTCAGTTTGATTTGATATTTCAGCCAATGAAAATGGCTAATACATGGAGGAAAGTGATGAAGGAGGAAAGATCATCACCTTTTTTGAAAGTAGCAACAGCACAATGTGAATATTTTTAATAATATTTACAGGAAAGCTTGTCTAAAAAAAGTATCCACTGCCAAATATTCCTTAAGTATCTATAGTATAGTGGGCTACACAGGATTTCCATTAATCATATTATTATTTATGAAATGTTTTATTCTTTTCGCTGGTCAATATAGAGCTACTTGATATACTGTTGAGTCATTGTCATCGATAACATTGCATCATATCTAATCAAATACATCATCTCAACCTGGAAATCCACTGCAGTAATCCTGTGAAGTCAAAATAACAATATTTTCATATTAATTTAATATGTATTAAATGGAAGTTCTCAAGTATAGGAGAAGTATTGTTGAAAATAAGAAAAACAGTTTTTGAACAACTGCATTTAGTTACACACAAGTTATGCAATATAACCATTGATCACATGTTGGTGCAGGTTGGTAATAAATGGTGCTTTAAAACAGGCTGGTGAGGCAGATGCCATCACTTTGGACGGAGGGGACATCTACACTGCTGGGCTGAACAACTACAACCTGGAGCCCATTATTGCTGAGGACTACAGTACCTGTAAGTAAACACATCAGCCGTCTTTACTGATGAAATTCTCTGATGTATTAAATACGTGTGTAATTTTTGCTCACATTTGTTCTGCACTCATCCAGCTTCAGAAACCTGCTACTACGCTGTTGCTGTGGTGAAGAAGGGCACTACATTTGGCATCAAAGGGCTCCAGGGGAAGAAATCCTGCCACACTGGCGTGGGTAAAACTGCAGGCTGGAACATCCCCGTAGGCACTCTGGTGTCCATGAACTTAATTCAGTGGTCAGGCGTTGAAGACACCTCTGTGGAAGACGGTGAGTAACACTGAATCTTACGACAATCCAAAAAACAGAATCAATATGTCACTATAATTATGTCCTCAGTATTTCTTCCTTGGAATTTGTATAATTTTAGATCCCTGCAACCTCATTTATTGTAAAGTTCTTCAAGTTTACTGTGGCAGTTTTCAAATGTGGTTAATGTTGGACATTTAAACAAAATGCAACTAAACCACATGCTTCTGTTGAGTCAAATGTGATGGTTTGACTTTAAAAGAAAAGTACATTTGTTATGTTATTTAAATTACAGACGGAAATCAGAAAAGTGAACCGAAGACATTTGGTTTTGCGAAGACATTTGTGCAAAAACAAACTTTATCCGGGAGAAAAAATGTGTTTCTCAAAACGTACCTGAAAAGGCCGTTTTAAAATGTTTAGGAGACCAGGATCAATCTTTTTACAACACTCAGTAAGAAGCATATTTCTATATATTATAGACTTAGTTAAACAAGTATTTGTATGCCCAATGTGTTTAATTTGACTATTTACGGGCAACAAAAACATAATATAACATTTGAAGCAGCTCCATCGTGTAAAGAACTCAAAAAACAGCATTTCTAAAATCTCTTTTTGTGCACAGCGGTGAGCAACTTCTTCTCCGCCAGCTGTGCCCCAGGGTCAGCGCGTGGCAGCAAACTGTGCGAGCTGTGCCGTGGAGACTGCTCCTGGTCCCACAACGAGCGTTACTACGGCTACGCCGGAGCCTTCCAGTCAGTATCTCCTCTACACGGTTAACTTTCAATATGATCACAGCTCCATCCTGGGACTCTTTGGTTTAATGGACCTGTTGGTTTGTAACAGGTGTCTGAAGGACGGCGCTGGAGATGTGGCTTTTGTGAAGCATCTCACTGTCCCTGGTCAGTGTCACATTTTCATTTATTCTATTCATTTTTGAATAATTGACTTATATATTAATGTTAGCCAAGCTTATTTGTTTAAAATATGTTTTTACAAATTGTAATTATGTATCAGTAATTGTTCTAATGAAAATCTTTTGAAGCTTTAATCACATACTCATATGAGAATTAGTTTTACTGTTAAATTACGCTTGGATTTAAAACCACGGCTAAGATTCTCACTCTTGGTCATAATTGCCATAACTGATATCATATTTGTGGGATTTGACCAATGAAATGAACAGAACTTGACAAAATGTGGTATCAGTTTTTTGACTGATTGTAGGAGTGATATTTATAACATTGTTGTATCACACTTTCAGATTCTGAAAAGCAAGACTATGAGCTGCTGTGCAAGGATGGCACCAGAGCGCCTATTGACGACTACAGGACCTGCCATCTGGCCAGAGCACCGGCTCACGCAGTCGTCAGCCGCAAGGACGCGCAGCTTGCTGACTTAATCTGGAATAGCCTCAACTCAGTACAGGTATCACACCAAAGATCTGTACTGCACAAAGATCGAGGAGTAACGTTGAATAAGTGAGGAGATGGAGGAATACAGTGAGTCAGGACATAAAATGACTGATTCAAACATGTTACTTTTAAACCTTTCAGGACTTTCAACTCTTCTCTTCTGAAAACTATGCACCTTCCAAAAACCTGATGTTCAAGGACTCAACAGTCAGGCTGGTGAGGCTGCCTGCAAACACAGACTCCTTCCTGTATCTGGGTGCTGAATACATGAGCATTGTCCGCTCCCTTCAGAAAGGTACTGTTAACACACAGATAGAACACACATACTGTAGAGACAGGCAACACAAACAAAATGTCCACTGGTCAATTTTAAGAATGTAGGCTATTTTACTACTTTATCATGTTAGACTAGTGGATAGAAATCATTCAAATTAAACATGAAGGTGTTTCTTTTACTAATCTTTTTGCATCTGAAGATTTCATTTCTAAACCAAAAGTTAGCATTAGATAATTCCTTATTTGCACATTTAAACATTTCAGAAAACTCATAAAATGTAAGTAATCTACTGAAGAAATGTCATGTATATACTAATGTAAACCTTGTACCCTATTCACCTGTAGTGTCTCTCCCAGAACTTGCAAACCATCACTCAAACACACTTATTTAGTTGCAGACACTGACTCTTGTTACGTAACCTTCCAGAGCCAGCAAGCTCTGCTTCCAGAGCCATTAAATGGTGCGCTGTGGGCCACGCTGAGACCACCAAGTGTGACATGTGGAGCATCAACAGTCTGGGTGATGGCAGCACCGCCATTGAATGCCAGAATGCCACCACAGTTGAAGAATGCGTGAACAAGATTATGGTAAGACTCTTGATGAAGAAAATATGGGAATATCTTTAATATCTATTTAGTTTTGATTCAGTGGTGTTTTATTCTGATGCTATATTTGACCCTGTAGCGCAAAGAGGCTGATGCGATGGCAGTGGATGGAGGTCAGGTGTACACAGCAGGAAAGTGCGGCCTGGTGCCAGCTATGGTGGAGCAGTATAGTGCAGGTATGAGGCCTACATAGAAACCATCCCATACAATCCTGTGTTTGAACTGTTACACATTCATAATATTTGGATCTCTGTCTGTCTCCACAGATCTTTGCAACAACCCTGGAGGTAAAATGAAATGTTAAAATATTGATAAGTATATTTGATAACAAAATAACATACATTTACCTAGTACTTTTAACTTGAACCATAAAGATTAGGAGTGTGTGATCAAATGCAGCCTTGAGGACCAAAACATGGTTTTAATGTCACAATATTACAAATGAAGAAAGACAAGTTTTTAAAAGAGAAGCCCCATTTGATTCTAATGAAGTGTACAGAGTGAAAACCTTTTATTCTCTTAAATAACACTTTGTGAAAATGATTAGGAAATTCCAGAGCAGATGATCTTTCAAATTGAATTATCTATAACTTCAAATGATGTTGCACAAAACGTTTGTAATTGGAGTCCTTCTGTACTTCCACTCTTGCAGGCACGGCCTCGTACTATGCTGTTGCTGTGGTAAAGAAGAGTTCAGGTCTGACCTGGGACACGTTGAAGAGCCACAGGTCTTGCCACACTGGACTCGGCAAAACTGCTGGCTGGAACATCCCCATGGGTCAAATCCACAAACAGACTCAAGACTGTGACTTCAGTAAGCGACCGTGTGCTCTTCCCATGTGCAAATACGTAACGAAAGACACGGAAAGCTGCCAACATTATGTTTGTGATCAACAATATAAAGACCTTTTTTATTGAATGCGCAGTATTTACAAAGTTGTAGGAACTAAACATCATTTTTTTGTACGTTTTTAGTGCGTTTAGACAACTCAAAGCGCTTGGTTAGATAAGCTTAAGACTATTAATACTATTTTTCACAAAGACAACACTGTTTGGATCTCTGAGATGTAAGATCCAAAAAACAGCAATTACAGCTCATCACCATGGTGACCAAAGAAACAAAACAGATCATTTAGGTTTTCACAGTTCTGTGGTTTGCATACCCAACATCAACTCCGACCACCTCCCTATGACCTAGAACAAATTGAAATGATCCTAGAGAAAAAACTAACTTCTCAGGGAACACAATTAACACAATAACGTTTTCTCCAAAATCATGCACTAGAAATGCAGGTTTTAGGATCCATGATTAGTTTCCTTCCTCTGAGTGTAACACCTGCCTCCTTCGTCTCGTCCTCTCCTCAGCCAAGTTCTTCAGCAGCGGCTGTGCCCCCGGATCAGACCCCAGCTCTCCGTTCTGTTCTCAGTGTGCCGGCAGTGGAAAGACGGTGGGAGATGAGTCAAAGTGCAGTGCCAGTGCTGAAGAGCAGTACAACGGCTACGCAGGAGCTTTTAGGTAGGACAAAGGACAGTGGACATTCATCCACATTCAAACCTTTTTCAGTTTCAATCCTGGTAGCCAAGAAATAGCACAAACTCCTCATAAAACCCCAAAACACACATATGTTTGTGGATGGCATAAAAACTGAAGATATCTTGTATTAATGAATGAACTTCTTTGCTGCTAATAAACCATTTTATTTGACTTTTCAAGAGAGCCAGGCTAGCTGTTTCCCTATGCTTTATTCTTTATGCTAAGTTAAGCTAACTTCCACCTGACTTCAGCCCTTTACCTAACATTCAGGGGTATCAATCTTCTGCTCTAATAAAGCAAATAAAGGTATTTCCATGGCATTTACTTTTTCTTCCAGAGCACCTCATCTTTGTGTTGTTATGTTGTGCATGTCATTATAGGTGTTTGGTTGAGGATGCAGGGGAGGTTGCTTTCATAAAACACACAATTGTTCCAGAAAACAGCAATGGTGAGAGACTGACACTTACCTGTCTTAATCTCAGCTATGAATGTGTTATTTATATAAACCTAAACCATCCTCCACCTCTTCTTGTCAAAGGCAATGGTCCAGCATGGGCTAGTGGAGTAAACGCTGATGACTACCAGCTGATCTGCCCTGGGCAGGCTGCCCCAGTGGAAGTCTCAGAGTACGCCAAGTGTAACCTGGCTGCTGTGCCCGCCCACGCTGTGGTGACGCGTCCGGAGACCCACAGCGAGGTTGTTCGAATCCTTCTTGAACAGCAGGTCAGTGATGATTTAGGTCATGAGGCATAAGATAAAGAATAAAACATGCATTTTTTCTAACTTTCAACAGCATTGTTTTAACTCTAAACCCGGGTCAAATGCTGGCCTTGTAAATAGGTCTGTTTCTAAATCTTTGTTTTGTCTACAGGCCAAGTTTTGTAGCAGTGTCAGTGATGCCCCATTCAGGATGTTCCAGTCAGGTTCAGGGAAAAACCTCCTCTTCAAGGACTCCACCAAATGTCTCCAGACGATTCCGGCTGGAACAAGTTTTGAAACCTTTTTGGGAGCAGAGTACATGACTGCCATGAATTATCTCAGACAGTGCGGTGAAACCACTCCAGGTTAGTACCACTGTTTGGTCATAACTTTCTTTATTGTATTTTTGTATCTTAGACATATCACACTACATATTTGCATCTGCTCGGCATACCCAATTCCCTTTTTGTAACTTTTTTTTCCTCAACAGATCTGGAGAAATCTTGCACTTTCCATTCCTGCCAGCAAAAAAACTAGTGGCAATCAGGGACCAAGAGGTGCCTTATTCAGCCATGAGTGATACGGGCACCTCCCTTCCCACACTCAACCCACAAATTGCCTTTTGTATTTTCTTACTGATCTTTTCTTACTGATTTTTTAAAAGTATAACCAATAATTGCACTACCACAACTTACAGATCAACTTTCATGTAAACGATCACTACCACCTCTATCTTTTTTCATGCTGGTGTAACATATGTTCCAATCCCTTTGTTATTGGATCCACTATGTTACGTTAACCCCACGGACCCCCCGAAGGGTCCGTGGGGTTAACCTCTTAAGCCCGGCGATCCCCCCATTGGACCCCTCCCACTTTTTTTTTTTTAGATAATGTCTCAGGGCTTCTTAAATTTATGAAACTATTAATGTGTAGCACTCTCATAATAATAATAATCTCAGCTAACTGAAGATATGAACCATTTTTAGCTAAAAGAAACACAACAGTACTACCAAGCCTTAGAATTAGCATTTTGCGAAAAAATGCTAACTAATGCTAACGGAGTTTTGCACAGCACTCACTCTCAAAATGCCCTTATTACTTATCGTAACTGCACAAACAAGATATCCGATTAAAGCTGAGACTCCACATATTCCATACATGTAGTGTCATCACTGTACGACCCCGAATTTGCGGAGCTTTCAGCCAGAAAAGAGAAAGTAAACAACATCCGGTTTCAAAAATATTACAATAATTACATCTTACCTTTTTTGATTTGTGATCAAAAGTTGTGTTCAACGGAATAAAAACCGTAAGATGTAATTATTGTAATATTTTTGAAACCGGATGTTGTTTACTTTCTCTTTTCTGGCTGAAAGCTCCGCAAATTCGGGGTCGTACAGTGATGACACTACATGTATGGAATATGTGGAGTCTCAGCTTTAATCGGATATCTTGGATTAATTAGATTAATCTAATCTCTTTGTTTTTCCACATTTCTTTTCATAGTGATGGAGATGAGGATGCAATGGCTTCACCACTGCCTACTTTCACCCAGACCACACCTGCCACACCTGCATCACCATCACATTCCTCCAGAAAGAGATCTGCACCAGTATTGGCCACTCAGCCTGCATCCAAAAAGCACTCACTTACCATCGTCTGGTTTCTACCAGCTTTCTGCAGCGTCAGATGCATCTGTAAACCAAAGGAAGCGTGGCCGAGGTGGGGCTCCCGCTCCTCAGCCAGGAAAAGGAAAAGCATCAGATAAATGTGTAAAACGCAGGAAGCGTGGCCAAGGTTCTTCCTCTTCCAGAATGACAGAAGAAGAACTCGGGTGGCACAACAGAGAGGAGAATGACCAAACACCAGAGCCACTGAATTTCACACCAGCCAGGGTCCCAGGCCCAGCGCTCGACCCCACTGTAGCATGGTCTCCCCTCTCCATTTTCAGACTTTTTTTTAGCGCTTCAGTGGTTCATACAATCATTTCCAACACGAACGCCAACGCCCTGAAAAGACTGCAGGCTGGAAAGAAGCATGTTTGGAAAATGCTGACTGTGAGGGATTTCTATGTTTTCCTGTCCATTATAATTTTCTCAGGCCTCGTCACCGTTCCCAACCGATCGGACTACTGGAGGAAGAAATGGCCATATAACTTCAATTTCCCAGGTGATTCCACAAGGAGCTGCACAAGATGACGAGTGACCCCAGCAGGACAAAGCCACACACACAGAAGACTTTCAGGGAGCAGCTTGCTGCAGAAATGTTGGAATTTGGAACACCTCCACCCCCCCCCCCCACCACCACCACCACCCCCACCACCACTCACATGCGGGCCCAAGTTTTATGGGAAAGATGTCCGGATCAGGAAGAACTGCAGGAACTGCCATGATGCTGGCAAAAAGAAGGTGAAGACAGCTGTGTACTGCAGGAAGTGTGAGGTCCCTCTGTGCTTCACTTCCAAAAAAAATTGTTACGAGGAATGGCATGCTAAATTGTAAAGTTTTAAATAAATCTGCTCCAGTTGGAGTCAAACTTCATTTTGTATATTTTTTTTATTTTTTTTTTTTTTTTTTACAACAGTTGTATTTGGATGGAATGAATACCTATAGTGATAATTCAAAGTAATAAAATGATTTTTACAGTGAAAAAGGTCAAATGGAACTGATGGTTCCCAAATTACCCAGAGGTGAGTCCGCCTGGACTTTATTTTTCTAAATCTCTCTAAAAAGGTCAAATTTATCTTGTTTTGCATCAATCTTGATACAGGGTACTTATTATATTTTGTACTTTGGATTCCTAAAGCTTTTAGTCTACTAACCCATCATCCAAGGGTGGTTTTCACTATCTGTAATGGGTTTTTTTTAGGCGGAGATAGAATTTACATGTTTTTACTATGTTCCATATGAATTTATTTTAAAATAAAAACATCTATATTGATTTCTGACACTTCTTCATCCAACTCACAGATGTAACCTTGCTTTGAGAAAAAAGATTATTCATTTCCCCCTTTTAGAAGTGAAGATATAGTCTTTGTTGTGGAAGTGGCATTTTCAAGCCTGAAAGCTGAAAAACAGGCTCAGGGCTTAACAGGTTAACGTAACATAGTGGATCCAATCCCTTTGTTATTGGATCCACTATGTTACGTTAACACGTGCCTGACTGTTCTCAAATAAAGCCTTTTAATGTTCTTTTGTGGTGACAGGATGTTGTTTTTTTTTATTAATGCCTCAGCATTCATATTGAGTGTCATTAAAAGTACACAGTAGTATCGTAGTGAAAAAGGACAATGTTTGTTGTCCCCCAATTCGCTTCATGGGCCAGAAACAGTCTGGAATAAACCGATTTATTGGCTGTAATCTGTAACTTGAAATCTTTGTTGTAAAACACAGCTGGAGTCTATAAGGTCTTAAAAGTGCATATATGGGGTTGAGTATCATTAATCAAAATTAAATAAGAATTCATTGGAAAAAATAAGAGCTTTATGGGGAATTATTCAGAAGCGAGGTGTTGCAATAGTCCTTGAAAGAATGGAAGTTAATAACATTCACCAAAGAACATAATAGGAGTCTTTTCTTTATTATTTAGAGGTTTTACATTTCTCATAATTTTAGATAAAGTAGAGACACGACATACTGATACACACCTGAACATCATCAGGAGAGGACTCTTTAAAGTAGAGACACTACATACTGATACACACCTGAACATCAGCAGGAGAGGACTCTTTAAAGTAGAGACACTACATACTGATATACACCTGAACATCAGCAGGAGAGGACTCTTTAAAGTAGAGACACTACACACTGATACACACCTGAACATCAGCAGGAGAGAACTCTTTAAAGTAGAGACACTACATACTGATATACACCTGAACATCAGCAGGAGAGGACTCTTTAAAGTAGAGACACTACACACTGATATACACCTGAACATCAGCAGGAGAGGACTCTTTAAAGTAGAGACACTACATACTGATACACACCTGAACATCAGCAGGAGAGGACTCTTTAAAGTAGAGACACTACATACTGAAATACACCTGAACATCAGCAGGAGAGGACTCTTTAAAGTAGAGACACTACATACTGATATACACCTGAACATCAGCAGGAGAGGGCTCTTTAAAGTAGAGACACTACACACTGATATACACCTGAACATCAGCAGGAGAGGACTCTTTAAAGTAGAGACACTACATACTGATATACACCTGAACATCAGCAGGAGAGGACTCTTTAAAGTAGAGACACTCCATACTGATATACACCTGAACATCAGCAGGAGAGGACTCTTTAAAGTAGAGACACTGCATACTGATATACACCTGAACATCAGCAGGAGAGGACTCTTTAAAGTAGAGACACTACATACTGATATACACCTGAACATCAGCAGGAGAGGACTCTTTAAAGTAGAGACACTCCATACTGATATACACCTGAACATCAGCAGGAGAGGGCTCTTTAAAGTAGAGACACTACACACTGATATACACCTGAACATCAGCAGGAGAGGACTCTTTAAAGTAGAGACACTACATACTGATATACACCTGAACATCAGCAGGAGAGGACTCTTTAAAGTAGAGACACTCCATACTGATATACACCTGACCATCAGCAGGAGAGGACTCTTTAAAGTAGAGACACTACATACTGATATACACCTGAACATCAGCAGGAGAGGACTCTTTAAAGTAGAGACACTACATACTGATATACACCTGAACATCAGCAGGAGAGGACTCTTTAAAGTAGAGACACTACATACTGATATACACCTGAACATCAGCAGGAGAGGACTCTTTAAAGTAGAGACACTACATACTGATTTACACCTGAACATCAGCAGGAGAGGACTCTTTAAAGTAGAGACACTACATACTGATATACACCTGAACATCAGCAGGAGAGGACTCTTTAAAGTAGAGACACTACATACTGATATACACCTGAACATCAGCAGGAGAGGACTCTTTAAAGTAGAGACACTACATACTGATATACACCTGAACATCAGCAGGAGAGGACTCTTTAAAGTAGAGACACTACATACTGATTTACACCTGAACATCAGCAGGAGAGGACTCTTTAAAGTAGAGACACTACATACTGATATACACCTGAACATCAGCAGGAGAGGACTCTTTAAAGTAGAGACACTACATACTGATATACACCTGAACATCAGCAGGAGAGGACTCTTTAAAGTAGAGACACTACATACTGATATACACCTGAACATCAGCAGGAGAGGACTCTTTAAAGTAGAGACACTACATACTGACATTTACCCTTAATGTCTACCCCTGGGAGGAGTCTTTTAAAAAAATTGGGACAGCCTTCTTTCGGCGGAAGTGACGTATGCGGTCTGCGAATGCAGCCTTCGAAGGATGCAGCCCCTGAATTGAGACACGGCCAGAGTTTTCTATACAGGGGACTACATGATGTATAATAAGAACGGCGGACAACTGTAAACTCATCTAGAGACTCTGCACCGTGCTCTGATGCTGTTATGCTTTATGAACGTGGACAACAGAGAAACATATTCTTCATGAACAAAGTTGGAATTGAAATAAAAAAGGAGTGAAACTTATGCTCGTCACCCTCTCCCTCCGGAACACATTAATACAAATGATCCCAATACGTATGATTGTATGAACATATCTTAAAATAAATACAAATGTATTTAGTATAAACGTGTTAGGCCTGCACATCTATCACTGTGTATATCACCATTCAAAGATGTTTTTAAAATTTTAACAAACCCCACACAGCTCAGTACACTCTGTGAAACGTTGACTTTATTTGATCATTTCAGTAAAAACTAACTTTCATATTTTTCCTTTTGATTATTATAGTGATGAACGTTCAAAACAAAGCATAACCACCATGGTGACTAGGCGTGGGGTGGGGACGGTTAGCAGGCCCGCAGAGGAACATCAGCAGGAGAGGACTCTTTAAAGTAGAGACACTACATACTGATATACACCTGAACATCAGCAGGAGAGGACTCTTTAAAGTAGAGACACTACATACTGATATACACCTGAACATCAGCAGGAGAGGACTCTTTAAAGTAGAGACACTACATACTGATATACACCTGAACATCAGCAGGAGAGGACTCTTTAAAGTAGAGACACTACATACTGATATACACCTGAACATCAGCAGGAGAGGACTCTTTAAAGTAGAGACACTACATACTGATATACACCTGAACATCAGCAGGAGAGGACTCTTTAAAGTAGAGACACTACATACTGATATACACCTGAACATCAGCAGGAGAGGACTCTTTAAAGTAGAGACACTACATACTGATATACACCTGAACATCAGCAGGAGAGGACTCTTTAAAGTAGAGACACTACATACTGATACACACCTGATCATCAGCAGGGGAGGACTCTTTAAAGTAGAGACACTACATACTGATACACACCTGAACATCAGCAGGGGAGGACTCTTTAAAGTAGAGACACTACATACTGATATACACCTGAACATCAGCAGGAGAGGACTCTTTAAAGTAGAGACACTACATACTGATATACACCTGAACATCAGCAGGAGAGGACTCTTTAAAGTAGAGACACTACATACTGATATACACCTGAACATCAGCAGGAGAGGACTCTTTAAAGTAGAGACACTACATACTGATATACACCTGAACATCAGCAGGAGAGGACTCTTTAAAGTAGAGACACTACATACTGATATACACCTGAACATCAGCAGGAGAGGACTCTTTAAAGTAGAGACACTACATACTGATATACACCTGAACATCAGCAGGAGAGGACTCTTTAAAGTAGACCCCGTTATGACCGATATTCTCTCCTTTCCCTCTTCTTTTCCAGGCGCTCTGGCCATCCTGATCCCAGAGCTGGACCTCGTCATCTCATTGGTCGGTTCGGTCAGCAGCAGTTTTCTGGCGCTGATCTTTCCGCCCATCCTGTAGATCATCACTTTCCACACGGAGGGTCTTTCGCCTCTTGTCACCATCAAAAACGCCGCCATTAGCCTCATCGGGCTCATCGGCTTCATCACGGGAACTTACATCGCCATCGAGAAGATCATAGAGCGAAACGGACTCAAAAGCACCGAGGCGTTTTCCTCCTTCATGGTGCAGTGATGACCCGAAAAAAGACATTTAGAAAACATATTAGGGCACATTTTTTATTTGATTTGATCCTTCCACTTGCTGCTGTTGGATATGATGGACACTGCTTTTTTCGTGTTTTTAAGAAGCTGTGAGAATTTGTATTTCATCATTTCATTGCTGTAACAAACTGCCACATTTCATTTGAAGTCCTGGAAAGTCGTGCAAACTTACAATAACGTAATAATAATGATAAATTCATTCCTTCAGGTAGCTTCGAGAGATTTTAGGTAGAGGTATTTAAGAGGTAGTCTATCATTTTGAATATATTAATGTTTAATCAAACTACCTCACACATTTGTTTATTTAAATCTGGACTATCAAAACGTTTTCCACATTAGTTGTTGACATTTAGTTTCCTGTAGATCTTTTAACCACCACCTCATTTAGAAGAAAATCAACATGTTTTGTTGCACTTTGATTTATGTCTTATTCAGTAACGGCGCGCTTCTTTGACATTAGACACATCAGGAAAACTCTAAATCAAGTATCTGTATTTTTAGGGAATAATGGGGTTGAGTATCATTCAATTAAATAAGAACTAATTGGAAAAAATAAGAGCTTTTGGGGAATTATTCAGAAGCGAGGTGAGGCGAGAATGGAAGTTAATAACATTCACCAAAGAAAATAATAGGAGTCTTAGTCTTACATTTCTCATAATTTTAAATATCCATATTTCTTAATTTTTCTGAAAAGACATCATTTGGACAAAAGGTCAGATTTCGGATTTAAAGTCAATAATTTGGACCAAAAGTTAGAACTTTAATAAAAAGCCAGAATTTCAGAAAGAAATCTGAAAAATTAACTTTTTCCCAGAAATATACTTAAAGTGTTAAAAATGTGACTTTTTCAGAATAAATTGAAGCATTTGACTTTTTCAGAAAAATCTAGAAAATGTTACTTTTTCCAAAAATTCATAATTTGGACAAAAGTTAAATTTAAGAACATTTTGAGAAAAAAGTAACTTTTTCTTCATTTCTTTAAAAAGTAATAATTTGGACAAAAAGTTAGAACTTTAAGAAAAATCCAGAATTTTTTATTTTTTATTTTCGACCCCAATCCTCATCCGTAGATATTAAAAAAACCTTTTAAATGATTTCTCTTTTGTCCAACACATTAAAGTTACATTACAGCATTGTTTGTGTTTCTAGTCTCTATAAGGCACCAAAGATCACGTGATGCTGGAACCTGAGATCTGGATGAAGTCGAAAATACGATAAAAGGGAAAATATATTATTCATAGGATTTAATAAAAAGAAATATGAATAATTATAATCAGTGAGATCTCCCTGATACTCGACCCTAGCAGAATGAACCGTCACTAAACAAAGTAATAATGCAGTCAGACTTTAGGAACTGAGTCGTACCGTCTTTATGTCGGAGCTCTCCTGTGTTTCTGATTCTTTTGATCACATTTTTTGGGTGTTTTAAAGTATCTACAAACATTTCTGACTGACTTTGTTGTTTGTTTTATTAAACAGCATGCATTTGTAAACACCTAACCTTGAAAATGTTATTTTCTTTGGGTTTTAATTGAACAGAGAGGCTCTGCATGTATTATAATGTAATGTATGTAATATAAAACACATTTTAATGACACGTGTTAGTTATTCTGGGTTTAACCGCAGACTCACTGCTTCTGTTCAGACGTCTCCAGTGTTATGTGGCAGTATACAAAAGGCTTGTTGATATAAAAGCCTTATTCATAAATAATTTAAACCAGCTGTTTGTGTATATATCCATTTGTTGCATGTGTAAATGTCTGCACACTATTTTTTAATTTAATTTTAAATACCAATTGTTTTCTTTTATTCTGGAGTTGTGCTAAAATTGCCACTTGACACTTTAAGGGGGAGAAGCATTATGATGATGATGAAGAGGATGATGAAGATGATGTGCAGCTTCCCAAAGAAGACTAATTTAAACTTTCATTTAGTGCTAACTAAGGATTTCTAGTAAATAAAGTCATTATTTTCCACCAAATTAATTGTTTAAACCCATTTTAGAATCATCAGTCAAGCTGTAACCTACATCTGTTTGATATTTTAATAAATTAATGACAACTTTATTTTCATTCCCTTTCATTTCTTTATTCCTATATATGAATAAATACATTTGAAAGCATCCGCATGTGTGTCTTTTTTTAGGTTGCTATGGAAACGATCTCTTCTGTTTTTAAAGGGACAGTTCAACCAAAACAACGATTTAGAAATCCTTTAATGCAAAAACTCATGCATTTGCAACGTTTATCCTCCACTCCCCATGAGGGTGAAACACACAGATGAGCTCTGAATAACGCTCACAAAGATTTTTCAAAAAAAGTCAGATTATTAAAAATTATAATATTAAAAGTCATTATTTTGAGAAAAACTGAATTTTGAGGAAAAATATCTAATTTCTTATTTTTCTGAAAAAGTCTGATTTTTTTTGAAAAAGTTGGAATTTTGAGAAATAAAATCAATTTCAGTTTTATTCTTAAAAAGTCATAATTTTGAGGAAAAACATAATTTTGAGAAAAAAGTCAGATTTTTGAGAAATAATTTCCAACTGACACCTCAAGGGGGACCAGCTGATGATGATGATGTCTTTAAAGGGACAGTTCAACCAAACATTTGTATTTTTCCTCAGAGACTGAAGCAAGGTCAGACCCAGACTTTCCATTTCTACTTCATTTCTCATATTTTTCATTGCCTACCTTCATCTCATCCGTCCTCTCCCTGCCTCTCTTATTCTAATCCTCTACTCTTCCTCATCTCCTCTTCCTAATATCCTCTCCTCTTCCTCATCTCCTCTCCCTGCTGAAGTCATCTTTCCCATTCCAGCTTCGTAGCAGGATTCCTCTCATCTCTCCTCTTCCTCCTCCTCTTCCTCGCTGTAACTCTGCAGCACTGATCTGTGCAGCGTCACTTCTAAATGCTGCAGAGCCTGTGAAGACTTACTGGAATAGAGAGTGGTCTTGCTCAGTACTGGAGACAACATATGGAGCAATACTCTACTTTTTCACGTGTCAAAACCAACAAACTTTTATAAAGAAAAAGTGTTCTCGGCTACATGAACGCTGAGATATCTGTAGACTTTGGTTCAAACTGTGGATGTGAAACCAGTCAGGAGATTCTCCACATTTGAGATTGTCAGAATAAAAGTTTAGGAAGCTTTTTTTGTGAACTTTCCGAGGATAAAATGAGACTTTAATGTCTTTAGCTTGGATCTATTAAATTAGCAAACATGCAGCCTGTCTCCTTTGAACAATTAACACAATTAATCTTCTTTATTTAAAACAATAATAAAAAATGTTAAAGCCTCTCTCATTCTGTTGTTTTTTATTTTTCTCTTTGTACATATAACCATTACAAACAATTGTGTCATTTGTATTTGCATACATTTAGCTTTCCATTTCTGAAAGGACAAACCCTTGTTATGCATTGCAGAAACGCAATAAAAACATGTTTGATCTGAAAGTTACATGAAATCAAATATCCTCTAAGATTATGAAATACACAGAAAACAAACTCCAAGATTTATGGATAATTCATGAGGAAAGCACTCGGATAGAAACATTTGAAATATTTGTAAAAGAACATTCTGAGTAATTCTTATAGTTTCATTTTTATAATCCACAAAATATCTGCTTTGACTGCAGTCAGAGAAACGATGTTTACGTCGTCTTCTCTGTTTCTCGTAAGGTCTCCCTTTCTGTTGGTCGCTTGTTAGCAGACCCTTCACGCGGTAGCAGAGTGTTATACAAATATCACTCGTCACCGGCTTGAGCTTCAATATCAGGATCCATGTATTTATTATCCTCTCAAGAATGGAAGTAGTCTTCACACACAGAGCTGCGTGGGACAAATAGTTCCCAGAGTAGAGTCCTTGATATGCTTATATACAAGAGAAGGAGTTACAGTCAACAAGATGGAGGAATACTGGTTCAAAGCAGTATTCTGACATTAGTTCAGATTAGCTAAGGCCTGCGTAAGCAATACACATGACAGTCATATGCCTATCTCTCTAGGGCAGGGGTCTCAAACTCAAGGCCCGGGGGCCAAATCCGGCCCGCAACTTCATTTGATGTGGCCCCGCAAGGGCTTGCTAAGAATATAATATGTTTATTATACGGTTACATGCTACTTTACAGAATCACGTTGCCCATAAACTACATGTCCCACAATGCAGCTCAAATATGCCTTTTTTCTCAGAATTTGACTTATTTTCTTCCAATATTTCCTTTTTTTTCAAAATGTCACTTATTTTCAAAATTTGACTTATTTTTTTGATTTTGACATTCTTTTTCTTCAGAATTTGGCTTTTCTTTTTAATTCATTTTGTGACATTCTTACTGAAGGGACTTGCAATTATTTGCCCTAGACTTCTGCTTTCAGACTTAGTTAATTATGAAGTTACTAGCCTATCCGATAATAATCCAATGCAATAATGTAATATAATACATTATTTTATATTATTAAATATTTATATGTATTTTTATATAGTCTTATATATACAATTGGCCCTTTGAGTGCAACCATGATGCTAATGTGGCCCGAGAGGAAATTGAGTTTGACACCCTTGCTCTAGGGGCTGTGTCCTCATGCCAATCTGAGGAACATAGCTATCATAACTTCAACACAGTGTCTCATGAGCACCATCCATGTAGTCAGACATCCGACTACGTACACAGCTACGTACACAGCTACGTAGGGCCTCTGTTATCATGTGCTACTCTGATACAGAAGGAACATTCAGTATTCGAGTATCCCTCGCTCTACAGGAGGCGTAGAGCGAGGGATCATTGTCCACTCGTTAATCGATCGCAGATGGCGTCGTGCTTGCGGACAAAACAAAAAATGGGTCGCGAAATATACTTTGGCGGCCGTTAATATACCTGTATACAAGTAGAGTCTATGTGTGGGAAACCCTGCAGTCTGAAAGCATCCATTTTAAACTTTAAACATGATCCTTAATAATTGTGTAGTTTAGTTTAACTTCACGAGGTCGACCGGTTGGACTCTAGTTCTGGACCAGCTTGCAGGCCTGGCTCCAGGAGTTCTTGGAGAGAAGGACCGCTTCCTGCCGCAGGACTCAGAGTTCCTGAACATGGAGAAACAGCTTCAGTTATTATGCTCCAAATATCTGGATCTAAGTCACAGAAAGAATGTGTCTGCAGCTCAGAGAGTCCTGCTGGGAACACAGAGATGTTGAGGAGCCCAAAGTGTGATGATAGAAATGTACAGTACGGGTCCCCAGCACATAGAAGCTGCCGGATGCTAACCTGCATATGTTGGGAGAGCTTTACAGATCAGGAGAGGAACTAAGTACATTGACTCAAGTACTGTCCTTAAGTAACATTTTGATGTACTTGTACTTGAGTATTTCCATTGTATGCTACTTTGTACTTCTACTCCTCTACAGTTCAGAGGTAAATGGTGTACTTTTCCTCCACTACATGTATTTAATACCTTTAGTTACTTTACAGATGTGGATGAATGATGTGAAATATAATCAAGTGTTAAATCAGACTTTAGTTCCACCTGGAGTAAATCCACAAGCTACCCTGCAGTATACAAAGTCATTCAAACTAGCTGCACCTTTACCAGCTTTGAGAACACTTTCATGATCAATCATTATAAAACATATCATATATATTATTCTGAAATGGACCAATCTGCACAATGACTACTTTTACTGTCGCTACTTTCACTATATTTTGATGAGAATACTTTTCTACTTTCACTTGAGGAACATTTTGAATGCAGGACTTTCTTTCCCAGAAAAACTAATAACTACATTTATTCCGTGGTGAAACCTCAATAAATAAACTTCACACAGTACGACCTCTCACCTCTCTGTGTGTCTTCACTTCCTGTCACCTGAGAGGAGAAGGAGAGAGAGAGAGAATCATGATGATAATAAAACATGAAGAGAAACATCCAGAATGATGAAGAGAGAAAAACAAGAGTGTTGTTTTCCTCTGAGGTCATGCTCCATGAAAGAGTTTCATATCTTGATGAATGGAGGATATTCAGTACTCACAGGTCTTCTGGATCTTGGCTCTGATAGGCTCATTATATCTGATCCTGTAGGGATGAACACAACCCAACAGTTTTAGATCCAGTTTAAAATAAGTGTTTGTTCTTTGAGTCAGTCAGCTTCAGAGTCCTGACTGCTCTCATGCTTTACATCCCATCATATCTTCTCTGCAAACACTACGACTGACTGCTCTCAGCTGCATTACAGGAAGTAACCAGTCATTAGTCTAGAACAGGGGTCGGCAACCTTTTTGATATGAAGTGCCATTCTAAAAAAAAAAAAAGATCAGCGTGCCGACGATCGTGAATTATCAACGGGGGGGGGGGGGGGGGGGGGTGTTGATGAGCTCGACGAAAACACTCGGGAAAAGTGATGTTTAACACTCATTACATTAACTTTGGATAATAACACGGGAGAAATGAGCGGAAGCGCTCTCTTTTCCTCTCTCCCCCTCTCTCTCTCTCCTGACAGCCCGTCAGTATCTCATGCAGCTCACTGATCCAGTAATGAGTGACAGTGAAGAATAAATATATTTATAACTTGTTCCAAAGGTAGATCAAATAGCTAAGTGTGTTAGGTCTAACTCTTGTGTGTTCTGCTCCGCTCACCGGTCCGTCACAGCGGGTGGAGCTGCAGGATTTCTGCTTCACACACGTTGCATACCGCTATTTTATTGTCTTTTTCTGACACCTTAAAATACTGCCAGACTGGTGAAGCGATCTTGGCGAGCTTGTTTTGCCGCACACCGAGACAAGTGTCATGTATGTTACGTCTCGCGATCGGCCTTTTTGAGTGGGGCTGCGTTGCGTGCATGGCTTCCTTCTGCAGGTAACAGGGAGACGCGCTCTGGCGGCGGTCTCGTTCAGGATCCGAAAATAAAATAAATATTTTGTACACTTATTCCACTTATTCCTAGTGTGCCACTGGTTACGGTGCCGCGTGCCATTGGTGGCACACGTGCCAGGGGTTGCCGACCCCTGGTCTAGAAACTAAAAACATCCCATAAAAACAGACTACCTTTTCCACTCTTCAGTCAAATCCCATGTGTCTGTGAGAGAGTTGATTACTAAATGTCAAGTCAAAGTCAACTTTATTGTCAATCTTCCAGTTTGTGTGTACAGAGAGATCGAAATACCATTTCCCACAATCCAGAGTATAAAAACAAATGTATATAAAAATATGTATGCAAATATTTATATATATATATTTACACAGAATCAAAGACACATTTTTACACATAAAGACCTAAATAAAAAAATACAACAATCAATATATACAAAATAAAATGACAGTGGCTATAAATAAATAATAATATATATAAATGTGGCTTTGCATTTTCAGCTGGCCTTCTATAGTTGATGGAAGAATGAAAGAGCCTGCAGTCAGTGGGTAACATCACTGATCTGTTTCCCCAGTGAGAGAAACACCTCCCTGAGTGTCATACAATACTGCTGAACCAGCAGAGACCCCTTACTGACCAGAGGGTCTCCAGTCTGCAGTCTGGACTCTCCACAAGATCTCTCAGCGGCTTCACTCCTGAATCCTGCAGAGCGTTCTCAATCAGGTTCAGCTCTCTCAGATGGATGTTGGACTTCAGAGCTGAGGCCAGAGCAGAACAGCTGATCTCTGACAAATTGCAGTTCCTCAGACTGAATAAAGAAAACATGATGAGGATAAAAGTCAGTTTATAATCCAATCAGATGTTCAGGTCTGAAATGTGCAGCTCATCATTACTGCGTCCTAATCAATGATCTTTCCCTGAATAACAGTGACCGTCATTCTGTTATTGAGGATCATCTTTATATCAGCCTTCTGTTTATTATCTGTGAAAACACATCTAAATGATTGGGAACATAAACTTTTCTATGTCAGGAAATAAACTTTATGTAAAACTAATATTAGTTCAGAGGACCTTCTTTATTCAGACCATTTACTAAAGAAAACATACATTTACTTTAACAACTAACAGTGGAAGAATAATAGTTTATTTAGGAAACAATCAACTGTTATGACTGCAGACTACATTTAGAGAAACACAAATGTGAACAAAACAACATTTAAAAACGTATGGATGTATAACATCACTGATCTGTTTCCCCAGTGAGAGAAACACCTCCCTGTGTTTAATACAATACTGCTGAACCAGCAGAGACCCCTTACTGACCTGAGGGTCTCCAGTCTGCAGTCTGGACTCTCCAGAAGATCTCTCAGCAGCTTCACTCCTGAATCCTGCAGAGCGTTGCTACTCAGGTCCAGATGTCTCAGATGGATGTTGGACTTCAGAGCTGAGGCCAGAGCAGAACAGCTGATCTCTGACAAACTGCAGCTCCACAGACTGAATAAAGAAAAGATGATGAGGATAAAAATCAGTTTATAATCCAGTCAGATGTTCAGGTCTGAAATGTGCAGCTCATCATTACTGTGTCCTAATCAATGATCTTTCCCTGAATAACAGTGACCGTCATTCTGTTATTGAGGATCATCATTATATCAGCCTTCTGGTTATTATCTGTGAAAACACATCTAAATGATTGGGAACTAGGGCTGTACGATTAATGGAATCGCAATCGCAATATCAGCTTGTGCGATTACATAACCGCAATAGGCTGTGATTTAATGAAATAAAGAAATGTGCGTGGTGTAGAGCCGATGAATGGGAGTCGGAGGCGGTGTGTTTAATATGGAACTCCACACTTTATTTTCCATTTAAC
The DNA here is from genome assembly GCF_902827165.1 of Trematomus bernacchii. Taxonomy (NCBI): domain Eukaryota; kingdom Metazoa; phylum Chordata; class Actinopteri; order Perciformes; family Nototheniidae; genus Trematomus; species Trematomus bernacchii. The sequence goes on along the minus strand of NW_022987618.1, from coordinate 1,046,585 downwards.
TACACACACAAGAACGTGCTAGCTGCATGCTACTGTGAAGCTGGAATGCTAACAACAGGAAACCGGAACACCAAGTGTAGCAGATCCCTCTGAAAGACGGTCGTACACTTGACTGATGATTTTTTTATTTATTGAGAACTCCAAAAATCAACGTCAGAGCTACACAAAGACACAAAACAACAACTACAGTTAAGCTTCATCCATATTAGCATCACTTTAGCATACCATTAAACAAGTGAACCGCAAAGTTATAAAACAGTATAAACGAATCAGGACACATGTTTATATCAGTGAACACTAACCTTGTGCCTCTTGCTAATACTTTAAAGTGGACATATCATGCTATATTTAAATGATATATTGTAGGGCCATACCTACAGTATATAAGGTATATTTATACGTTTCTGTTTTCAAAATACCAAACAGATCATGCATTTTAGCCATGCCTCATTTCGCTCTATGTGCTGTTTGCTGTCTACGGGGCTGATTCTGTGAGCTGCAGCTGACCACGCCCCCCTGCAGGAGAGGGGAGCCGTGCTCTGATCAAGTCAAGAGGGGGAGAAAAAAAGATCTCCGTCCTCCGTGTTTTATTATATAGAGTCGTTATTCATTTGTTTTAAAGCTCAATAAATAACAAAGAAGACCTTTGACCGGCACTTTTCTAATTTTGTCCGGAAGATTTAAACTTTAACGGACATCTTGACCGGCGAAAGCAACTGAAACTGAAACTCTGCCGCACGGTCCCCTCGTTCCTTGGAAGAGGCGGAGAGGTGGGTGTTTGTCATCTGCTGGTGGACTAACCGGAGAGAATTACAGTGCTTGCCTCGACGGGGAGGGATTGCATTGAATTAAAGCAGCGGGAGCAAACGCTTGCCTCGGGGAGGGAGAAAGAAAGCCACAGCGGAGAATAAACAGAAGGGTAACCATGGTAACTATGGGCGGGAAGTCTTCTTCGCTGCTTTTGTGGCAGACTACAGCGCCACTTACAGGCCTGGCATATGTACTACAGCGTATCCAGCGCTTTCGAGCGGCAATGGCCGGCCGTGGCCCAACCCCACATTCCCCTGATAGGTGGAGAGTTGGCCCAATAGTCGTAGCGCCACTTTACTGACGTCAGTGAAGTGTTCAAATCTGGATCAGTTTTTATCAGATCCGTTGCAGCCCCTTTTTTAGAGATTTGGGTATGGAGGAAAATAGAGAGGGTTGTGTTTTCTGACACTTGGTGAGTTCCCTGGAACACCGGGGACACATATTCATGTATAAAAGACGTACAAAAGTGCATTTTGCATGATAGGTCCCCTTTAATGTAAACTTTTTCTTTTGATATCGCCGTACTTAAATGTAAATATCTCCGTTAATATCTGTACTTTATCTCCGTTCATCTCCGTCAAGTTTTTTTGTTTGGGAACAGTAGCTTCCTGTTAACCCTTAGATGCACGAGTGACTGGACCCTACACTCTTCCATAAGTGGGTCTAAAAGGATCCGTATTAGAATAATATGTGTTTTTATCCCATTTTTGTCATTTTGGTTAAGAAAAATCACTTGTATAATATTTAGTATTATATTTTGGTTCACATTAGAAATATTTTATATTTAATTTTTCAAGATTTTAGACATTTTCTTTACATTTTGAAAAAAACATTTTTGAACATATTGTCCCAAAGATCTCCGCTATTCTGAGACCCTCACAGTATTCCAGTCCCTTTTCAAAACTCATCTCTTCTCCTCTTGTCTACTCATAGCCCACCCCCCATCAATCCATGCCGGTTGATCAAGTTTGATAGTCCTATACCCCCCACCCTAACCTTCCCTTATATTGTAAAGCAATTTTGAGTCCTTGAAAAGCCCTATACAAATATAATGTATTATTATTATTATACTGACAGTTATCAGATCTTGCTGTGTAAAATAATCTTCCTGAGAGGTGTCACTACAGTGAATGTATTCCTGACAGCCACAGGTGATAAGAATCAAAGGTTCACATAGGATTCCATAGAAAATGCATGCGGGTCATTTTTGACCCACTTATGGAAGCTTGGGGTAGTAATACAAAAACTACAATTTCTTAAAATGTAAATAAAAAATTTGAATGGCATGATATCCAAACATGTTTTTTGAGGAATAGCTGGAATATGAAATGATAAAAAAATGTAATTACAAAGATACTTCAAGAAAACCACCTCACCTGGTCCAAAAAGACCCACTTATGGAAGCTTGGGGTAGTAATACAAAAACTACAATTTCTTAAAATGTATAAAATGTAAATAAAACATTTGCATGGCATGATATCCAAAACATGTTTTTTGAGGAATAGCTGGAATATGAAATGTAATTACAAAGATACTTCAAGAAAACCACCTCACCGGGTAAAAAAAGACCCACTTATGCATCTAAGGGTTAATAGCGCAAAGTCGCCTTCTAAATAAAAGCATGTCTAAATAAAACAGGAAGTTGAGTTAAATTACACTTAAGAAATGTATACAATAGCAATGAAAGCAACAAAAACAATGCAATATCCTTTTCAGGGTCATTGGTGGCCAAAGATAATGCTCCATCTGTAATGTGGAGATACTTTGGGTATCACTTTTATTTAACATATATGTTGTTCCTGTTGTAGAGGTTACACTAAATATGCCCCATTTTGTTACTTGCTCTTTTCTCTGTTACATCCTCATTTATTTGGGCATCCAGATGTCTTATTTAATGAACATGTGCATGTGTTCTTATATTTACTGGATAGTAGTGCAGAAAGTATGCAGAAAAAACCTTTATTTTCAAAGAAGATATATTTTGGTATTTATTTTATTTAGTCAAATTCTAAGTTATTTCCAAACAGTAGCCTACTACTCAGATATTGTTGTTGTTGGATTTGTTTATGATTCTTTCAGAAACACAGATTTCAAAATGATCATTTGTCTGTGCTCTTTCCTTTCCCTGACCAAGTACATATTACACTTTGTTCATTCAATCGCAAATCGCAATATTGTCCACAATAATCTCAATATGACTTTTTCACCAAATCGTGAAGCCCTATTGGGAACATAAACATTTCTATGTCACAAAGTAAACTTTATGTAAAACTAATATTAGTTCAGAGGACCTTCTTTATTCAGACCATTTACTAAAGAAAACATATATTTACTTTAACAACTAACAGTGGAAGAATAATAGTTTCTTTAGGAAACAATCAACTGCTATGACTGCAGACTACATTTAGAGAAATACAAATGTGAACAAAACAACATTTACAAACGTATGGATGTAATATATATGTAGAAGAATAAGTTGAACTAGAGAATGCAATTCCTGAAGAAATTGCTAGTGGGAATGCTTTATGCTGAAAAGCTGGCGCTAAACTGCTATGCTGAAATGTAATGTGTAAGAAGAAAGTGAAGAATTTAGATTGAAATGATACATGAACACTGGGGGCTTGAATGTGTGATGAGTGAAGAAAAGAAATTAAAAAGGCTTGGAAAAGCAGCAGAATATTTGAACTGCAAACTTTTGAACTAACTTGATGGTGAATGATCTGTCGCCATGGCAACGGCATTTGATGACACCCCATAATACCAAGCGGCAAACTCTGGGGAAGAGCCGGGACGCCAATACGGAAGTGCCACAAACTGCAGTTCATATATTGGCCGATAGGCGATGACTGCAGAAAGGAGCAATTTCCATAGACCCCCATGTTAAAATGCCCATTTTCACAGCAGAAAAAAAACGTTTCTAGCCCTGGCTCCAATACATTTTATTATGTATATAGTTAGATTCCACCTTCATGATTATGGATCTGTGAGTGAATTGTTTTCTAACATGACCCTTTTATTTATATTAGGTCTTAAAGTTTTTGCATAAATTAGGGCGTGGTCACATTGAGTGACAGCTCTGTCAGGTGACTGCTGCTGTTAGCTTCTTGTCTCTCTGCTAGCTGCTCCGTCCGTGAAGCTACAGGGACTCTGCCTGCCCAGTTCATCCAGGGAACACAACTTGACCCCGGCCGTGTTTGTTTGTTCTTCATGCTTATATATCGGACTATTGTGACTCGCTCTGCGGTTAAAACAGACGGTGCATGAATGCCGTTTTGCGGTAAGTGAAATTCGAGTACTTATGTGTTTATGATTTTAATCAGCTACGTAATGAATGTTAAGGCTTGGATTAGCGTGTAAGTGAGTGGTAGCTACATCGGTGCTAACGATGCTAATCGTAGCCTCAAAGTTAACTTAAAACCATAAAAACCAAAAAAGCCAAAAGCGATTTTTACTTATCCCAGACCACAGACAGTTTGAACGATCCTAGGAGATTTTGGCATGCCATAAAATCCCTCTCTGCCAGCTCTCGCTCCTTAGAGCTGCCTCCAAACATTGTTGTTGACTCCACCCCTGTGTCAAATAAGACAGAGATGCTTAATTGTTTTAATAAACATTTTATTGCGTCCAGTTCCTTGTTTGACACATTATCTTTTGGTAAATCATCTCCCTCCATCGCCAATAGTCATGCCTCCAGTAGCCACACTTTCTCCTTCAACCCCTTCAATGTTGGGGAGGTTTGTAAGGCTCTAAAGGGCCTAGACCCCAAAACATCAGCAGGCCCGGACGATCTCCCCCCTTATTTCTTACGGCTAGCTGCAGATATTTTAGCCAAACCACTGTGTCATGTTTTTAATCTTTCTATAACAAACAATGTCATTCCAGATGTTTGGAAAACTGCAAATGTTCTCCCCTTATTGAAAGGTGGTGATCCCATGGTGATGAATAATTACAGACCAATTTCCAAGCTCTCTATTTTAGCTACTAAAATAAAAGTAATAATAATAATAATAATAAAGTACTTGAAAGGCTGGTGAATGATCAAATCAAAGAATATTTAAGCTTGAACAACATTCTATCTCCTCACCAGTCAGGCTTTAGGAAGCAGCACAGTAACAGCTGCTTTGAAAGTAGTGAATGACATTGTCGAAAGCTTGGACGCAAAGAGCTACTGTGCTGCCCTTTTTATAGACTTATCCAAGTTTTTTTATACTGTGGACCATGAAGTGACCCCATATAGGCCTGTCTGACCAAGCTGTTGGTTGGTTTGCAAACTACCTTTCGAATCGCAAGCAATGTGTAAAATTCAGCGGTCTCTCCTCAAGCTTTCTTAATGTGCCCAGAGGTGTTCCTCAAGGTTCGGTCTTGGGACCGACCCTTTTTACTATTTATATAAATGATGTGGGTAAAAGCATTGATGCCTCTGTACATCTATATGCAGATGATACTGTTGTGTACTGTTGTGCTAGCACTGTTGCCCTTTGAACGTCTGCAGTCTGCTTTTGACACTTTTCAGTCACATCTGTTCCACCTTAGGTTGGTGTTAAACTCAGATAAGACAAAAGTCATGTTGTTTTCCAATAAGAAAAGGTTACCAACTGTTCTTCCCTGCATCATGTCTGCACAGCATAACCCCATTGAAGCTGTTAACACCTACAGATACTTAGGCATCACTATAGATGAAAATCTCTGCTTCAAACAGCATATTGACAATCTCTTAAGGAAATTGAAATTAAAACTGGGATTCTTTTTTAGAAATAAGGCCTGCTTCTCCACAAGTGCGAGGAAACGGCTTGTAGCTGCCACATTTTTGCCGCTCTTGGACTACGGGGATGTTGTGTACATGAACGCCTCAGCTCACTCACTTCATCTGCTGGACGCTGTCTACCATGGGGCTCTGAGGTTCATAACAAACTGTAACCCCCTCACACACCACTGCACGCTGTCTACCATGGGGCTCTGAGGTTCATAACAAACTGTAAACCCCTCACACACCACTGCACGCTGTCTACCATGGGGCTCTGAGGTTCATAACAAACTGTAACCCCCTCACACACCACTGCACGCTGTCTACCATGGGGCTCTGAGGTTCATAACAAACTGTAATCCCCTCACACACCACTGCACGCTGTCTACCATGGGGCTCTGAGGTTCATAACAAACTGTAAACCCCTCACACACCATTGCACGCTGTACTCTTCAGTCAACTGGACATCATTATCAATGCGCAGATCACTGCACTGGTACAAATTCATCTATACCGCTATGCTTGGACTGCTGCCCCTCTACATATCCACTTACATATCACACAAACAGTACAGCTATAGCCTACGATCTCAACATGACATCACTCTGTCCGTCCCCTCAGTTCGCACGGTGCTTGGAAAAAAAGCCATATCATACTCTGCCCCCTCGACCTGGAACACACTTCAGCAGGAACTTAAGCTGACCAGTTTGATACCCATCACGGATTTTAAACTAATTTTAAAAAAGCTGGAGAAATCATCTGTGGGTGTTTGCACCTGCTTTAACTGACTGCTGTGTGGATTTCGGTGACTGCTTTTTTTACGATGTTGTATTTTGTTGTTGCCTCTGTGTTTGGTGTCCTGTCTGTCTGTAACTTTGTGTGGTAGTGTTACCACTGACAGGTCTCTCTTGGAAATGAGACCTTGTGTCTCAATGAGATTTTAAACCTGTATAAATAAAGGCTAAATAAAAAATAAAAAAAAAAATAGACCGTATATATAAAGGTTAAAACGAAATAGACAAGTGTTAAGCGTTAAGTGGGATAATACTGGAGAACAAACGGCTTCTGTTTGAGGTTGATAAAATAAGGTCATCCTTGTAACTAAGAGAGATATTTTATTATGTAGGTAGGGACTGTATGCATCGCTAAGGTTAATTTAAATTGGCTATGCTCAAGTATGTAGACAAGCTAACGTCAAAGTAGTGTATGTGAAATCAACCTCACAATAAGATGTGTGTATATTACAATTATTAATGTCATATTTCAAGATGATTACTTAGATATTACAATATGGTTGGTTGAGCTGGATTTCATTATTGAGCTTACACGTTAACATCACAGTCATCTGAAGAACGAACCCAAACCTTGTTGTTTTTATTAATTGCATTACCAAATTGGTATCAAATAAATAGTAAGCATTGGTAACACAACTTCCAAAGTTACAGTAAAATAAAAAGGCCCTTAACTCGGACAATACACAATCCAACATGTTCAACAAAAGAGAATAAGTTATATTGTTTGTACACATGGTACTTTACATATATATCTGTTTGTTTAAAGTTTCCAGGTTATGCAGACAGGCTGGACCAGAGAGTGAGAGACAGAACTGGACTCCTCACAGCAGTGAACTTCAGCACAGGTACAAATACTCTTTTTTCATACTGTACAAAGAATCAAGAAAGATATTGGTTTAAATAAATGAAGTATTGACTTTAATACACTGATATACATTCCATTAAACAATACTAAATACTAGATCACCTACACATCAGTGAAGTTGAGGGTTTTTTCCATGCAAAGGGTTACATTTAGATGTTAACAAACAATATGACTGTCAGCTTTCTAATTTAAGGTATTGAAGGCAAAGATATTTAACGCATAGTGACAACTGCTATTTATCTCTCAATATTGTCTGTAAAAACGTGGTAAAAGTTATTCTTTCAGTGAGACAACAGAGCAAGCTTGTTTTAATAACAGTTAAATATTATTTTGATAATAAAATATATTTCAATGTTGATGAATTTCATACTGTTCATTCATAATCTGATTGTCTTTGTAGCTCACTGTTGAAATAAAATAAAACATGACAATTACAAAATAATTATATCTACAGCCCCTAAACACAAACTCACCTCTTTCATAAATAACACACTTGTTCTGCCATAATATGTTTTATGTTTCCTGTAATTTTTGTTAGGAAAGGACATGCCTGAAAGACACGACTCAGCATCTCCTCTTTCTCTGAGGGTCAAGAAAAACATCCAATAGGAAAATTAAAAGCTGATGTTATGAGATGTTAAGACCAGTCCATCACACGGAGGTTTCTCCCTGAAGTCTCTGCAGCTCTCTGGACACCACGCTGTCTCAATCCATCCACACTGAATATGAGAGGGGAAAAATGAAAATAATAAATGCTTTAGACCAGGGCTCTCCAACACGTCGATCGCGAGCTACCGGTAGCTCGCGGGCAGCTTTTCAGTAGCTCGCCGCTCGATTATCGATTATAGCGTAGTAAGGTTGCTCATTGATTTTTCGGCCGCGGCTGGACAATAACGTTTTTTTATTTTAGAATTTTTTCTGTCACACGAATATCAAGTGGTCAGTGATGCAGAGATCAAGGAACAGACGTGACAGCAGCACAGCGACAACACACACGGAGCAGTCTGCTTTCTCCACCAGCACCAGTCCAGAACCAACAGCAGAATGACCCGCTCTGAATCAGGCCCTGTCGCTGCGCCTCAGAGACACACAGGGAGGGATTTGTGTTTTTTGAAAAACACTCGTTATCGTCATGTCAGGTTTTTGGTGGATTTAATCAAGTCTTGGATTGCAGAGTATGAATGTCCTCTTGCTATTTTCAGTTGATAAATACTTGTGTAAAGTTTGTGAAGGCAGGAGGAAAGCTTCCGCGATCACCGTCTCCTCTCCGTTCCTCCAAGCCCCGCCCCCTCCTGAAAATAATGAGTGACAGGCTGATAGTGACCCGATAGAAACTTTATTATTCACTTAATCACTGATTGAGATATGATGAAGCTAACTTAATCTCATACATTCATGGGATTTATGTAACAGTAAGACAGAGAATGTAAGTGTGCACCCACATGCACTATTTTAGTTTTTATAATGCTGTTGTAAATACTCCTGCTGTTTTCAGACTCAAGTCCTGTGTGTGATGCCACATTCAAGACATTCAGTGTCTTTTTTTTAACAGAAGACCGTAGCTAGAAGCTGCAGCTAGACTGCAGAAGTATTAGTTTTTTGTTTTTGAGGATGGAACCATTTTCACACACAGATATAGGGAGGCTAGACCTATACAATTGATTTATTATGGTTTATAATTTAATGTCAAGACGAAGAAGAAGAAGAAGAAAAAGATGGCTGAACAACTGTTCAGTGTCAATCCTGTGGAGATCTCCAAAATCATGTTCAGCTTAAGTCTCAGCAAAACTCACAACATTTCTGGAGCCTTGTAGACCCAGAAAACTATAGAACATTCACCAAGCAGCACTGAAAATGTCTGCTTTATTTGGTTCTGTTCTACAAACCTTTGTGAAGCAGCTTTTTCTGACATGAATGAAATCTAAATATAGAACAAGACCGACTGATGAACATTTAAATGACTCTATTAGAGTGAACCTAAGTGGGTCCAGCATACACCTGTATGGTGGACTGCATGCAGTGCCATTCATCTCACTAACAAAAGAGTGAAATGCTTGTAAGATGGTGATTAAGGACACTTATGTGAATGTTCAGTGATGTACTTATTATGTGGGCCATAATAATATGTGAGAAATCTTCGTTTTCTTGGACCTTGATGTGAAGTTAAGATTTTTGATAAGCTTTAGGTATTGCAATTTCACACGTGTACAAAAGTATAGCTTAATTCAACTGATGAGGGCTATGTGAATAAATGTAAGCGATGTGATGCAAGTAGCTCTTGGCCACTTTCATTTTTTCAAAGTAGCTCTCAGATGAAGAAAGGTTGGAGACCCCTGCTTTAGACAATAAGAAATATAAAGTTGACTGTTGAGTTGCTCAGTTTTTTTAGATTGTCAATACTATTACTGTATAACTAATATCTCAGGTTAAGAGGCACCTTCAAATAAAGATTGGTCTTTAAATACATTTTGTTTTTTGAATTGTTTGTCTAAAGTCAAGGATCTAGAACTGGTACTTATAGTTTTAATGATACAGTCTGGTTATAATGCTGTTTGGAGGAGGCCTCACAGGTAAGAGCACTAACTAGCTATCATCACATGCACCTTAGCTTAACTTAAATGTATTAAACGTATAATTAAGTGATGGCAAAATATAAATAACTAATGTCATGCAAACATATTAATATTTGCTTGATTCCAGTGTTGCATTTAGCACATTGCATACAAACGTTAAGGGATTTTAAGATTCTGAAGTATTATGCTAAAAACTCAACTTAGATTATTATTTATAGTTTTGCTGAATAGTCTCATGTCCGCTTACCTTAGAAACGTAAAATGCGACGGCAGTGTGCAGATAGTGAGCATGTTAGCTTAGCTTGGTAGCATGAGCTAGCTCTGGAACTTCCAGCCCGGAGGCAGGAGGTCCCGCCTCGGCTCCGCCTCTTTGCCCTTATTTGGAGCAGGCTGGAGCAGGCGGGAGTGTAACTCTGACGCCACTGTCGAGCCGTTAGTGGCCGACTCCGCCTACTAAGGGCTTCTCGGCAACTCTGCAGAATCCTATGGGTGACGTCACGGACCCTACGTCCATTTATATATACAGTCTATGCATAATACGCTTAGATGTGTTGATGGCTGCATGTTACCAAACCTGTGAAGTTTTGGGCCGTTTGGAACATTTTCACTGAAGTTATGAGAAAACCGTGTTTCATGGCGAGCATTGTGTTGCCATGGCAACGGCATTTGAAGAAACCCCATAATTGACGTAGAGCTGTTGAGGGCTGGACCGGTGATATACAAGCGAAGTTTGGGGGACGATCGGACCGTTCCCATTGGACTTACAGCGACATCGTGCTTCATGGCGAGTGGTCTGTCGCCATGGCAACGGCATTTGATGACACCCCATAATATGCTTAGATGTGTTGATGGCTGCATCGTTACCACACCTGTGAAGTTTTGGGCCGTTTGAAGCATTTTCACTGAAGTTATGAGAAAACCGTGTTTCATGGCGAGCATTGTGTTGCCATGGCGACGGCATTTGAAGAAATCTCAAAACTGTCTCGTAGATGTCTTCACGGCTGGACTGTTAGCACACATGTGAATTTTGAGCACTTTATTAACATTTTCATAGGAGTTAAAGGGACATCGTGTTTTATGGCGAGGGATGCGTTTCCCATGGAAACGGCATATGGTGAGATTTCAGATTTGGCGTAGAGCTGTTGAGGCATGGACCGGTGATATACAAGTGAAGATTGGACGACGATTGGACGGTGTCCATTGGACTTACAGCGACATCATGTTTCATGGCGAGTGGTCTGTCGCCATGGCAACGGCATTTGATGACACCCCATAATATGCTTAGATGCGTTGATGGCTGCATCGTTACCAAACCTGTGAAGTTTTGGGCCGTTTGGAACATTGTGTGTGAGAGACAGAGAGAGAGAGTGTGTGTGTGTGTGTGTGTGTGTGTGTGTGTGTGTGTGTGTGTGTGTGTGTGTGTGTGTGTGTGTGTGTGTGTGTGTGTGTGTGTGTGTGTGTGTGTGTGTGTGTGTGTGTGTGTGTGTGTGAGTATGAAATGAACAGTTAGAACGATAGTTACGTATGTAACTACGGTTCTATGAATACTGGATGACCGCCAGAGGCGGTGCTTTAGCACTGGATATCTTCTGTCTCGCGCATGCGTAGGTCGAATATTTATATCAACAAAGTCACGTGTGACCCCGTATGACACCGGAAGGTATAAGTTCCGGTGCTGTCAACGGGCTCAGTCCTTTGGAATCTTCTCGCAGAAACACGAAATTCCGAGTGACCAAGAACTCTGGCGGTCATCCAGTATTCATAGAACCGTAGTTACATACGTAACTATCGTTCTATTTCATACTTACTGACCGCCAGAGGCGGTGCTTTAGCACTGGATGACCTATATCAACAGAGTCACGAGGAAGTCTGAATACTCACCTATAAGGATGGCCTAGACGGACTCTGCAGGAGGACCACACCCAGCGGGTGAGGGGCGGCAACATTCACCCTGTAATATCTGGCGAATGTGCTCGGAGATGCCCATGTGGCCGCAGCACATATGTCCTCCAGGGGCACACCTCTCCAGGTCGCCCATGATGTGGAGACACTCCTGGTAGAGTGGCACTTTACTCTAGGTGGCAAGGGACGGTCATTCGCCTTGTATGCCTGGGCAATGACGTCCACGATCCAGTGGGACAAGCGCTGTTTTGAGAGCGCACAGTCCCTTCTAGGACCACCGTAACACACAAAGAGCTGCTCAGACTGACGCATGTCAGCGGTAGTCTGGACATAAGCTCTAAGGGCCCGCACCGGGCATAGGAGTCTCGACCTCTCTTCCCCCTCTCCTGATGGGGGGTCAAACCGTGCCAGCTGGATAGGCTGATTAAAATGAGAGCGTGCCAGCACCTTAGGGAGGAACGCTGTGTTCGGCCATAAGGTGACACCTGAGCCATCTGAGTTCCACCTCAGACACGAGCTGTTCACGGACAAGGCCTGAAGCTCGCTTACACGTTTTTCTGAGGTGATGGCAAGAGGGAAAGCAGTCTTAGCTGAGAGCCACTTCAGTTCTGCCTGTAACAAAGGTTCAACAGGAGGCAAGCATAGGGCATCCAGCACCAAGGGCAGGTCCCATGTAGGGGCCCTTGGGAAATTCGGGGGGCGAAGCCTCAGAGCTCCCCTTTAAAAAGAGGGATACCAGCCTATGGCTCCCCACTGTGCTGTTGTCAGCCCTTGCGTGTTGAGCTGATATAGCAGCCACATACACCCTGACGGTAGCGGGACACCGGCCGTCGTCCAGGAGGGACTGAAGGAACTCAAGGGTCGTAGGTACCGAGCAATATGCTGGGTCCTCATTTCGCCCTTGGCACCAGTCAAAAAACAGTTTCCACCTGTTTTCGTACTGCCTACGAGTAGGTTGTCCCTAGCATTTGAGAATAGTCTTCCTGACAGACTCTATGCAGTCGCTCAGCAGTGGGTCGGGCCCAGTGGCCAGACCCACAGCTGGAGGTGGCAGGGGTCGGGGTGCCACATCCGACCCTCCAACTGAGACAAGAGGTCCTTCCTGTTGGGGAGACGCCAAGGCGTCCCACAGCAGAGTCTGTGCAGCAGATGGACAGGTCCGCACCTAGCTGGGTTAAACAAGGAAGTTTAACAGGACAGCCTAGCCAGGCAGCTGCTGCTAGAATGAAGCAGCGCGTCTATCAGGAGCGGGGGCGAGAACACCGCCCTCACTGGTTGAGTTAATAACGAATGCCAGATGCAGCGTAGGCGGGAGCGGGGTGCGACAACACAGCCTTCACCAGCTACCTGCTGAACGGAAAGAGTAGAGCAACGCTCCTACTCGCCGAACACAAAAGGGATGTAACTACACCCATGTTACCAGCAGAGGGAGCGGGAGCGAGAGCACTGCCTTCACCTAGCTGGAAAAAACAAGAAGTTTTAGCAGGACGGTTTATCCAGTCGGCTGCTGCTAGAATAAAGCATCACGTCTACCAGGAGCGGGGGCGAGAACACTGTTTTCGCTGGTTGAGTGACTGAGTCCAGAGCCACCCCAATGAAGGTTAGGCTCTGAGAGGGGTTCCGACAACTCCTCTCCATGTTCACCTTGAGGCCTAGCCGGGCGACATGAGAGAGAAGGAGAGCCGTGTCCTGGATCGTCTGTAACCGGGATGGTGCACAGATTAACCAGTCGTCCAAGAGAGGGAGAGTCCAAATGGGAGCACCCTGAACTGGAAATGACGACCTCTGAAGGCAAAGCGAAGAAACTGCCTGTGATGAGGCACAATAGGCACATGACAATAAGCGTCCTTCAAGTCGACGGACGTGAACCATTCCCCCCTGGCCACGGTACGAAGAACGTCCGCTGTGCTCAGCACATGGAAAGTTAAAATCCTTAGGAACTTGTTGAGTCTCCTCAGATCGAGGATTGGGCGAAGTCCACCGCCTTTCTTCCTTACAAGGAAGTAGGTCGCGTAGAAGCCCGGGCTGTGAGATGGGGTCCACAGGCTCGATTGCACCCTTGGCAAGGAGGACTGACAGCTCCTGGTTTAGGGCGATTTATTTTGCCGGGTCGCTTATGGTGGTCATTTTGACCCGGCTGAAGACTGGGGCCAGCGTCGGAACTGAAGCTTGTACCCTTGATTTAAGGAAGCGCTAAGAGCATCCTGCTGCAGGGAAGCTGAGAGGGCGAGCATGAGGTGCCTACACGGCCCATGCGCGCCGCTGCATCGTAAACCTTAGTGAGCAGGTCATCAGTGACCCGACATTGGAGTCGAGGGCACCTGGCCTCCGACCTCAGGGCTTCGTCAGGGGAAACTATGAGGGAAGCAATGGTAGGCTCAACAGCCGGCGTGTGGTCAAGGCCAACTCTTGCCGCATCCTGCATGGCTACCAAGGCTCGGCCATCGGACGTAAGACTGTAAAGAGCCTTAGTGTCCCTCCAGCATGCATGTAACTCCCTCAGATACTCACAAGAGGGAGGAACAGTGCGGGTGGCGGGTGCCGGAGTGCGCCTAAAGAACGCACTGGCAGGCGCTGTTTCGGGAATGGAGAGCCAAGAGGAGTGACCTCATCTGGGCTAGCTCAGTAGTGAGTAGGTCCACCCTGGAGGACAGCCTATCAGGCTTAGTCCTCTTCTTGGGCGGTGCACCCGCAGCCTCTGCGGCCCAACGCCTAGGATGGGTAGGTTGGGCTGGAGTCGACTGTGCGGGGGGGAAGGCCACCCTCAGTCAGTAGTTCAACCTCGGCAGCTCTTACCGCACGAGGCATGATGGTGCAATTCATGCACGGGTCCTCCGAAAGGCCCTCCCTCAGATGCTCGAGGCCAAGACAAGAGGGGCAAAGGTCATGGCCATCCTCTGGTTAAAGAGGAGCCATACAGGTGTTAGAGCCGTTAGACCTAGCGATAGCTAGAGCACTCAGCTGCCTGTAAATAACTGGCCAGGAAACAAATATGCCGTGGAGGGGAGTGAGCACAATAGTAGTTAGCTTGAGCGTGAGCACTCTGCTAACTGGAGTGAGAAAAAATGAAGTCAGTTAATGGGTTTATGCCGTGAGAGGAGAGCGGAATACTCTCTCCACTAGTGCCGTAGCGAGTTAGCCTAAGCGAGAGCACTCTGCTAACTGAAGGCTGGAACGGGCATCCAACTGTGTGCAGGGAGAGGGGAGCGGATTCACTCTCTTCACTAGCGCTGTAGCAAGTTAACTTTGAGCGAGAGCACTCAGTTAACTGGAGGATGGAACACTTTATGTGTCATTGCCACTCTTTGCATATCATGTATATATATATATATATATATATATATATATTTTTTTTACCCTGTTTGTAAAAAGTAATTTCCTTAATGTTTTATGTGAGAGAATGGAAAATAGCTCAAAGCTAAATCTGGCACTGTTACGTTTGACACCTTTAAATGTTTTAAGTGTTCATTACAGTGCATTGTCCCTGTCAAATAAACGATTAAATAAAATAACCAATTGTGCGCCGTGAGAGGGGAGCGAAGACACTCCCTCACTAGCACTGTAGCAAGTTAGCTTTGAGCGAGAGTACTCGGCTAACTGGAGGATAGAACAGGAACTAATTGTGAGCTGTGAGAGGGGGCGGAGACGCTCCCTTCACTAGCACCGTAACAGTTAGCTTGAATGAAACCACTCAGCTTAACTGGACGATAGAATAGGTAAAGAAACAATGTATGCGGTGAGAGGGGGGCGGAGACGCTCCCTTCACTCGCGCCGTAACAGTTAACTTGAACGAAAACACTCAGCTTAACTGGATGATAGAACAGGTAAAGAAACAATTGTATGTAGTGAGAGGGGGGGGCGGAGACGCTCCCTTCACTAACGCCGTAACAGTTAGTTTGAACGAAAACACTCAGCTAACTGGACGATAGAACAGGCAAGGAACCAATGTATGCAGTGAAAGGGGGGGCGGAGACGCTCCCTTCACTAGTGCAGTAGAAAGTTAGCTTTCAGCGGGAGCCCTCAGCTAACTGGATGATAGTACAGGTAAAGAACCAAAAGTATAGTGAGGAGGAGGGCGGAGACGCTCCCTTCACTAGTGCAGTAGAAAGTTAGCTTTCAGCGGGAGCACTCAGCTAACTGGATGATAGTATAGGTAAAGAACCAAAAGTATGTAGTGAGGAGGAGGGCGGAGACGCTCCCTTCACTAGTGCAGTAGAAAGTTAGCTTTCAGCGGGAGCACTCAGCTAACTGGATGATAGTATAGGTAAAGAACCAAAAGTATGTAGTGAGGAGGAGGGCGGAGACGCTCCCTTCACTAGTGCAGTAGAAAGTTAGCTTTCACCGGGAGCACTCAGCTAACTGGATGATAGTACAGGTAAAGAACCAAAAGTATGTAGTGAGGAGGAGGGCGGAGACGCTCCCTTCACTAGTGCAGTAGAAAGTTAGCTTTCAGCGGGAGCACTCAGCTAACTGGATGATAGTACAGGTAAAGAACCAAAAGTATGTAGTGAGGAGGAGGGCGGAGACGCTCTCTTCACTAGCGCAGTAGAAAGTTAGCTTTCAGCGGGAGCACTCGGCTAACTGGATGATAGTACAGGTAACAGTAACAAATTAGCGAGAGCCCTCGGTTAATTTGTACACAATTATCTCATTAGTTTGAGAGTATATAGATATAGCACAATCAGCAATAATTGGTAGCGGTCTCACCGGCTGTGTGCAGGAGCGTCCGCTCTTTACCGGTCCGGAGCTCCTGGGGTCCGGGCGGTGAACACCACGGTCCCCTCCCTTGGGAGGACGGACAGCTCGTCGCAGCCTTTGGAGGGCGAGCGTTTTTCCTAGCCCGCAGCTCCGATCAAACGATCGCAAGGCTACAGGTAGCGATGAGCTAGAATCCCAATTTTCAGTAAGCTTAGCTTGGCTTCTACTCATAAGTAGTAACCTACGCAGCGAGAAGATGAAAAAGGACTGAGCCCGTTGACAGCGCCGGAACTTATACCTTCCGGTGTCATACGGGGTCACACGTGACTTTGTTGATATAAATATTCGACCTACGCATGCGCGAGACAGAAGATATCCAGTGCTAAAGCACCGCCTCTGGCGGTCAGTAAGTATGAAATAGAACTGACTGCTGTCAGTTGGAGTGATGACATCATCGTGTTCCATTACACAGGTGTTTATAGTTGAGCTAATGAGCTCTGTAGAGATCAAAGGTTTGCATTGTTCTGAATGAGAGATAAACCTCTTACATGTGAACGTTTTGTGGAAGAACCATAACAAATATCTGTGAAATTTCAAAACGTGAAGCATGTCAAGGAAGTTGAGTATCTGAAGTGTAATGTTTGTGTACTTTCGGGTTAATAATGTGGCCTTTTTGGCAGTTTAACTAAAGGTGTGCGGCTGCTGCTGTGAGGAAATATCAGCCTGAAATTACAATGGGTTTTAATGGAGACATGTTGAAAGTTTTTGTCACTTCATGCCCTCAAGAGGCATTTTGTTTAATTATTTTTGCCTAATTATTTGTCATTTTTCAAGCTACGAGATGTTTTCCTACGTTTGTCATGAATAATTATGTCTCAGGAATGGAGGGTTTGGGAATTAAGGCAGTTTAAAAAAAAAATATGAAGGCAAATTTCAAGATATCTTACCCTCTAGCTGTGACATCACGCACTCTAGTTAATGTTAAAATCTGAAGAAAGCCTCTTTACCAAGGTCTGAACAATGTTTAATATCTCTAAAAGTAAGATTTAAAAGTTGTGTTACACGAATAATGTCAGAAAGATGTGTAACATTTTAAAGTTGGAATGAGGTTTCTGAGTGAAAGTATGAATGAAGAGTTAGCAGTTGAAGTCACATGAAGATTGTTCAAGTCTGAAGATTTTCTCCATTGACTTCAATGGTTAAAAATGTGATGAATTATAGGATGTATCTCTGGAATTATGAAAGTTATGAATAATCAAAATGATAGCCATCGATTCCCGACCGAGCTGAACGTTTTGATGTTTGAACGGAGTGTTATATCAATCTTGGACCTAGTTGTGGGGGAAACTTCTGTGTAGCAATGCAGTGGGAGTCACCGACTCAGGAAGGAGACACGGTGAGAGTTGGAGCTTTTGATGTCAAACACTGATGGGTTTATTCAGAGTATCGGCTGGAGGATTCACATCACAAATCACGAGTCAGAGGGTCTGACTTCACAGGAGAGTTGACACGTCAATTCTGAAGAGCCTCTCTCTATGTTAGACCTTTTAACTGGTTCACAGAGAGTAATCAACATCTCTGAAGGAGTAGACTAAACAGCTGGGAACACTGAATCACTTGCGTCCGACACTTATGGCCTCAAAGATTTCACACCTTAGAGTCCACAAACACCGATAAAGAAGTGCCTCAGCGTTCTCACAACAATTACCCTTCGTGCCAGACAAGTTGACCGGTCACAAACTGGTAACAACAACACATATGGCACCAATGCCTTTCCTTAAAGGAGATAACAGACGTCAGAGTAGATCATAAAACGTCACAGAGCAAAAGGTTAGATATCTAGAAGAATTATTCCTTAACACTAGTCATAGTAACTAGGTATGTTATTGAATTACAGTTTCCATAGAATCGTCTTTTTGCTAATTATTACGTTAAGTGAGCTGACGCCAAGCTCAAAGGAAATGCAAAACGGCTACATTTAGATATAATACAGTTAAGTGTTAGTTTATGGAAGAAATGTATGTGCGCTCATGTGCAGACGTTTATATAGTTTGTTAATTGGATAATTCATATCCTGCAAGACCCCTAAAGAAGTCATAAGATGATGACCTTTCGACATCTGGAACATGTCCAAGTTTAGGAGACCTGACAATGTGTGTGCGTTAAACATGATTAGGGAACATGTTCGTGTGTCATTTAGGAAACCTATATCGCCCTGTGTTGTCTTGTGTTCGTGGGAGCATTGCTGTATGATTGCTTGAGAGCAGGTAATGTTTCCCCATTGTTGTTTGGTGGTGCGCAACTAAATAATAATGATTAATCTCAACTATTTCTGTGTTTGTGTTTCATTGATTCCTCTCTTTTCATTCTTTCCTGTTGTGAGTACTGGATCGCCACAACAGGAGTTTCTGCGATGTTGAACGCAGGAGGAGAAGAGGTGCAAAATTCCGGCGGAATAATAAAAATGTTGTCCGTAGAATAACATATAGTTGGAATGCTGTATCAGCATTCCCACTAAATAACTAATGAAACGTGTGAGATCTCCAGCAGTAACAGAGAGTGAGTGAACTGACCTGAGAGTCTCCAGTCTGCAATCTGGACTCTCCAGAAGATCCCTCAGCAGCTCCACTCCTGAATCCTGCAGAGCGTTGTCACTCAGGTCCAGCTCTCTCAGATGGATGTTGGACTTCAGAGCTGAGGCCAGAGCAGAACAGCTGATCTCTGACAACCTGCAGTTCGTCAGTCTGAATGAAGAAAACATGATGAGGATAAAAATCAGTTTATAATCCAATCAGATGTTCAGGTCTGAAATGTGCAGCTCATCATTACTGCGTCCTAATCAATGATCTTTCCCTGAATAACAGTGACCGTCATTCTGTTATTGAGGATCATCTTTATATCAGCCTTCTGTTTATTATCTGTGAAAACACATCTAAATGATTGGGAACTAGGGCTGCACGATTGATCGAATCGCAATATCAGCTTTTGCGATTACATAACCGCAATAGGCTGCGATTTAATTAAATATAAAATGTGCATGGTGTAGAGCCGATGAATGGGAGTCGGAGGCGGTGTGTTTAATATGGAACTCCACACTTTATTTTCCATTTAACTACACACACAAGAACGTGCTAGCTGCATGCTACTGTGAAGCTGGAATGCTAACAACAGGAAACCGGAACACCAAGTGTAGCATATCCCTCCGAAAGATGGCCGTACACTTGACAGATGATTTCTCATTTATTAAAAACTCCAAAAATCAACGTAAGAGCAACACAAATACACAAAACAACAACTACAGTTAAGCTTCATCCATATGAGCATCACTTTAGCATACTATTAAACAAGTGAACCGTAAAGTTATAAAACAGTATGAACGAATCAGGACACATGTTTATATTAGTTAACACTAACCTTGTGCCTCTTGCTAATACTTTCATGTAAACTTTTTCTTTTGATATCACCGTATTTAAATGTAGATATCTCTGTTAATGTCTGTACTTTATCTCCGTTCATCTCCGTCAAGTTTTTTTCTTTGGGAACAGTAGCTTCCTGTTAATAGCGCAAAGTCGCCTTCTAAATAAAAGCATGTCTAAATAAAACAGGAAGTTGAGTTAAATTACACTTAAGAAATGTAAACAATAGCAATGAAAGTAACAAAAACAATGCAATATCCTTTTCAGGTTCATTGGTGGCCAAAAATAATGCTCCATCTGTAATGTGGAGATACTTTGGGTATCACTTTTATTTAACATATATGTTGTTCCATTTGTAGAGGTTACACTAAATATGCCCCATTTTGTTACTTGCTCTTTTCTCTGTTACATCCTCATTTGTTTGGGCATCCAGATGTCTTATTTAATGAACATGTGCATGTGTTCTTATATTTACTGGATAGTAGTGCAGAAAGTATGCAGAGAAATCTTTATTTTCAAAGAAGATATATTTTGGTATTTATTCTATTTTGTCAAATTCTAAGTTATTTCCAAACAGTAGCGTACTACTCAGATATTGTTGTTGTTGCATTTGTTTATAATTCTTTGAGAAATACAGATTTTAAAATGATAATTTGTCTGTGCTCTTTCCTGTCCCTGACCAAGTACAGATTACACTTTGTTCATTAAAGTGGACCTATCATGCTATATTTTAATAATATAGTGTAGGACCATACCTATATAAGGCATATTTATACTTTTTTTTTTTCAAAATACCAAACTGATCATGCATTTTAGCCATGCCTCATTTTGCTCAATTTGCACTTTTTTAGCTCTGTTTTTGCAAGGGCTGATTCTGTGAGAACAGCACCACTGTCCTGTCCTGCCCAGCACCACTGTCAGACGTAATATTAGTTCAGAGGACCTTCTTTATTCAGACCATTTACTAAAGAAAACATACATTTACTTTAACAACTAACAGTGGAAGAATAATAGTTTCTTTAGGAAACAATCTACTGTTATGACTGCAGACTACATTGAGAGAAATACAAATGTGAACAAAACAACATTTACAAACGTATGGATGTTATATATATGTAAAATATTAAGTTGAATAACAAATTATACATGTGAGATCTCCAGCAGTAACAGAGAGTCAGTGAACTGACCTGAGAGCCTCCAGTCTGCAGTCTGGAATCTCCACAAGATCTCTCAGCAGCTCCACTCCTGAATCCTGCAGAGCGTTCTCACTCAGGTCCAGATCTCTCAGATGGATGTTGGACTTCAGAGCTGAGGCCAGAGCAGAACAGCTGATCTCTGACAAACTGCAGAGCCCCAGTCTGAATAAAGAAAACATGATATAACTTTAGAAAACAATGTTCCTGTTTGAAATAACTCCAGGTTTAATAATCTGTTCAGAGTTAAACAGGGTTTCAATGTCAGAGATGATGCAGAAACAATCCACTGATAATCTGGATCTTTAACTTTGATCAGATGTTTAACAACTCCTTCATCTCCCTCACAGATCATCAGTACTGACAGCATCTCCACTGACTCATGGAGCACAGAGTGAGTCTGTGGAAGCTCAAACACTCTCCCTCACACATTCACCTTCTCTTTGTTAATCTGATCAATATGCAGTCATTAGCAAAGATGGAAGAAATAACAATTAAAATGTATTTGTTCAAATTCAGAAAATCATAAACACAAACAGATCTGAATGAACTGCAGTCAGTGAACTGACCTGAGAGCCTCCAATCTGCAGTTTGGACTCTTTAGTCCAGAACTCAGCAGCTCCACTCCTGAATCCTTCAGAGGGTTCTGACTCAGGTCCAGATCTCTCAGATGAGAGGGGTCAGACTTCAGAGCTGAGGCCACGACTTCACATTCAGTCTCTGAGAGTCCACAGTAAGTGAGTCTATAATAACACATATATTACAACATGTGTTAAAACAAGAGGAAACATTATATTAACTTGAAGCATTTGATGAAAACATATTTGACATATGTTCTGATTGAGATTTGCTGTTAGTCCATTTTATATTATATATCATAATATATTATAGTAGAGTTGAATGTGTTGTCAGTGTGATCTGACCACATGTCTGTGCTCCTGCTGTCACTGACTGTTACCAAAAGAAACATAAATTAAAAGGTCCCCTATTAGACTGTTTCTCATCAATATATCACAGGTCTCAGATATATCCAGAGCCTGTCTCTGATTGGCTGAAACACCAAACAGATCATTGCAGCATCCCATAATCCCCTCTGTTTCAGCCCTGTTTCCAAAGTGCTGATTCTCTGATTGTTACTTTAGATGAAAATAAGGAGCCCCTCCCCACGCCCCTCTGAGAGAGATTTGGTTAAAAAGAACACAATGGTGCTCTCGGAGGAGATGCAGGTGATAAGGTGGGGGGGGGGGGGTTACCTTGGTTGGTGATTGGTTAATGGTGAATGGTTACACAAAACAAGTGGCCAAAATCTGATCAGCTCATTTTCAGACAGGTTTTTATAGAAATGGATCAGGAGAAAAAGAGAGAGAACCTTTGTTCCTGAAACTTTCAGAGTCTCTTTCCACAGAGGGGACACATGTTGATGTAGAAGAGACATGAAGAAGAGGGGACACATGTTGATGTAGAAGAGCTATGAAGAAGAGGGGACACATGTTGATGTAGAAGAGACATGAAGAAGAGGGGACACATGTTGATGTAGAAGAGACATGAAGAAGAGGGGACACATGTTGATGTAGAAGAGACATGAAGAAGAGGGGACACATGTTGATGTAGAAGAGACGTGAAGAAGAGGGGACACATGTTGATGTAGAAGAGACATGAAGAAGAGGGGACACATGTTGATGTAGAAGAGCTATGAAGAAGAGGGGACACATGTTGATGTAGAAGAGACATGAAGAGGAGGGGACACATGTTGATGTAGAAGAGACATGAAGAAGAGGGGACACATGTTGATGTAGAAGAGACATGAAGAAGAGGGGACACATGTTGATGTAGAAGAGACATGAAGAAGAGGGGACACATGTTGATGTAGAAGAGACGTGAAGAAGAGGG
Organism: Trematomus bernacchii; assembly: GCF_902827165.1. Lineage (NCBI taxonomy): Eukaryota > Metazoa > Chordata > Actinopteri > Perciformes > Nototheniidae > Trematomus > Trematomus bernacchii. The sequence continues at coordinate 1,023,700 of NW_022987618.1, read as the reverse complement.
GACACATGTTGATGTAGAAGAGACATGAAGAAGAGGGGACACATGTTGATGTAGAAGAGCTATGAAGAAGAGGGGACACATGTTGATGTAGAAGAGACATGAAGAAGAGGGGACACATGTTGATGTAGAAGAGACATGAAGAAGAGGGGACACATGTTGATGTAGAAGAGACATGAAGAAGAGGGAACACATGTTGATGTAGAAGAGACATGAAGAAGAGGGGACACATGTTGATGTAGAAGAGACATGAAGAAGAGGGAACACATGTTGATGTAGAAGAGACATGAAGAAGAGGGGACACATGTTGATGTAGAAGAGACTGTGAAGAAGAGGGGACACATGTTGATGTAGAAGAGACGTGAAGAAGAGGGGACACATGTTGATGTAGAAGAGACGTGAAGAAGAGGGGACACATGTTGATGTAGAAGAGACATGAAGAAGAGGGGACACATGTTGATGTAGAAGAGACATGAAGAAGAGGGGACACATGTTGATGTAGAAGAGACATGCAGAAGAGGATTTTGCACAATAGATGATGTACATATTTAAATGTTAATTAATATTTGGATGTGAATAATTAATGTTTAATAATATAATAATTCATTACATTTTATTATAGCGCTTTTCCAGGTGCTCAAAGTGCTTTACAAATACACATTACACATATCAGACATGTAACATCATTACTGTGGACAATACCCAGAGAAAAGTGTGTAGGCTTCTCTGAGCATCTGAACATGTGTTGTGAACACAAACACAACTAACAAACCAATAAAGTTTCAATATTTTAAACTGAATACCATCAGATGTTCTCAGTATATCAGCATTAAGACATAACTCTGTTATTGATGGGAAATTATATAGATCTGATTTTAAACTCCAACACATTGTGATAAAAACGTGTTTAATGATAAAGAAACTACTAGAAAGTAATAATAACATGTTTCTGTGATAACTGTAAGTCCTGCTGTGTGGTGTGATCACATGCTGAGAAACCTCTCAAGTCCTTCATGTGTTTGACATGTCGCCTCCATCACTCGATATGAAGAGAGAAACGGAACAATTTAACTATTATTATAAATAAATAGAAGAACAGTGTTGGTTTTATTTTGCTCTCAGTATTTGAATAATTAAACATCTGATCCACATTAGTTTATAAAGTTAATCACATCTGGACTTACTTGGCCTTCCTGCAGTTCCTCACAGCTGGAATCAGTCTCCGTCGTCCCTCCTTTGATGTTTTGTACTGATTCAGGTCCAACTCATCCAGAACCTCCTCTGACATCTGCAGCATGTAGGCCAGAGCAGAGCAGTGGATCTCAGAGAGTTCCTTCTTTGATCTGTTCTCTGACTTCAGGAACTCTGTGATCTTCTGATGTACTGAGTGGTCCTTCATCTCTGTCAGACAGTGGAAGATGTTGATGCTCCTTTCAGGAGAGATTTCATCACTGTTCATCTTCTTCAGGTTGCTGATGGCTCTCTGGATGTCTCTGCGACCCAGCAGGCCTTTGAAGATTCTCTGGATGATTTTTGGACGCTTGTCTGTGCGACCCAGCAGGCCTCCTAACAGTCTCTGGTTGGAATCCAGAGAGAGGCCGTGGAGAAAGCGGACAAACAGGTCCAGGTGGCCATTTTTACTACTGAGGGATTTCTCCATGGCTTTCTCCAGGAAGACATCCAGGGATGGGTAATCCTGATAACTGTTGTTACTGTTCTCATAGGGCCAGTCTCCCTGCAGGAAGTCCTTCAGTACCTTTGTGTCTCTGTTGGTGTAACAGTGGAACATGTAGACTGCAGCCAGAAACTCCTGAATGCTCAGATGAACAAAGCAGTAGACTGTTTTCTGGAAGATCACACTCTCTCTTTTGAAGATCTCTGTACAAACGCCTGAGTGCACCAAGGCCTCGGTAACATCAAGGCCACAGCGCTCCAGGTCTTCTTGGTAGAACATGATGTCTCCTTTCTCCAGATGTTCAAACGCCAGCCTCCCCAGCTTCAGAAGAACCTCCCTGTCAGCCTCCGTCAGCTGCTGTGGACTGGTCTCATGTCCCTCTTCATACTTCTGCTTCTTCCTCTTGGTCTGGACCAGCAGGAAGTGTGAGTACATGTCAGTGAGGGTCTGGGGCAGCTCTCCTCTCTGGTCTGTAGTCAACATGTGGTCCAGAACTGCAGCAGTGATCCAGCAGAAGACTGGGATCAGACACATGATGTGGAGGCTCCTGGAGCTCTTGATGTGAGAGATGATTCTGCTGGACAGCTTTTCATCACTCGATCTCCTCCTGAAGTACTCCTCCTTCTGGGCGTCAGTGAAGCCTCGTACTTCTGTTACCCTGTCCACACACTCAGGAGGGATCTGATTGGCCGCTGCAGGTCTGGAAGTTATCCAGACGAGAGCCGAGGGAAGCAGCTTCCCCCTGATGAGGTTTGTCAGCAGCACGTTGACTGAGGACTGCTGTGAGACCTCAGACACAACCTCATTGTTTCTGAAGTCCAGAGAAAGTCTGCTTTCATCCAGGCCGTCAAAGATGAGCAGCACTTTGCAGACAGCCAGCTGCTCTGCTGTGACCTTCTGTAAGGTTGGATGGAAAACATGGAGCAGCCTGAGAAGACTGTACTGCTCACCTTTGATCAGGTTCAGCTCCCTGAAGGAGAGCGGGATCACCAGACTGACATCTTGGTTTTCCAAACCCTCGGCCCAGTCCAGAGTGAACTTCTGCACTGAGAAGGTTTTTCCAACTCCAGCAACTCCGTTGGTCAGGACCGCTCTGATGAGAGTCTGTTGGTCAGGTAAGGCTTTAAAGATGTCCTGGCACTTGATTGGAGTGTCATGGAGGGTCTCTTTCTTTGAAGCTGTCTCCAGCTGCCTCACCTCATGTTGGGTATTAACCTCTTCACTCTGGCCTTGTGTGATGTAGAGCTCAGTGAAGATCCTGTTGAGGAGGGTTTCACTTTGATCAGTTCCTTCAGTCACACGTTCACATCTCCTCCTCAGACTGAGCCTATGTTCATCTAAAACCTCCTGCAGACCACTATCTGCTGAAAGAGAAGGAAACATGAGAGGATCAGAAAATGCTTTTGAGAATCTAACAATAAAACTAATAAAAAAAGACTGAGTTGAAATGTTTTGCAAACAGCTTAATGTCTATGCTCTACAACAGTATACCTCATCAAGACCAAATGAACCAGGAAGAGGAATAAGACGCTGCATGAGTTCGGCCTCTTACCTCGTACAGAGCTGGTCTGACTGGCTGTCTGCAGTCCAGCTCTGGTTCTGGATCTTTCTCCACACTGGGGACAGGAGGGGTCTCCTGATGGATGTTGCTGCTCCCAGTATGAGGTGATGCACTGTCTGCAGAACCAGTGTCCACAGCTGGTAGAGACTGGATCCTTCAGGACGTCCTGACACAGAGCACAGCTGGACAGCTGCTCCTCCTCAGGAACACCACTCTTCCTCTTCCCTCTGTGGAGATGAACACATCCTTTATAGCACTTTAGGGGAGCTGATTATCACCAAAGGTACAACAAGGGGGCACATTCTAGTTTGATATTAAAAAAAAGGTCTATACAATATACCTTTGTGATCCGGTAGATAGCTTACAATTCACATTATCATAAAACCAAAGAGCATCCTGTCTGGATTCATGACCCAGAGGAGCACAAGTTCACTACATCTACTAAGACACACAGCTGTATTAACCTGGTGCTTTATAAACCCAACTTACAGAGAATCTGCTGTGAATTCATATCAATAAACATATGGAAAGGATGCCTAAATAACAACAGAATGATACTGATTTGTAAAAAGCTTTGTCAAGTCTGTCTCCAACACAACGAGCATAAACATTTAAAAATGTTTGTTTTCTGAATGAGATTGGTTTGATTAAAGCTAGGCTAACATTGTAGCTGCTCCATCAGTACTCAGAATAACTTCATGTAGTCATACGTACAGCAGTGACTATATTGTTAGCACCACAGACAGTCTCTGGTTTAAACAGGAACATTAATAACCATGATTTAATATGAGCTGCTGTAGAGCTCTGTTCTCCTCTCTGACTCCCCTCAGACCGTCAGAGACCACAGGAGCACAATCTCAACACTGACAGGTTTTTGTAACAGAGCGTCACAAACTTTACACTCAAGTTGAAATGTGTCACGCTGCACGAATACGCAGGTGATATGAATTTCCCATCTTCACTTCCTCCGTGTTCTGGGTCTTTGCATTGACTCTACATGTAATCTCTTAAACTCTGTTATATCTGCTAATGCCAAACTCAACCAGCTCACCAAGTTGTTACTATTATTAATAAACATCTTAAAAAAGAAATGTCATAACTATGCCCAAGTAGTTACATCATGTTGTTGACGATATATTTAGTTTTTAAATCAGTATTTATCAACATTTAATTACATGATATTTAAAACCATTTTATACCACAGATACAATGATAACATTGTAACGTTCAACAATAGGAGTCGGAAACAGGCTTCAAGTTATTGGGTTTAATAACTCCTTTGATCGCATACGGTTTCAGGTTACAGGTTGCAGGTAGGCCTGTCACGATAATTAATTTTGTTGGACGATACATTTTCCTGGAAATTATTGCGATAAACGATAATATTGTCGGCACTGTTGTAAGACCATTTTAGACCACTGACATAATGATAATATATAATAATAATTCAAGTACATCCTTTCAAACATAACTTTTTATTCAACATTCAACATTGCAAATGAAATGTGAAATAATGTTAAAATATATAAATGATATATAATAAATAAAACAAATAAATAAATTAAAACACACACAACCAACACAATAAATGAAATAGACTCAGGCTGGAAAACAGAGCTCTATCTATCTATCTATCTATCTATCTATCTATCTATATCTATCTATATATATATATATCTATATATATATATATATATATATCTATATCTATATATCTATATATATATATATATATCTATATATATATATATAGATCTATATATATATATATCTATATATATATAGATATATATATAAATAAATAAATAAATAAATAAATATGAGCACACATTGTCTCACAAGCAAAAAAAACCTCCTTAAAACAAGTCAAGTGTACAGTCCACTGCCCATACAAAGACCCAGATGCCTCAACAGGCCATATCCAAATCTGTTTTTCAAAGTTTTCGAGCAAGGAACACCAACATGTTTGCATTGTCGGGCAAATGCATCTTTGATTGCAAACTGTCGGGATGGTGGGGGCTCTCCATCTCCAGCTGCCGTGTTTGCTAACAGCTGGGAAAACGGAATGGGGTGGGTTGTGTTTTAGGTGTAGTTTAAAATGCGTGGTATTGCCTGCTTTTGTCGCTACCTTTTTTAAACAAATGCGACACACCGCCCGGCTCATTCAAGTCCGTAGGTTCACCTCGTTGATTTGGCTTGAATCCAAAATACTGCCACACCGGAGAATTGACATGTGTAGTTAGGTTTTGTAACCAATTCCATGTCACTTTAAAATTCCCCACGAGTAAGTCACACGTTGTCGCTATATTATTAATTTGGCTGCTACGCTGCTGCACGTGCACACGGAGTGTCCTGACCTGGCTGTGTGTCAGCCCCGCCCCTCACAGCACACGTGGCCGGCAGCCACAGCGCGCCTGGCAGCCACAGAGCGCCTGGCAGCCACAGCGCGCCTGGCAGCCACAGCGCTCCTGGCTAAAATGCTGGTCACATCCTTATGTAAACGGCAATTTATCGAGCTCAGAAAAGTTATCGAGTCCATTTTTATTTATCGTACGATAAGTCAATTTATCGATTATCGCGACAGGCCTAGTTGCAGGTTCATCATCACTCCGTACTCCACTCCCTAACTCACACACACAAGCAGGCTCAATCGTCACAACTTCCCAGCCCTACCCCCTCTGCTCCCCCAACCACAGGCCAGAACACCGACCAGCATTACTGTACAGCTCTGTGATTGGCAGAGAGACGGGGGACGCTTGAGTGACACACCCAGCACCCTGTACAGGGTCGCTACAATATATTTAATTGCATATTGAATTATCCTCAAATAATGTTAGCTTGCTGTACTCTGCTGCGTTTTTCCTTTACAAACTGCTCACATGATATCATTAAGGCAGCAGTGTCAGTGTATTGTTTGCATGCTTTGTTTATTTTAATAACTTGCAAGTTGTCTAAATGCATCCTTCTTGTTTCAAAGGTTTTCCCCCTACACTAAATGACCCATTCAGCAAGTAAATGGACTTCTGTTTGAAGTAAACTGCTGAAATAAAAGACTGGAAAGTAAAGCTGTGTCTTTGGAGTGGAATCCTGTTCAAAGTCAGTAGATGCCTCAAGTCCCTTTCAAGTGGGGAAACTGCACCAAAATCAGAGGAGACTTGACTATTGCTGATGATGACAAGGAGCAAGAGTTCAACTTTGTTGATGCACTAAGAACTGAATCCTCTGCAGGTCAGGTTACAGTAGAAACAGACTCTTATGGCGCGTTTCCACTACAGCGCGGAGCACGGTTTAAGAGGGCTGTGACGTCAGCGGCCCGTTTTTGGTTGCGTTTCCACTTGGCCTAGTACCGGCCGGCGGGTCCTAATTCACAGTTTTTCTGGCCTCATAAAATCGTGGGTCTAGGGCCAGAGACAACGAGGCTGAGTATGCTAAACTAGAGAGAGAATTGCTGGCAAGGGGGCTACAACTACAACAAGATGGACATATTTGACCGTGATTTAATTGTAATACACGTTTCAAAATGATGCCGAAGTAACAACATACTGATACCGGTTAGTAACAACCATGAATTAATGCTTTGACAAGTCTGCAGACAGACGAAAAACCTTTTAAAATGCGTGTTTTCTAAATGGAGATTAGCTAAGCTAACGCAGTATATGCTCCGACCGTCCACACTCACAACAACGGCCTATACAGACATAAATAAAGCAGCGACTGTATTCGCCATGACACAGGCAGTCTGTGGTTTGTACTTGTTTAACTTTTGTCTAGTTTCTGAACATATATGAGGAGCTGTGAGCTCTGAGTGCTAACAGCTAACGGCTGTGTTGTTTTTCTGGGGTTCTCATTGAAGATGACGTCACGGCTCCGCCTACACTGCGTTACTATAGATACTACCCCAGTTCCTAAACTGTAATGGAAACGAGGCCTAGCCATACCGAGCGAGGCCGAGCGAGGCCGTGTAGTGGAAATGCGCCATTACTTTGTGTCTGAGGGTCCAGGTTCATTACTGAAGGTTGGAGGGTCCCACATAGACCGGTCACTCTTCAGAGACAGACAGCTGGGGACTGGAGACTCTGCTCTCTGTCTGTAGAAACAACACATGTTTTAAACATCATTAGTTTATTTAAAGAGCAGATTTTGATCTATGACTGTTCACCTGATTTAGTTTTTGAGTCTTGATTCTGGGTTTCTGTTGTTAAAATTCATTTGAGTTTGAAACGTTTTACATATTTGTGTTTTGTTAGAAATTAAAATCAATGTTTAATAGCATAATTCAGTCTAAAACATATCGTCAGTTTAAAAGCTGTTTTATTGTGGAAAAACCCGGAAGTTCTCAGGAAATCTCAATGCCAAGCTTTTATTCTGAAAATCCTTCATATCCGGTTAGCAGTTAGCATGTGGCTAATAATAATACGTTTTCTGAATGTAAAGTGAAAATGACATGGAGTGTTACACACCAAAACGTACAGACTTTAACACTACATCGATAGACGTTGAGATATTATTACTGCTGAATATTAAATGAAAGTACAGTTGATCATAGAGTGTTTACACATACGTGAGTAAGCTATGACGTCAGAGGGAGTTACCATAAATGAGAACTGTGCCGTAGAGATGTTTCTAGGACTTCTAAACTAACTATTACAGCTGTTTATAAGGTATTAAATAGAAAGTCATGACAGAGATAAGGAGGAGAAAAGGCTTAAGGAAGTAGGCAGGGAATACAGAATGTCGAAATCATCTGTTCTCACGCGATATCGAACATTGAAATATGAGAAGGGCGGTCCCACTATCTGCACAGCGGGAGGGAACGAGAAGAGGATAAAGAAGATCGGAAAGTACAGCCCGGCCTCTTTTTCTACGCTGCAGCCCCCTGGAGACATCACCGGCTTTGTCTCTTCCTTACCCTTTGTTTGTTTCACTACCACGCTGCTTAAATTAAAGTAACCAATTTGAACCCTTTCAGAGACTCATTTGTCTCTTAATCTTTAAACTTCTTCCTCGACGCGAGAGAATCAGCCCACATCAATAATTGGTAACCTCCCGACGTGATCGCGACACCAGGAGAGAAGCTGCAGTTTTTGAAAGGAGCTTGATCAATGCCGGCAGACATACACTCGGGCCCATACAGAAAGGTAAAGAAGTACCTGTTTATTCAAAATCTTCAATAGATTACATAGTAAATAATTAGGAGTGTGTGTCTGTCTGGTAAGTTGGACTCCTGAGAAGGACTGCCTAGTTTAATGTTAAAATATCCACATTTATAGCAAATACATATCACGTGGCGCTGTTCTGAGACAAACCAAGGGTGAGTCTATTTTCCTTTCTTTGATTCATTAACCAACTGCATGTTTTTAAACCAACTGCATGATTATAATGTGTGTGTTTTCCAAGCCGGATATATATTAATGTGCTTTTGAGCCGGTATTTATATATTATATTGTGTTTGACGAGTGAAATAGATGGACTCTTCTCGTTTGTATATTCTCAAGACAGATGGTATCTTCTTGAAAGAGAAATAGATGGTATCTTCTCGTTTTTATTAGCAAGTTAAAGATGGACTCTTCTTGTTAAAGAGTTAATTGATGGAATCTTCTCGTTTTTAGTCTCAAGAACAGATGGAATCGTCTTGTTTTCATTGTCCCAAATAAGTGAGATGGTCTCTTGTTTAATTGGTGATAAGGGAATGCTCTGGTTTTTGGACAAAATTAACATGGGATCACTCCCGTCACCGGACGTACTTCGTCTCACTGGAATAGTAACGGTCATAGTGAATATAAAATCGTCCCCATGTATCCGGCCAATGACGGGAGAGTTTTGAAAGAGACAAAACACTGTTCCATACATTTAAAAACACTTAAACAATTAAACAATGTTTACCTGCCAACAAGCAGCAGTGTGCTGTCATTTCAAACATGTTACCCCACTGTTTAACACAGTTTTACCTGTGTTTTGAAGACTCTTTCCTGGGTCAATGTGTCCTCTTTCTCCCCCCCCTGGGTGTGTGTGAGACAAGTCAAGTGAGTCAGGCTGCCAACAAGCAGCAGTGTGCTGTCATTTCAAACATGTTACCCCACTGTTTAACACAGTTTTACCTGTGTTTTGAAGACTCTTTCCTGGGTCAATGTGTCCTCTTTCTCCCCCCCTGGGTGTGTGTGAGACAAGTCAAGTGAGTCAGGCTGCCAACAAGCAGCAGTGTGCTGTCATTTCAAACATGTTACCCCACTGTTTAACACAGTTTTACCTGTGTTTTGAAGACTCTTTCCTGGGTCAATGTGTCCTCTTTCTCCCCCCCTGGGTGTGTGTGAGACAAGTGAAGTGAGTCAGGCTGCCAACAAGCAGCAGTGTGCTGTCATTTCAAACATGTTACCCCACTGTTTAACACAGTTTTACCTGTGTTTTGAAGACTCTTTCCTGGGTCAATGTGTCCTCTTTCTCCCCCCCTGGGTGTGTGTGAGACAAGTCAAGTGAGTCAGGCTGCCAACAAGCAGCAGTGTGCTGTCATTTCAAACATGTTACCCCACTGTTTAACACAGTTTTACCTGTGTTTTGAAGACTCTTTCCTGGGTCAATGTGTCCTCTTTCTCCCCCCCTGGGTGTGTGTGAGACAAGTCAAGTGAGTCAGGCTGCCAACAAGCAGCAGTGTGCTGTCATTTCAAACATGTTACCCCACTGTTTAACACAGTTTTACCTGTGTTTTGAAGACTCTTTCCTGGGTCAATGTGTCCTCTTTCTCCCCCCCTGGGTGTGTGTGAGACAAGTCAAGTGAGTCAGGCTGCCAACAAGCAGCAGTGTGCTGTCATTTCAAACATGTTACCCCACTGTTTAACACAGTTTTACCTGTGTTTTGAAGACTCTTTCCTGGGTCATTCTGTGCTCCAATGTGTCCTCTTTCTCCCCCCCTGGGTGTGTGTGAGACAAGTCAAGTGAGTCAGGCTGCCAACAAGCAGCAGTGTGCTGTCATTTCAAACATGTTACCCCACTGTTTAACACAGTTTTACCTGTGTTTTGAAGACTCTTTCCTGGGTCAATGTGTCCTCTTTCTCCCCCCCTGGGTGTGTGTGAGACAAGTCAAGTGAGTCAGGCTGCCAACAAGCAGCAGTGTGCTGTCATTTCAAACATGTTACCCCACTGTTTAACACAGTTTTACCTGTGTTTTGAAGACTCTTTCCTGGGTCATTGTGTGCTCACCAGGGGCACGAGAATACCCTCCACAGAAGGGGTCGTGGTTCCGTGAAGAAGGCCGAATTTGGGTGCTCATAGGCAGCCTGCTGCAGAGTCATTTTCAGGCTCCTCTCCACAATTGTCCCCCTAAAATGATTTAAAATCATTATTTTTGCATTTAAATGCATTTATTCTATCATTTATATGGTTCCCCAACACAATGCACATAGTCTGGAGCTCACTGGGGTCCTGCATATAATTTAATCAGGCGTTTTAACACTTTTTCCCATGAAAATGATTTTTAATCACTATCATGGGGCTATGAAAATAAAATTCCGGGTAATGCAGAGCACAAGTGCACCTTTTACTATTTAAATGTATTTGTATTATATATATTTGGGCTAGAAAGGTGACCTCTCTGGGTGATTTAGTCAGTTTATGGAGCTTAGCCCACAAATCCTGGATGATCCAGGCCGAATTTGGGTGCTCATAGGCGGCCTGCCAGGCGCCCCCACCCGTGGAAAGCAAAAAAAATTGAAGAAAACGCTTAATTATAACTTAAAATAATCAAAAATGAAGTTTTGAAAAATTGTCAAAAAAATGACAGAGTGCCAACGGGAGAAGGGGCCAGACTATTGGCGCTTCAGGCCGATTTTTCCCCTTCTCCGATGGTTGGTACAACGGAGAAGGGGAAAAAGTCCCTGGGCTTCATTTCCACTTCTCTGTTAAAAAGATTCATCCATACTTTTCAAACTACCGTCTGCACGAAATCGGAAACCCAGTTTTTGGGTGCACTCAGAAAAATAACGGCTGTTGCAAATCATGGAAGAATGTATCCGCTCACCAAGCACTTTGAGTGGGCCTAATTTTGTGGCGCAAGGACCCCCCAGCCTGGTTCTCTCAATACTTAAAGTTTGACATGGAGGAATGCGAGGGCACTTTGCAGGTGACTCTACCCGATTATGAGACACTATTTTGGGACGTATTTTTTACATTTCTCTGGTTCTCCAAATAGTTTAAGTTCGACATTTTGAGCCATGGAGGAATGCGAGGGCACTTTGCAGGTGACTCTACCCGATTTTGAGACACTATTTTGGGGCGTATTTTTTACATTTCTCTGGTTCTCCAAATAGTTTAAGTTCGACATTTTGAGCCATGGAGGAATGCGAGGGCACTTTCCAGGTGACTCTACCCGATTTTGAGGCACTATTTTGGGGTATAATTTTTACATTTTGACCCCTTTGCCCGGTTATCACCAAAGTTGAGTTGGATGATTTCGACCATGGAGGAATGTCAGGGGAGTCCGCGGGGGACTCCTGCGGGGTCATGAGGCACTATTTTGGGGTACAATTTTTACATTTTGACCCCTTTTCCCGGTTCTCACCAAAGTTGAGTTGGATGATTTCGACCATGGAGGAATGTCAGGGGAGTCCGCGGGGGACTCCTGCGGGGTCATGAGGCACTATTTTCGGACACTTTTTTCCCATTTTCCCCCCTTTTGCCTGGTTCTTTTTATTTTTATTTTTTTTCCTGTTTTGGCCCGTTTGACCCGGTTCCTTCTGCCGGGGGCACTGCCCGGTCCCGGGTGCCCCCCCCAGGGCTCGCGTACAGCCGTTTCACCCCCCACATTGACGGATTTTGACCCCTTTGCCCGGTTCTCACCAAAGTTGAGTGTGATGATTGCTGAGTCATGATGCACTATTTTGGGGTACATTTCCCCCATTATCAACACGGACTAGAGATGTCTCGGAGATGGCTCGGAGCCCACACCCTGGTTCTATGTAACCCTGGAGGAATGTCACATGAGTCGACAGGGGACTGCTGCTGGCTAATGAAGGACTATTTTGGGGTACATTTCCCCCATTATCAACACGGACTAGAGATGTCTCGGAGATGGCTTGGAGCCCACACCCTGGTTCTATGTAACCCTGGAGGAATGTCACATGAGTCGACAGGGGACTGCTGCTGGCTAATGAAGGACTATTTTGGGGTACATTTCCCCCATTATCAACACGGACTAGAGATGTCTCGGAGATGGCTCGGAGCCCACACCCTGGTTCTATGTAACCCTGGAGGAATGTCACATGAGTCGACAGGGGACTGCTGCTGGCTAATGAAGGACTATTTTGGGGTACATTTCCCCCATTATCAACACGGACTAGAGATGTCTCGGAGATGGCTCGGAGCCCACACCCTGGTTCTATGTAACCCTGGAGGAATGTCACATGAGTCGACAGGGGACTGCTGCTGGCTAATGAAGGACTATTTTGGGGTACTTTTTTTTCATTTTCACCCAAATTTCCCTGGATGAAATATTTTTTAGTTTTTTTAGTTTTTAGCCCAGTTTTGGCCACAGCGTTGCCTGGAGGATAGGACCGAGATATGACAGACTCTCTGGCCGCCTCACAAGTCACTATTGTCGGACACTTTCTTTGCTTTACCCCGGTTCTATCACTCTTTCCTCCTTTGACCATACAACCCGTTTCCTGCTGGGGTGGTGCCTGGTTCCGGGGTACCCCAAACCCTCTCATGGTCGGGGCACCATGTATTGATGCATCGGACCCAATGTTGCCATCACCAGCCCCGCGTTGGTGCGGAAGTGGGACCATCTGACCCGGTGGTAACCCAATACTTCCCTTCGTCCATGCACCATGAATTGATGCATCGGACCCAGTGTCGCAACCACCGCTCACGCTAACGCATATAAACGGAGAACTATAACATAATTTTGATCAAAATCATTATGTGTGTTTCAGGAAGGATGTCATCTGAATGCCCGGTGTGCAGACTCTTCTATCTGGCATTGAACAAACACCTTAAGCACAAGCATGCAGTGCGGAACTTGGAGGAGAGGGGAATCCTCCTGAAAATAGCCAGTGGAAGGATAAATGTTCGGACCAAACCCTGTCCCATCGCTGGGTGTTCGTACGCTGGGAAGAGACTGGACCGTCATGTAAAACATGACCACCCTGAGTTGTCCCGACATAAGGCACATCAGGTCATGGCAAGGCTGAAGCATAGTGTGGCACTGCAGTTGCTCCATGACCTCCGTGAGACTAACCCCATCATTGGAATGGCTACATCATTGGATATAGACAATGAGGAGGAATACCCCGGGCACCCTCCACCCTTCTCCCCACATACCGAGTGTGACAACGAGGACTGCAGGCAGGTGATGCTGGAAAATGTGGCATTGAGGGCTCAGAAGGATGCCCTCAATGATGAGGTGAAGACCCTGCGCTCCAGGCTGAAAAAGGAGCTAAAACCCAGGAAGCAGAGTGCTGCTGTTCTTGAGGAAGAGGACGAATGTATACGATTTAAGGGCCTGGCAATCCCAAATACCTCCGGCATAAACACAGTAGCCTCAGGCAGCAATACCCCTGTGAAGAGCCCGGTGAAGACTGTCATGCAGTCCCCAGTAACCTCCGGTAGCGAGACCCCTGTGAGGAGCCCGGTGAAGACTGTCATGCTTGCAGTAGCCTCCGGTGGGAAGAGACCGGTCAAGAACCCTGTGAAGAGCCCAATGAAGACTGTCATGCTTGCAGTAGCCTCCGGTGGAAAGAGACCGGTCAAGAACCCTGTGAAGAGCCCAGTGAAGACTGTCATATTACCAGTTTCCTCCGGTAGCGAGACCCCTGAGAAGAGCCCGGTGAAGACTGTCATGTTTGCAGTAGCCTCCAGTAGCGAGACCCCTGTGAAGACCCCGGTGAAGACTGTCATGTTTGCAGTAGCCTCCGGTAGCGAGACCCCTGTGAAGACCCCGGTGGAAACTGTCATGTTTGCAGTAGCCTCCGGTAGCGAGACCCCTGTGAAGACCCCGGTGGAAACTGTCATGTTTGCAGTAGCCTCCGGTAGCGAGACCCCTGTGAAGACCCCGGTGGAAACTGTCATGTTTGCAGTAGCCTCCGGTAGCGAGACCCCTGTGAAGACCCCGGTGGAAACTGTCATGTTTGCAGTAGCCTCCGGTAGCGAGACCCCTGTATGCCGGAAGACCCGTGCCTCTAAGCTGGCTAATGACTTGCCCTCTCCCTCAAATTACTGGTCCACTGGGTGTGGACGGGGGAATACCATGCGTGAAATCACGTTGCCTAGAAGCATGGAGGCGTACCTTCAGACATACTTGGATCACTGTTTGGGTGTCGCTCCGACAGTAAAACAGAAAGACAATGTTGTGTCGAAGATCAGCCGGATAAAGAACTTCATAGTATACATGGCCCATGGTGTTAACCGCCTGTCAGACTGGCTGTTCCTAAGAAACATGAAGATGATCCGTGGCTGGAGCGAGTATATTGTAAAGCCGGGCCGGGCAGTCACAACATCAGAGTTCTTCCTGAAGAATGTGCACCAGTTCATGGGGTACATGTCTGAGTCAAAGCCCCGGGGGTGCAAGCTCACCCAGTCTGATATGACCCACATAATGAGAGAGGTGAAAGCCAACATGAAACACTTGAATAAGGCAGTCACTCTACATCAGTTTAAGGTGAAGAGGAACAAACTGGATCGTCTGCCGAGCCAGGCGGAGCTTCTCGCCGCCATGGCGGCCGCTGAGAAGCGCATCCCGGAGCTCCTCGACCTGATGGCCGGCACGCCGACCTCAACCACCCAGAAGCTTCTCTATGGCTATCTCACCCTCCATTGGAGCCTCCTGTATGGCCACCGTACGGGCGTGTACGCAAACATGAAAAACAGTGAGGTCTTAGAGGCAGCCATAAGGGGAACTGCTGAGGGCTACATCATCCATGTGCAGGATCACAAGACGGCCAAGACATATGGCGAAGCACAGCTGGCGCTTACAGTAGAGGAGTTTAGCTGGGTCATGCGGTGGATGGGGATTAAAGAGGCATTGCTGGGTCCTCAGAATGAATTCTTCCTTTTCACAAGGGGGAATCGGGCCTCCAAGAACCTGAACGCTCACTTGAAGAGGGCATGGGCTGATGCTGGGCTAGAAACAGCCGTCACCTTCACAATCCTGCGCACTGCCCTGGCTGACAATATCAAGCATCACCAAGATCCAGAAAGCCGGTCGATTCTCGCCAGGTTTATGTGTCACGACGTAACCACGGCGGACCGGTTCTACGCGAATGCGCCAGGTATAAAGGAGGCATTGAGAATCCGCTCCATGTTCAGGGCGTCATCAGATGCGGCAGCAGCTGCATCATCATCAGAAGGATGTCTACCGCTGTCAGATGGGGAGACCTCCGAAGAGGGCTGCTATAACAGTACAGCTCTATCATCTTCACCTGATGGGTCATTGGAGCGGCAGCAGCAGCGGAAGCGGAAGCGGGAGGGAAAGAGGCCAATGAAGTCGGGACCGGGGCTGGTTGACACTCCTGATGATGGGGCAGGGGCCGTGGACTCAACCTGTTTGCCCTGGTGCACCGTAAGAATTAGACGCCTAATTTGGTCCCCTGAATCCCGCTAAACATTGTGAATATGTATACCGTGTATATAATTATTATTATAATCCTGTGTATACATTTTGTAAATAGTACAATATCTCCAGGGCGCATAACTGCACTTTACAAGCCAGGAAAGGTGCCAGAATCCTGGGCATACATTTTGTTAATAGTGCAACACCTCCAGGGCGCATAACTGCACTTTAAAACGTAGGTTAAGAAATTTAGTAGTACTGTTATAGTAGCAGTAGTACGTGTAAATAGTTTATGTTTTAGCCTCTCTGTACTGTCAACTGTGTTTTTTGTTCAAATAAAATAAAAAAAAAAAAAAAACAATAACCTTGATGGTTACCAGGGGCAGAAAAAGTGCCACTTTCCATCAGCACCGGGGAGGCACTCTCCTTGGTGCTGAACCCTGTGATGAGCGCTCAAGTGTTGGCGGAGGAGGTGTAAGCCAGAGGAGGGTGAACAAAAGTTAAAGTGTTTGAACCTCCAGCCCAGAAGGGGGGGTGATGCCGTGAAGAAAGCCGAATATGGATGCTGATGGGCGGACACAGAAGCACCATAAAACCACCCCCTTGTAAGGTCACCAGGGGCACGAGAATACCCTCCAGCCCAGAAGGGGGGGTGATGCCGTGAAGAAGGCCGAATATGGATGCTGATGGGCGGACACAGAAGCACCATAAAACCACCCCCTTGTAAGGTCACCAGGGGCACGAGAATACCCTCCACAGAAGGGGGGGTGATGCCGTGAAGACGGCCGAATATGGATGCTGATGGGCGGACACAGAAGCACCATAAAACCACCCCCTTGTAAGGTCACCAGGGGCACGAGGTTCTGGTGGGTGTGAATACCTGTGTTTAGTCCGTGGGGGAGTGCTTAACTGTGGGGGCCCGGGGACTCAGGGTGTGCAAGGTTATGGAGGTCCCACTGTTAGGGGCCCATGCTGGAGGTAATTAGTCCGTCCTTGGGGCTCTGTGAGCGGGCAAAAAGAGGTGATTTCCCCCTGGTCTCTGCTGGAGGTGCAGAGTCCCACTGTTAGGGGCCCATGCTGGAGGTAATTAGTCCGTCCTTCGGGGCTCTGTGAGCGGGCAATGAGAGGTGATTTTCCCGGTCTCCGCCCTGGAGGTGTGAAATAAACAGAGTCCCCCTGTTAGGGACTGGTGCTGGAGGTCTCTAGTCCGTCCTTCGGTGCTCTGTGAGCGGGCAAAAAGAGGTGATTTCCCCCTGGTCTCTGCTGGAGGTGCAGAGTCCCACTGTTAGGGGCCCATGCTGGAGGTAATTAGTCCGTCCTTGGGGCTCTGTGAGCGGGCAGAGAGAGGTGATTTCCCCCTGGTCTCTGCTGGAGCTGTGAAAGAAACAGAGTCCCACTGTTATGGGGACATGCTGGAGGTAATTAGTCCGTCCTTGGGGCTCTGTGAGGGGGCAGAGAGAGGTGATTTTCCCCTGGTCTCTGCTGGAGCTGTGAAAGAAACAGAGTCCCACTGTTATGGGGACATGCTGGAGGTAATTAGTCCGTCCTTGGGGCTCTGTGAGGGGGCAGAGAGAGGTGATTTTCCCGGTCTCCGCCCTGGAGGTGTGAAATAAACAGAGTCCCCCTGTTAGGGACTGGTGCTGGAGGTCTCTAGTCCGTCCTTCGGTGCTCTGTGAGCGGGCAAAAAGAGGTGATTTCCCCCTGGTCTCTGCTGGAGGTGCAGAGTCCCACTGTTAGGGGCCCATGCTGGAGGTAATTAGTCCGTCCTTGGGGCTCTGTGAGCGGGCAGAGAGAGGTGATTTCCCCCTGGTCTCTGCTGGAGCTGTGAAAGAAACAGAGTCCCACTGTTATGGGGACATGCTGGAGGTAATTAGTCCGTCCTTGGGGCTCTGTGAGGGGGCAGAGAGAGGTGATTTTCCCCTGGTCTCTGCTGGAGCTGTGAAAGAAACAGAGTCCCACTGTTATGGGGACATGCTGGAGGTAATTAGTCCGTCCTTGGGGCTCTGTGAGGGGGCAGAGAGAGGTGATTTTCCCCTGGTCTCTGCTGGAGCTGTGAAAGAAACAGAGTCCCACTGTTATGGGGACATGCTGGAGGTAATTAGTCCGTCCTTGGGGCTCTGTGAGGGGGCAGAGAGAGGTGATTTCCCCCTGGTCTCTGCTGGAGGTGCAGAGTCCCACTGTTAGGGGCCCATGCTGGAGGTAATTAGTCCGTCCTTGGGGCTCTGTGAGCGGGCAGAGAGAGGTGATTTTCCCGGTCTCCGCCCTGGAGGTGTGAAATAAACAGAGTCCCCCTGTTAGGGACTGGTGCTGGAGGTCTCTAGTCCGTCCTTCGGTGCTCTGTGAGCGGGCAAAAAGAGGTGATTTCCCCCTGGTCTCTGCTGGAGGTGCAGAGTCCCACTGTTAGGGGCCCATGCTGGAGGTAATTAGTCCGTCCTTGGGGCTCTGTGAGCGGGCAGAGAGAGGTGATTTCCCCCTGGTCTCTGCTGGAGCTGTGAAAGAAACAGAGTCCCACTGTTATGGGGACATGCTGGAGGTAATTAGTCCGTCCTTGGGGCTCTGTGAGGGGGCAGAGAGAGGTGATTTCCCCCTGGTCTCTCCTGGAGGTGTGAAATAAACAGAGTGCTACATTTTGTAAATAGTGCAATATCTCCAGGGCGCATAACTGCACTTTACAAGCCAGAAATAATGTTTAAATGGTCGGGGAAAGTATTTTTAAATGTCTGGAAGAGAGTTTTAGACAGTCATTTTGCACGAAATCATTTAACATAGACGCTCTCCTGAAAATGCACAGAATATGTGCTTTTTCAGGAGACCGTCAATGTTAAATGATTTCGTGCAAAATGACTGGCTAAAACCTCGGAATAAGTGTTTGAAAAGCGGGGAAAAGTTGTTTAAAATAGTCTGATACCTCCAGGGCGCATCACCAAAAATGTACAAGCCAGGGAAGATGCCTGAATCCCGGATACTTTAGGTCTGTCACTTAGGGTGACCGCACCACTCCGACGCTCCCGAGAGTGGACGTCCATTGTTTGTAAGGCACCTAAGAGGGATAAGAGTCTGTGGAAGTCTGAAGTATACTCTTTAATCATTGCGTGTGCATTACGGAAAGAAAAGCGGCATTCGTGCGTTAGATAGACGATATTCTTCTAATAGTGTTTGACTGGCTTCCCATTTGGTCGCATTATAGCGTGAGAGTTGCTCAGACGACCATAGACTAAATAGTTTTGATGGTCTCTAACTATTTGTATTGTTAACTTGTTTAAATTGTTCAGCATATTGAGAGTGTCGTGCTGTTATACTGCTCTGAAGTTTGGCCTGGAATGTGGTTTCTTTGTTGAATCAACACCTCAGGATTTCAACGCATCAGAGACAGCCATTCTTCTTGCAAAAAACTCTTTGTTTTGAAATCAGTTGCCATCTTGTTTTGACCTCATGTTGACAAACAAACACATGGCAGTCGCCATTCTGTGAAATGCAAATTCAGAGGACCAGTTGTTTTTTGAAATCCATTCAGTTTCACTCACATGAGGCTAATTCAATATTCATGACCTCCATAGTGTGTAGAATAAATCATTCTTCTTGAGTCAAAGTTGGAATTAGATATTCCATTTTGCTGAATCAGGTTATCTATACCGTTGGAGTTTGGTCTTTGAAGAAAAGGATTATTGTATTTTCTAAAGCTCAAATCTGATTTTTGAAATATTAGTCCTTGCAAAGGAGTTTTACCTGTTTATGCTTTACTGTTTAATCCTAAACATTGTGCATGCAAATGTGTGATGGCTGGTTTATGTTTTGTTGATTAATCCTTAAAAATTGTGCTTGCAAGTGTGTATTCGCTGGTTTATGTTTTACTGTTTAATCATAAAGTGCATTTCCTTCCCATATCAAAGGTAGTTATTAAGAAAATAAGCTTCTTGTTAAAAAGAAGTCCGTTTTTAGAAGTGCTGACATGGGTGGAAAAAGCTGAAAACAACAGCGCACTCTGCTGGTTGTACAGAATTGTTGCACAAAATAGGGGTAAAAAGAAAAACGTATAAATACAACACAAATTGATTATAATAATATGCTAAAGTTTACTTTCAAGTGTTATAGATGAATACGTACTTCATCACACATAAATAGAATCACAGGTGGTTCCTGATATTAAGATAAGAAACCTTACATAATAGTCTTTCAACCTAGACTGTAGAATATCTAAACACCACATAATTGAAGTAAACACAGTTTATGATATTAGCATAATTGCATGCACTTTAGAATACACTATAAGTAGTGTTACCAATCCCGCTTCAATCTCATTAGTATGCATAAAAAAGTGACAGGTCACACCTTCTAAGTCCCGCCCCTAATTATGCTAATGGGCCCCCTTTGATATGCTAATGAGCCCCTTTGTTCGAGGTGTTATCGCGTACAGGTGTTACATCCTCCCGGTAGCCCCCACCCCTCTCAGCCCCCACCCCCCTTAGCCCCCACCCCTTCTCAGCCCACCCCCCTCCCCCTCACATACAGGTGTTACATCCGCCCTGTAGCCCCCACCCCTCTCAGCCCCCACCCCTCTCAACCCACCCCCTCCTCTCCCCTTACAGTAGGCGTCACATCCTCCCTGTCGCCCCCCACCCCTGAAGATAGTGAGGGGGTGGAGTCAGTCATAAAAAAAGAAATCTATGCAAAACTAGATAAAAGCCAGTCATTTGAGCTTTGAAACAAATTGATATGATTCGATATTAAACCAACTAATTATAGTAGATTAATTAACTATTCAAACGTGTACAGTAATTTACAATAACACGGGAATAATAAACGGGTCAGCAACAGCGGGTCTCTCCCGTCAGATTAGACTTTACTAGATTAGACTTTACTAGCGTTTATACCCATATCGATCAGATCTAGCTAGTTCTAGCTAATGATATGACTACCTGCTTATTAAAAGACACCTAAACAATAAGCGTCACTATGCAACGGGGTGAGGCCACAAAGTATAGTACAGCATTATGCATTTTGTTTACATGCCCACCGGAACCCCAAGGCATTACCAACAGATCAACGCGCAATCAACCCATACAGGACATCTCTTGCTACACATTATGTGTAGACATTATAATTGACTATTCTTGTCTGTCACATACTCTTTTGTCTGTCACACACTATTCTTGTATGTCACATAAGTGGCGCAACTGATGCGGTATTGCGCTAAAGGGGGCCAGTCAAGAAACGGGTGCAGTATCTGTGCCGGGTTCAGACCCTCCGTCTGAGGCTCTTCATGAAAAATGGAGTCTGGGTGTGTGAGACTGTCTCCCCTCATACCCCCTCCCACGACCTCCCCTCCCGCCTGCCTGTCACCTCCTGATCTTGCGATCAGCTGTTAATTCTCATTCACTAAGTCACCTAAAACTTTTATTGGAATTGGGTTTTCTTTAGAGCTGTTTTCAGTGAGACAATGCAGTTTCTGATCATTTTAAGTTTCAAGTTTCAAGGCTTTATGGCATATGCCCATTAGCTACAGTGTAGATATGTCAATGAAAAACATAGGTCACAGGCTCCTCCAACAGTGCACATAAAACAGATAAAATACTGCAATTTGTGCGTAATTCTCTCACAAAGGAACTGTAAGATACACGTTTATGTATGGAAAACTATATAACTTGGTCAAATATTCATTCATTTGTAATGAATTGAGTTTTCTTCAAGAATCAAACTCTAAATGGAGAGTTTGTGATTTTAACACTGTTTCGATGAAACAATGCAGTTTTGATAACTTGACTTGACTAACATTACTTTTTTAAATATATGTTTTTTAGATGCTTTACTTTTTGATTTCTTTCATATTATTTTAACACAACATTACTTTTTTCATATTTTTCAACATACTGTGATATATATATATTTTTTTCTCTCCATTATATTTTTGAATATACAGTGATTTTTATCAAAATACAACATGCAACTATTACATTATACAATATTACGACTTTTTGCGATATTTTCAACACAATATACTTTTTTTTTTTGTAGGGCTTCAGGATATTTGGCATGTCATGCCTAAAACCGGTGTCATCTTTCCTGAAACTGACGTGCTGTCCGTTTTACAAACAAGTTATCTTTCTGCTTCTTCCCCCTATGAATTTTCCTCCCCCGTCCCTCTTACTACAGCCATCACAACAGCAACCAAGTCAGATCTGTGAAATTAAACACCTCTTCCCAAAGCGTGACTTCCCTATTGAGGGAGTGGGGCAGTGGGGCCTAACCCGATTTGGCCAAATATACTAACATGCAGAACATATGGTATGTTTGAAAAAAGACTAACCATCTATCCAGTTCAAGCTGTCTTTAAGATGTGACATTGCGCTCTGACTTTTCCCCGTAAAATCGTGACAAACTATTACTTATTAAATTTGACCTCATGCTGCTTGGTTGAAAATGATAGATGAGCATTTACCAACAGATCAACGCGCAATCAACCCATACAGGAGATCTCTTTCTACACATTATGTGTTATCACTATAATATCATGTCATTATTTAATGTTGTTTTGTTTGTGTGTGTGTGTGTGTGTGCAACGAAGTCTCTTTGAGAGGAAAATTATAATTTAAAGATCTTAATACCCCCTTATTGTTTAATTACTTCACACAACTATTAAAGAATCCCTATATGAAGTTACATGAGGCTACATTTACTGGTGTGCTTCCCTAGATGATGTAAATAGTCTAAGTGTCATGTTAGGGGGGCATTACGGACCTCAGGAGTCCGCCCTTGGAGGCTTGGAGAGCGGATAAAGAGAGGTGTATTTACTGGTGTTGAGCCCTGGATGATATAAATAGTCCACGTGCCATGGAACTCAGGAGTCCGCCCTTTGAGGCGTTGTTAACATTAATGCTTTTTGCTTTTGTTTTTGTTACTAAGATACTTTTTTAGCCTTATGATAGGATGAACTTAAGCTGTAGTCAATAAAGACATGTTTAATAGAGTGTTGCTGTTAGAGAACATACCTGCGCAGCACTCCACCACGTCTTGGCTTTGGCTTCATGGCCTTCACTGTCCTCTCCCTTTGAGTTTTTTCAAAGGCTGGGATACATTTTTCCAAATGATCACTTGTTACACGGTGACAAACATATGGTTATATAACCTTAAAGAACTAACAAAAAATAATTAAGTATTTGCAATGCATAAACATAGAAGATATCACTGTCATATTATGATCACTTATTGTAAGTAAGTTTAAGTAAAACTAACACAAGTCAATATTATTCACCTGGGCATTAGTGGGCTTGAGGGTCTCAGGGAGCGTGGACAAAGTGACTTGTCTCTGTATTTGAGGATTCTCAGTGCAGGCACTAACAGGAAGCTGCTGTGCATTAGTGGAGAGTCCTCTGAAGGCAGCTGTTATTTCATTCACACACTCATCTGTTACCTGCTGACTCCTCATAGTAAGTCTAGCCAAGTCAGCTGTTAAGTTGTCCATACCATCGCTTGATAACTGGTAACTTTTGATTGACAGTCCAGCCATGGCAGCTGCCAACTCGTCCATATAATTCTTAAGAACGTGGTGACAATACTACAAAAAAAGTGTATATATTAGGTCAGTTAACCTTGAAGAGCTAAACAGTTCAAGTGGTAAGTAACTAAGTATTTGCAATGAATAAACATAGAAATTATCACTGTCATATTATATAATCACTTAATATGGAGATAAGTAAAACTGACACAGACAGTTTAAACTGCTTGTTAAAACGCTATTGCTTATTGTGTTTTCTCAGCACACTAACATAAATAAGGATGTATAATATAAAAAACTAGAAAACGATATAGTATTTTCAAGTCTTACTTTAGTATGGTAAAATTAAGAATAAGTCACATTAAAGTGTGTCATGATTTTCCGTAAAAAAGTCAAGTATAGTTTGTCAAAAGAATATGAAAAAATCATTTTGTAGAGTAGTATGTTGAAAATCTCAGTGTTTAACTGAACACACCTACATGTGATAACGCCTCGAACAAAGGGGTAATTAGCATACAAAGGGGGGTCACTAGCATCAGTGGGGGAAAGGTGCTACGGGAATGAACTTTGAGGAGGGGGAACTTGTAAGAATTTCCAGCTTTTGAAGATAATTATATGGTACCCGTCCTTACAGCTAAACAAATCCTATGCCAGGTATTCAACAGACCACAAGAAGCACAAGAAGCCCCAGAAAGTATTACATTCAGAGCTAATAATGGTGAAACCGAAGAAGAAGCAAAGCAGATTATAATCGTTGCGGGTGAAAGGATAGAGAATTTGCAAGTGATGTTAATGCACTTATCTGATATAAAAAGAAATGCATTCATTTACTTCCAAGAGACCCCTAAACATCTACTTGGGCAATGTGAATTGAACGATAAACCGATCACTGTAAATGAAACGCGGAGAGAAGCAGCAGTGCAAATCGTTAAGTCTATTACCTTGAATGCACTACGACATTAACTTGGTCAAATGTAATATGTCTTTCTGAAAATGTGGCGAATGGTGTGTTTTTCAATTAAGCAACCATAACAAATGAAAATGTGTTTTATTTTTGCTTTCATATATAGTAATAGTATTAACTCCTTTGACTAGACTGTACTAAAATAAGACGTTTCACTGTTAAATAAAAAATGGAAGTAGAAAATCGAGATAATGATGAGGTTCGTTATGTATCCAGTAACTATGAACAGCAGTTGAAAATGTTATTTAACCCTTTAACTCTAATAGACAAATCTAAAATAGCCTCTAGCTTATCTATAAGTTTGTGATTTTAACACTTATTCACTGACACAAGGCAGATTTTGGCTTTTTTCTCATGCCAAGATACTTTTAGACACACTTTGAGGAATGCAAAACCTTAAAACTAGAAAATGAAGTACATTGTCTGATTAGATTTTTTCTTAAAGACTGTTTCTCTAAAAGGCAAGTTTTGTGATTTTTAACACTTATTTACTTTTTTTTCTCTTTTCTTGTGTTACCAAGATACTTTTAGATACACTTTTGATGTATGCAACACTTAACAAAAGGGTATAATATGAAGTACTTTGTAAGGAATGGGGGTTTCTTTAATACCCCGTTTTTTATTTTTAAAAACACTTGTACAGTTAAATAATGTAGGTTATCTCTGATATTTTAGTTATTTTCAGCTACCAAGATACTTTTTTGATACACTTTAATGTAGGAACATTTGGCAACTGGTAGAATGTCAATTATTTTGTAATAAAATGTATTTTCTTAAAGACTGTGACTCTAAAAGGGGAATTTTTTTTTTTTTTTCTCCCGTTGTCTTTCACTTACTCTTTGGATACAGTTTTATGTATGACAACTTTACAACTGGTAGAAAGTTAAGTACTTTTTCTGAACAGATTTTCTTTAAGACTGTGACTCTTAAAGGTAAGACAATCCAGTTTTATGGAAGTAACTTAAATTATTTTTTTTGTTTTGTTTTTTCTCCTACAAAGATACTTATAGTTACACTTTAATGGATGTAAAACTTTATAACTTGGTAAAATATTCATTATTTTGTAATGAATTGAGTTTTCTTTTTTGTTTTTCAACATACTATTGTACACAATGACTTTTCCATATATATATATATATTTTTTTTTTTTTTTTTTTTTTTTTCAGACAAACTATACTTTTGACTTTTTCCGTAAAATCGTGACAAACTATTACTTATTCTTACATTTGACCTCTTGCTGCTTGGTTGGAAATGATAGATGAAAAAGCTACAAAGCTTAAAGAACTTTTCTAAAAACTCTCAATTCTACAGATGACTCCCCCCACTCAACGCAATAAGTCCACCCCCCACTCAGCAAATCATCTAAAACGAAGGACCCCACTAAGACGCCCGTTGAAAACTAGCCAGGGATCTGAGAAAAACCAAGTCTCCCCCCCGCGAGATGCAGCCAGGAACAAACTCCTGGACTACTATCGTCCCCAGCATTGTGGACACCCAAATCTTGCAATACTATAGCTGCTGATGTTACTCCTGGGGCCAAGACGTCTCTGTTTTTGAACATAGTGAAATCGGAGTTGGTTGATATTCTGGAGAGGGTGCTGCATCGGTACAGAGAAGAAATCTGCAATGGATCCCGAGTCAGTCACCCCAGCCAGAGGCAACACGATTGTGTGAATGACATTCCAGAATATTTCTTCAGAAACAATTACAACGCGTTAATGAAAAAGACTTTGGCTCGCCGACTTCATTACTGCGATTGACCAGAGTCTTAATGATATAAACATTTACATAGCTGAATGAAGGATCCAAGGCGCTTCGTAGGCTTTTCTGCACAATCTCAAAACTGCAGACGCCTCAAGGAGAGACTTGAAAAGATCCACGCCGAGCTGGATGGAGAGGAAGAAGACTAATAACCAGCGGTTGATTTGAAGCCGGGGATTTTTTCGATACTTTGACTTTTCTTTAAAGTAAAATAAAAATGGGTAACTACTATGGAAAACAATCTGTATTTATCTATCAGAATGCAGTCAATACCTGTTTAATAAGTGTGTTGTTGATGACGATTGAAAACAGAATGAGTAGTGATCCCCGTGTAAACAGAACGGCTGAAGTTTGTAAACTAGAAGACATTTTGGATATCGTTCATTCTGGCAGTACTATTCCGGGTCATTGGGAAACGATTGTAAACGAAACATTTAAAGTGGTACTGGAATCTTCATTTTCCGAAACATTCTGTAACATTACCGAAGAAATGAAACAAACACCAAAAGTGTATCATGTGCTCGCATTGTATGCTCTGTTTGTAGATGTAATGCATCTTTGTGTCAAAAACAGCATACACATGAATACTTTGGCCGAAGTGCAAAAACTCCATTATAATATTTCCCTTCATCTGGGGGATTCTATGCTGGAGAAGATCCTGGGGATGTTGCAGTCAGTATAAATGTATTATTGATTCCTATGGGGTGAAAACAATAAATTGTAAATATGAAATTCTGCAAATAAAAAAAGTGTTTTTTACATTTTAAAAAAAAACTGTTGTCTTCAAATCATAGTATAGTATTTCCTACATAGCATTTTAAAAAAGAGTCACAGTGTAGAATGTCCAAACATTTAATTTAAAAGTACTAGTATAGTATGTTAAAAGTATCTTGAAAAAAGTCCAAGTATAGTATGTAGTTAAGAAATATATTATATAGTTTTGTCTGCAATGTCAGTATAGGATCTCTAATAAAAAATAAAAAAAATGAGAGAAAGTCATAGTATAGTTTGACAAAAAGATCCTGAAAAAGTCATGACACTGTGTGTTGAAATGGTTTTGAATAAACACATCAGTATTTTAAAAAGTAAAATTGTATCAAGTGCATCAGACAACTCAAATTACTCCATTTGAACCATATTATAAATAAGTAAAGAATGGTCATAGTATATAGCAGCGGTGTTTAATAGTTTTCTGTGTGTCGGTGTTTCAGTGTTTCAGTGTTTCAGTGTTTCAGTGTTTCTGTGTTTCAGTGTTTCAGTGTTTTGTGTTTTTGTGTGTCAGTATTTCAGTGTTTCAGTGTTTTTGTGTGTCAGTGCTTTCAGTGTTTCAGTATTTCAGTATTTCAGTGTTTTGTGTTTCAGTGTTTCAGTGTTTTGTGTGTCAGTGTTTCAGTGTTTCAGTGTTTCAGTGTTTTGTGTGTCAGTGTGTCAGTGTTTACAGCCTTTCTTTGCTCTGATCAATCCCCAGGGATCCTCCCCTGGAAGGAATATAGCAGGATGAGAGAAAAACATTTAAAAAACGTATCTTAGAAGTGGCTATAGCATTTGATGCAATTCTAAAAGATAGTCAGATTCCTAAAAAGTTTCAAACGGATGCTGGAAAATAATTATTTAACAAGATTTTTGAAGCCTTGCTGAAGAAACAAATAATTATTTTCCTGCATCCGTTTGTAACTTTTTAGGAATCTGACTATCTTTTAGAATTGCATCAAATGCATCAAATGCTATAGCCATATTGTGTTGAAAATATCGCAAAAAGTCGTAATATTGTATAATGTAATAGTTGCATGTTGTATTTTGATAAAAATCACTGTATATTCAAAAATATAATGGAGAGAAAAAAATATATATATATCACAGTATGTTGAAAAATATGAAAAAAGTAATGTTGTGTTAAAATAATATGAAAGAAATCAAAAAGTAAAGCATCTAAAAAACATATATTTAAAAAAGTAATGTTAGTCAAGTCAAGTTATCAAAACTGCATTGTTTCATCGAAACAGTGTTAAAATCACAAACTCTCCATTTAGAGTTTGATTCTTGAAGAAAACTCAATACATTACAAATGAATGAATATTTGACCAAGTTATATAGTTTTCCATACATACACGTGTATCTTACAGTTCCTTTGTGAGAGAATTACGCACAAATTGCAGTATTTTATCTGTTTTATGTGCACTGTTGGAGGAGCCTGTGACCTATGTTTTTCATTGACATATCTACACTGTAGCTAATGGGCATATGCCATAAAGCCTTGAAACTTGAAACTTAAAATGATCAGAAACTGCATTGTCTCACTGAAAACAGCTCTAAAGAAAACCCAATTCCAATAAAAGTTTTAGGTGACTTAGTGAATGAGAATTAACAGCTGATCGCAAGATCAGGAGGTGACAGGCAGGGGGGAGGGGAGGTCGTGGGAGGGGGTATGAGGGGAGACAGTCTCACACACCCAGACTCCATTTTTCATGAAGAGCCTCAGACGGAGGGTCTGAACCCGGCACAGATACTGCACCCGTTTCTTGACTGGCCCCCTTTAGCGCAATACCGCATCAGTTGCGCCACTTATGTGACATACAAGAATAGTGTGTGACAGACAAAAGAGTATGTGACAGACAAGAATAGTCAATTATAATGTCTACACATAATGTGTAGCAAGAGATGTCCTGTATGGGTTGATTGCGCGTTGATCTGTTGGTAATGCCTCGGGGTTCCGGTGGGCATGTAAACAAAATGCATAATGCTGTACTATACTTTGTGGCCTCACCCCGTTGCATAGTGACGCTTATTGTTTAGGTGTCTTTTAATAAGCAGGTAGTCATATCATTAGCTAGAACTAGCTAGATCTGATCGATATGGGTATAAACGCTAGTAAAGTCTAATCTAGTAAAGTCTAATCTGACGGGAGAGACCCGCTGTTGCTGACCCGTTTATTATTCCCGTGTTATTGTAAATTACTGTACACGTTTGAATAGTTAATTAATCTACTATAATTAGTTGGTTTAATATTGAATCATATCAATTTGTTTCAAAGCTCAAATGACTGGCTTTTATCTAGTTTTGCATAGATTTCTTTTTTTATGACTGACTCCACCCCCTCACTATCTTCAGGGGTGGGGGGCGACAGGGAGGATGTGACGCCTACTGTAAGGGGAGAGGAGGGGGTGGGTTGAGAGGGGTGGGGGCTGAGAGGGGTGGGGGCTACAGGGCGGATGTAACACCTGTATGTGAGGGGGAGGGGGGTGGGCTGAGAAGGGGTGGGGGCTAAGGGGGGTGGGGGCTGAGAGGGGTGGGGGCTACCGGGAGGATGTAACACCTGTACGCGATAACACCTCGAACAAAGGGGCTCATTAGCATATCAAAGGGGGCTCATTAGCATAATTAGGGGGCGGGGACTTAGAAGGTGTGACCTGTCACTTTTTTATGCATACTAATGAGATTGAAGCGGGATTGGTAACACTACTACTATACACAGTAAAGTTAGATTTTTACAAGATTTCTATTTGCATATTTCAAAGCCAAGCCACTGTACAATTTTTGTTTTAAAAAAAAAAAAAAAAAATCTGATATTAAAAATGTGCATATTTTTTAT
Source organism: Trematomus bernacchii (assembly GCF_902827165.1). Lineage (NCBI taxonomy): Eukaryota > Metazoa > Chordata > Actinopteri > Perciformes > Nototheniidae > Trematomus > Trematomus bernacchii. Next base: position 994,123 of record NW_022987618.1, on the reverse strand, counting down.
TTACTTTATTAATCTTTAAAAAAAAAAAATAAAAAAAAAATAAAAATAAAAAAGAATCCCAGATATTGAAGTTAAGTTCGGATGACATAGGATATTTTTTATCAGGAACGAAGGTACTATTCAGTAGATTAGTAATTCATCTTTGATACATTTAATAACTATATCCAACTACTTAAGAAATATGTCACCAAAAGACACCAAGTTAAGAGCATTCGCAATGCCAGGCTCAACTGCAGACATCAAGGAAAGGGTAAACATCAGATCAGATGCTACAACAAATCCGAATGATAGTCAGAAGACATGGAACCAAATAGAGAAACTGTTTAAACAGTGGCAAACAAGAGGGTTGATTCCAGCAGATGATCAACCTGGACCAACAAAAGCCCATAGAAGAGCAGTACTCGACTATGAACATGAACAATGCCTACAACAGCTAAATGTATGGAGGGAAGCTGAACAAAGGTTTATAAGAGTTACAAGTGTGATACTCCATCTGGAATATGCCAGCCTATTGACAGACAGCATAAATGTGGTCCAAGTAGCAGACCTGCCAGTGAGGGAAGACATAGCAGAAAAAACTAAAGACGCTCAAGTTATCCAAACTCCAAAGCTGTATCTAAGCCTGGCCGAAGTCCCTCCTCCCTCCCCAAATGTTGGATTTATAGAAGTATTGCAGTTCAATGGAGTCTCCACGGACAAAAGTGTCAAAGAATTGGAGTATGAAGTAAGAGTGCTAACCAGTAAATCCAAACAGCTGATGGAAGAGAACATACGATTAGAAGAAATCGCAGAAGAAAGACGACGAGAAAGAGAAACACAAAAGACAGAGCGGGAAGCGCTACAGATAAGACTTTTGAAGATACAGGTAGCGGAGAAAGACACAGAGGCTTGTAGGAACAAGACAAGGAGAAGGGAGGAGAAGCTTTCAGAGATAGCCATAGAACCAGAGAAGGCAGGCCAGACACCTCCAACAGTTCAAACTCGAGTAGTGCCAGAGATTCAGATGCAGAACCAACAAAGACGTGGAAGAGGATTCCGGTTTGATGGATGTTACTGTTGCAGCCAAATGGGCCATTGGTCCAGAGATTATCCGCACCACAGGATGCTACAAGTACCAGAACATTGCACCACACAGCAACAAGCCCCAAACAACGGCCCTTCACACAGTTACCCCAGGGGAGGTTTCCATGACTACAACAGAGGCAGGGGGTCTCAGGGATGTCAAAGAGGAATAGTATTTCCAAACATGAATGTGTTGAATGTTATTTAACAATAGTGAGTAGCATATTGCATTTAAATATAAATCATCCACAGATTAGTAGAAGAAGATTAAAACATAGTAGAACATTTAGCAGACTATTTTTGTAATTATGAGAAGGAAAGAGATTACGAGTGATGTTGTTCCCCCACACAGAAAACTATTGTGCCCACACAGCTAGAGAGGTCAAGACAATGGGTTTACGCCCAAAAGATGAAGATGAAAGCCTAGTCCTCGCCCAAGACGGAGGGTCCTTACCAAGTCCTCCTGTTGAAATCGACTGCAGTTCAAGGGGCGAAGATATACCTGATGTGGAGCTGCTGAGACCTGAAAACAGAAATTCGATTCTGCTGTGGTGAAGTCTGGCTACAAAGGGAGGTGTTTCAATAAGATCGCTTGTCTCAAACCAGTGAAGAAGTCAACAAGAACCCAGCAGAACTAGAGAGTGACTGTTAGCGGGAGAACAGTGACAGAGTGACAGAAACTGGCACAACATTTACCAGCCAGTACATAGATAGACCCTGTCTGAAGACCGGGGCTGTGTTTAAAGGGGAACTTCATTTATTATAAATTGAGGAATATATGGAGTCAGATTACATTCTCTCATAAACACATTTTTATAATAGGTCTGAAGTTTCTGATTTAAGGCATGAGCTGCCAACTAAATAACACAACACTGAGCTTGGATGAAGAAGTTGTAGGGTTTTTTACAACAGTTTCAATAATCAGTCTTCATTTATTTATGTTCAAGTGAATTTGCTGATTTATAAAGTAGTGCATAAGGCAATATCTATTTTTAAGTGAGGGACATCAGCCCTTCATGTTCTTCTGCGTGCAACCCTCTGTGAGAATAGTTCGTATTTCCCTCTAGTTTAAAGAAATATTATTTTGTCATGATTTGTTTGTTTAACAGTGTCAGCCAATCTCTAATCCTAGAGCTATTAAGACGTATTAGCAACACCAGTGTGCTTTTTTCGCAGCAACACTGATACATAGTACCATGACAAAAGCCATTATTGAACTAACAAGAAGTAAACTATATTTTTGTGCTAATGGCAGATTTTTAGTCAATGTGCATTTATACCATTGGAAGACGATACATCACACAACATCTTTGTACGCCTTGTGGGTACACAGAGGATTTATGTGTTTGCTACGACGTTAAGGGTTTTTCCATGTCCTATTCATAATAGAGTAATCATTGCGATATTAATTGAGCATTTTATGCTCAAAGGAGGGAAGGTCATGATTAGTCAGATAATGGATTTCGGTAACGTTGTAGTTAATAACTAATAACATGTTGTCAACAATAGGTCGCATAACAACAAAAGGTATACCAAAGCTTGGGCCTCCTCCAAGGAGGGAGTGGTCCAGTTTTAGATATTAGACAAATAGAAGTGGATGAATATGTCAGAGCTCAGAGTAATATTATCCAAGTTTTTGTCTACACAGGCGAGGAAAAACTGCACAGATACCAGACGAGACATCAGAAGAGACTCCTGTTCGGTCAGGTGATTGGGTGAGGGTGAAAGTTCCCAAAACAGAGTGGGCTGATCCCCGGTGGTCGGAACCGTGACAAGTTGTAATGAACTTCACACGCGCTCCGGTTTAAAGGTAAAGAAAAAAGGAGCAAATTGACACCACCTCACACATTGTCACCCTTCACTGGCAACTTCCAGAGAAGTATTGGAAGCTAGGACTGATTTGGCAGAGCTGGAACAAAACAATAAATAGAAATAAGATTAAGATAGAAACTACAGGAAAGACGAATTGTCTTTAGATTTGTATAAGATTGCACACTAAAGTGAAAACTTATTTTTGTTGTGGGGGTCCCCTAAGGATAAGAGTCAGAATAGCATTGTTGATTGTGCTCATTACACTTGGCACCTTTCTGGTTGGATGGGGAGTACAATATCATGAAAGACATGGATCCATTAGTTCACTCATAGAAAATGCCCACATCACTAACAAAACACCAGCTGTGTTTCAGAGACTTTCACTTATCCCCAGAGCCAAAAGATCAGTTGAGCAACAAGAGGAGGAGTTAGAAATACTCGTTCCCAAAGATGAGGAGGTTACAATCAAGATGATTCACCCCCCCTATATGCAGTTCTTGTACCAAATGATGAGATGGGTTTAAGTGATCGGAATATTTAAGTGATGGGGATTTACAATTTAGGGGAATCTCCAAATACACTGGATCCATGTTTTAGTCTGTACCAGAAACACCCCCCGTTAAGACTATGGACAACCGACTGGTGACCTGAGCACAATTATTGAAAAGTTATTACAGTAGAAACAGGGTACTAACCCACGAGGACAACTGTATGTACAAACTCTATGAACAAAACCACCCCAACAGATTGTGGCGACAGTGCACAGATCCATCCAGTCACAAAAGTTACTATTGCTCTAAGTAATAGTGAGATTTAAAATATTGGAGAATATATGGGGACGTCCTTTTATAGTGTGTGAAATATGTGGTGCTTGAAACATGTAAGTATTTCAATTTATAGAAGAAAATGGTTTCCTGAAAGAGTTATTTGGAGTAGACGTGTTACGGTGGGAGAAAAACAATGTTTAGAGATATAGTACATTTATTAGTAGACATTAATTGTGTTTAGATGGCATTTAACAATTAAAACAGATAGTATGATTAGAAGATAGAGTGGAGAAGGTTGGATTTACTTTACCTCAGTGTGTTAGAATTTCTATAGGTAATACGTCCCGAGACCTGGACTCTCTCTCTCTGCCTGTCAGACTGCTACGACCCCTATCAGACAAAATACCTCACTATAGGAGACTCCTCCTCCTTCTCCATCGAACAGACAGAGAACCAGAGCTGAACCAACAACGACAAGACTGCATCCAGAACCATCTCCACCCGAGGCATCCAGAACCAGAACAGCATGCTGACATAAAGAGGCATACTCTCATCAGTCCCTAACCCAGGACATGAAGTTCCAAGCTGAGCCACGAGATATGGCACAAGAGCAGAGTGTGGGACATGAAAGCAGAATACGCCCTCCATACAACAGCGAAGAGACTGTAAAGAAGGAGATGAAATGCAAAGCAGTTGGGCCACTGAAAAGAGTACCAGCGGAAGGATTTAAGAGCTGATGGACTGAGGAGAAGACGGAACCAGAGGAGTTGGCATGGTCTAACAGAATGTGAGGGGGTCGTGGCTTGAGACAACAAGAGGAGGAGAAAAAGGAAAACGGGAGTGAGTGAGTTTATACATAAACACACTTATTCACAAACAAACTTGAATTGATTTGATAAATGCGAAAAGACAAAAAGATTTATTAGCCATGAATTAATGAATTGGTAAATTAAAATAGTAATAAAGAGGAAACTGTTAAAGTAAAATGAGGAATTAATCCTAAAACACACTGAGGGTACTGTGAGATAAAGGGGTAGACATGATGGAAATATTCACCACACTTTACACTTTAAGCAGTGAGTGTTTTGGGACTTAGGAGTACAGAGTAGAACATATTTTTCAATCTTTCCATCATGGAAACGAATTATTCCCTAAGACATTTTATTCATGGGTGAATTTGGTAAAAATCTAATGTGTTACAATATTGATCTACAGCTAAAGGGATAGTTTTAGTGACCACTCTATAAGAACAGACAAATCTGTGTTTGTTGGACGATGTTAAAGGGAGAGCTAATACCAAGCCAAATATAGTATCCCAATCTAAAGTATTGTTTTCGCCATTGTAGCATAGTTATTACCATAGGATAACTGTTAAGGTGGAAATAACATTTGTTTGTCCAAGATGTAGAGTTTTAAAGGACACTGGGCAAAGAGCGATTGCAAATTTAATTTTGGAAAAAGCAATATAATTGGGAGTAATACATGCGGGACCTTGGATCACTCATTGCAATGATGCATATTTTTGACAACCCATATCGTTTAGGGAGAAGGGGTCACTCAACCCACCCAGCAGTTGTTTTAAATCTTACTTGTAGCTTCACAGGGAGCGCACGGCACCAAATTATGAGTTTAAAAGACAAGCGCCACCACCTCCTGATGGTCATCCATTTAATCAGAGATGACCTGAAATTTAGAGATGTTATTTAAAGTAGAAACATATCCGCCATAAGTGAAAATTCCTAAATTGAACTACAAACCATGGATGAAATAACTACTGTTTTTAAAATCCTTGATAAAGGAGGGAGTAACTGTTACATGCTCGAACACCCAAGGTTCCACACACTGTTAAAGGGGTTAGCATAGTTCTTTAAGTAGACTAGAATTGAAGATAAATTAGTGTAATGAGTTATTGATATTCCACCGGTTTTCACACCATTTAAGGAACTTTATCACAGCATTAGAACAGACCACCCAAAGGTACTGAAGTAGGAACCATAAGTGATGAAATTCTCTAATTGTTGTAACTGACCAAAATCTTCTCCCAGAAATGACTGTCTGAAATGCCGTATCCCAGAGTAGATGTTTGATGGTATCATGGAACTAAAACCTTGTACGCAGTCTTGCCACAGGATTGGACTGGGACCTGTGCACTTGTACAGCCAGTGATGTTTTATATGCAGTACCAATGACAGTGGGGCAGTTAATCAACATGGCGAAACACCCCAAAACCAGTAGGGCTAAGAGACCAGTCAAAGGAGGGAGTTTAGGCTCCACAGTGTACAAGGATAGCATAGGGGTGCCCAGGGGAGTGCTAGATGTTGTAGTTGCATTCCATGTACCCGCACCCTAACTTACCGATTGATTACCACGGCCTTTTCTAGAGAACATATTACTTTCATACTTTAAAAAGTATGAAAGGGGGGAGGGTACATTTCTCATAAGGGAACAGTTTCAATTGCTAGCAGAACAAGACGACCCAACCCATATACAGATATTGATGAAAATGATGACAGTGTGTAAATGATGTTAAATGATATGGATGATAAATGATGAGATTGTTCAAAGAATGTCCAAATGTGAAATTTCAAATGATGAAATCATTAGAATAAAGAACCAGCTACAAAGTGGTATTACTTTGCACTATTCTAAAATAGTTTCTAACTTTTATGTTTTATACTGTTATTATTGATGCGATTCTCAAATGGTATGTTTCTTTAAACTTTGTAAAACAAGTGTCTTAACACTGAAAGTGGTATAGGAACGATTTCTGTGAAAGGAGGGAGTAAGAAATGTTCTAATACCACAAGTTGCTGCTATTTTAAAAAGTGATATTGAATGATTAAAACTAGAAGTTATGCAGAAGGGAAAACTTTTATGTTTGAAGACCAGCCAAAGTACTTTTTGTATTTGTTGTATTTTTGATGATGGTTATTTAAACCATTACATTCTGATTGTATGTTTTTAATATGAGTTATGTACTATGCAAAGTTCAGATGAAGAACTCATTAATTTTAGTATTGTGTTCACACCTTAAAAGGTGTGAAAGGAGGGATTGTTAGAAATTAAAATCAATGTTTAATAGCATAATTCAGTCTAAAACATATCGTCAGTTTAAAAGCTGTTTTATTGTGGAAAAACCCAGAAGTTCTAAGGAAATCTCAATGCCAAGCTTTTATTCTGAAAATCCTTCATATCCGGTTAGCAGTTAGCATGTGGCTAATAATAATACGTTTTCTGAATGTAAAGTGAAAATGACTTGGAGTGTTACACACCAAAACGTACAGACTTTAACACTACATCGATAGACGTTGAGATATTATTACTGCTGAGTATTAAATGAAGGTACAGTTGATCGTAGAGTGTTTACACATACGTGAGTAAGCTATGACGTCAGAGGGAGTTACCATAAATGAGAACTGTGCCGTAGAGGTGTTTCTAGGACTTCTAAACTAACTATTACAGCTGTTTATAAGGCATTAAATAGAAAGTCATCACAGAGATAAGGAGGAGAAAAGGCTTAAGGAAGTAGGCAGGGAATACAGAATGTCGAAATCATCTGTTCTCACGCGATATCGAACATTGAAATATGAGAAGGGCGGTCCCACTATCTGCACAGCGGGAGGGAACGAGAAGAGGATAAAGAAGATCGGAAAGTACAGCCCGGCCTCTTTTTCTACGCTGCAGCCCCCTGGAGACATCACCGGCTTTGTCTCTTCCTTACCCTTTGTTTGTTTCACTACCACGCTGCTTAAATTAAAGTAACCAATTTGAACCCTTTCAGAGACTCATTTGTCTCTTAATCTTTAAACTTCTTCCTGGACGCGAGAGAATCAGCACACATCAATAGTTTTATTAGCTTAATTTAACACAAAGTCCAACATGTAGAGTGTGAGGACGATTTCACTGGTAGATCATTAACTATTGCTGATGATGACAAGGAGCAAGAGTTCAACGTTGTTAATGTACTCTACTGGGTTTCATTAAACAGTTTAGATTATCAGATACCAACAAAACAGAATCCTCTTCAGGTCAGGTTACAGTAGAAACAGACTCTTACTTTGTGTCTGAGGGTCCAGGTTCATTTCTGAAGGTTGGAGGGTCCCCCATAGACCGGTCACTCTTCAGAGACAGACAGCTGGGGACTGAAGATTTGTCCTCTTCATCATCTTTTAAATCACTCATCTTCTCCAGTCTGAGAGATACACCAGTAACACTGGAGACACACACACACACACACACACACACACACGTTTCAATCTAAACCATCTTAATAATAAACTTGGTTCAAATACATGAAATCAGTCAGACAGGTTCAGACAGGCCGCTCGCCATTTTGACTGCGTCACATGTTATGAAACTCTGATGAATCAGAAAACAGGAAATGATAAAAGTTCACAACACTTGCAGAAGTCTCATTGGACTCTAGGATGCAGATTTTTAACCAAGAAGTTATTTTCTGACATCCAGTATAACAGAGTAAATAATGAATGTGTTAGAAAGCAGATCCTGGAGTGAACACTCACGCTGTTGTCCTCCTCGTGTCGAGCTGTAAAATGGCATCTGGCAGTCTGACAAGTCTGACTTCATACTTTCACTTTCAACTTCCCTCCCCCTCTGCAGCTCCTCCCTCTGATAGGAATCATGCTCAAGTTCCAACATAATAGAAACAAAAACATTGAAGACTTCAAAGCTTCTAGATTGGAGGTTCAAAACCCCCATTAAACACATACACACACACATGTAACCGGTGTGTCGTTAAGCGGTGTCTGCGTTGTAACCTTTATATATACAGTCTATGGTTGTAACAGCGACGTGCAGTCAGTGGAGGCAGGGGAGGCAGAGCCTCATACTCATACTCCAATGTAACGGAAAAACAATTAAAGAAAAACTAAATAATAATAATAATAAAATGTCTCCACTGATCTTGTGTAAATGTGATTTCTGTATGATTCTAATCGCTTTTTACAGTCAAAATCAGCAAATTTGCGGAGCTCCGCTACGGGAGCGATGAGAAGTGAGGCAGGCACGAGCACTGCCTCACGTAAGCCCACAGTAACTTGCTGGAGCGCGGGCACTAATTTAATTTACTGTGGGGTGAGGTGAGGCACAGATGAGCTCTGCCTCAATTCAGAATGCGTGACCCCACAGAAACTGGCTGGAAAGCGGGCCCTAAGCGCATGCCTGTTCCCATCTCACTGTAGGTCACCAATGTAATGTTTGTAGATCCCTTTATTACACTTATCCTCGCCATCCATAGTCTCTAAATAACTTATTTCACGTATATATGATATTTAGGCTCGCTGGTCTCATCGTACAACGGCAATGAAAAAAGCACCAGGAGAGGCAGCCATAACCTCTGTCGCACTGAAGGGGGCGCACGTGAGCCCACAGGTTCTTGTTGCTACTGTTATTCTACCGCAAACAACAAACTAGACTTTTGAAACTACAGGAAGATAAGGACGACTTTTACAAAACAGTAATAGAGATTGTTGTCCAGAAGGATAGCATGGACTTCATCTTCAAGTCAAGGTAAGACCACAACTGTAATGAAAATGGGATCTTACTTAGAAAGAACAATCCAATATTTAGATTTTGGGTATCCTTTTGTTGATCGGTCTGTTTAAAATGAATCATAGCATCAGACTAAAAAAGCTTTTGAAAATAACAGAATATTTCGATTAAGGTAAAAATAGGCTATAATATTTGTAAATCTGACTCTGAAAGAGTCAGTGCCTCACCAGCCATGAACCTCACCGCACGTCACTGGGTTGTAACGTGTTGATGATGGATGAGACCCGAGCCAGCACACAGTTGAGGCGATCTCCGTTTATTCAATGATAATCTGACAATATACAACAAATCAGTCGTCATTCAATTGTTTTTCTCCTCACACCAACTCTTCTCACATGGAACATTCGCAAAAAGGGAAGAGGAAACGTGAGGGACACAGTATGAATGGGGAAGTCCCCACAAAAATAATCTTCTGAGTACAGTGACTACATTTCAGAGGTTCCGCCCACTGATCTCAGACCTAGTCAGATATTAAACGTTCAATAAATGAAGAACACAGAATTATTAAATATAAAACACAGAATTTGTGTGATTATACTAAATGATTTACAAATGAACACCGCTGCATATTTACACACACACACACACACACACACACACACACACACACACACACACACACACACACACACACACACACACACACACACACACACACACACACACACACACACACACACACATGTTCATCAACTTTAAGGTGCATACCGCCACCTACTGTACAAGAGTGTGTATCACCATGTCAGCCTATCACCACTTGTGGAAGTATACCACTGTGTTTACGTTATTTTAAATTCTTGTAATCAACCCTGTTTCACTCAAATACTTACAAATACTAAAAAGTGCCTTCCTGGTACCCTCTCCCCTTCTGTCCCTAGTTTCCGAAGCCTTTAAGATGATCTGTGGAGATGCATCAATCTGTTACACTTTAAGAGGAAAATAGGCTAATTTCACGAAAACCAAGCAATTGAAACTTAACAAAACTGATATTAAAAAGGTAAACAATAAGGCTCCTCTACTTCAATAAATGCAAGAGATGTAGCATTTTCTCAACAATGTTTAATTTACATTTTTTATCTTCCTCAGACGTCACTCATTGGGTGACAGCCCAACGATGATTTGGACTTTATTGATCCCCAAAACACAAGTCACAAGCCTTGGTATCTTTCTAACTTTAACAAACTTCAGTTTTTTTTCCCCCGTTTAAAAAAACCCTCCATTGTAACAACAACACGGTTATCTCTGTTTGCGTGATCTCATTGCTTTAGTGGAGAAGAGCTTCAAAATCTAAAATCTCAAACCTGTTAGAAATCCCATCCATTACACTCCTGTTTCTGAGGTTTAGGGAGTAGCAAAACCTTTAATAGCAAAACCATTTTTGACGCTAATAAACATTTAGGCCTATGTCTGGCTCTTGAGGGCTCTGAAGTGAAGTGTACTTCTTGTGCCAAATACAGCAATGAAAGTAAATCAAAGTTTATTTAATTAGCCCAATATCACACATTTTACTTTTGTCTCTGGGGGCTTTAAGGTGTATACCAGTGTTTCTCAAACTTTTTTTTTTCTTCATACCAAGGTCAGGACCACTTAACCAATAAAAAAACACTCGCGGACCACCTAACTCCATAAATATCCAAAAACACATCGTTTTTCTAGAACAGATTACAAATCGCCTGAAAATGGTACAAACAAGTGGCAACATGTGTGACGAAGGTGTTGCGCTGGGCTATATCATGCAATCGGAGCGAGCTTAAGTGAAACTTATCTTCCCCTGCTCCAAACGGTCCAAACAAACTAGGAATAGCATCGTCCTTCAGTTTCAAATGCTGTGCATATCCGGCCTCCATTGCGGAGACATTCCCGCGAGAGTGCGGAAAACTTAAAGGGGACCTATCATGCAAAATGCACTTTGTGATGTCTTTTATACATAAATATGTGTCCCCGGTGCGTCGGGGAACTCATGCAGCGTCAGAAAATAAAACCCTCTCTCTTTTCCTCCGTACCCAAATCTTTTAAAAACGGGTGTACAACGAGCGGATACAGTTTTCCATCCTCTGTGACGTCGGCGGACCCACAGAGAGTTGCTATCAGAAACAATGCCTGACGTGTTTTGGACGTAATCTCGTCTTTGTTTACATTAGCAAGCCTCGCTAACACTCAGAGCTAACCTGTACTGGAGAGTACATGTGTTTAAAAAGCAGGAAATAAAAAAAGGAACTCACCTTGTGATAAACCTGCAAGAGAAAAAGCATTTGAGCTCCATACTGTTTCAGAAATAATCCTTGACGTGGTTTGGAACAGGATGGATCTGCGTTTCTCTAACAGGGCTGCAAAAGAGGGGTTTGAGCAGTATGAGGCATGGCTACAATGGGTGATCTGTTTGGTATTTTGAAAAAAAAACTTCACAGACATGTTTTATATAGGTATGGCCCTACAATATATGTTTTAAATATAGCATGATAGGTCCACTTTAAATGTAATTATTTATTTAAAATGTGAAATTGTACCAATATACTCACGGACCACTAGGGGGCGCTCACGGACCACCAGTGGCCCGCGGAACACACTTTGAGAAGCACTGCAGAACGTGAATATGCCGGAAATTCCAGGTGATGTGAGCTTTTAAAATATTTACTGAAGAGACAACAGTCACTGTGGTTCTCCTCGCACTGTGTACAACTTGACACAAAAAGTCAAAATAAAAGGGGAACGGTCAGAAGAAGTGAAATAAAATATGATAGCAACTCAAAGATATTGTTAAAGACACGTGCCCATCTTTCAGAGAAATTGAAAGTGCACTTGTTATAAATGTTATCGTATCCACAGAATACAAGGATACAAGCAAAACAACATTGTGTGAAACACGCACAGAAATTAATAAATATATTAACGTTAGTAAAAATCAGAGATGGCAAAAGTGCACACATCCTTTACTCAAGTAGAAGTACAGATACTCGTGTTTAAAAATACTCTGGTAATCAATCAATAAATCAATTTATATAGCCCAATATCTCAAATGTTAAATTTGTCTCAGTGGACTTCACAGTTTGTACAGAATATCAGTATGACAATACGACACCCTCTGTCCTTAGACCCTCACATCGTACAAGGAAACACTTCCAGAGAAAAACCCACAGTTTAAAGGGGAACATGGGAGAAACCTCAGGGAGAGCAACAGAGGAGGGATACCTCTCCCAGGACGGACAGAAGTGCAATAGATGCCGTGTGTAAATCGAAGAGATAATACATTTACAACATAGGTAGTCCAAATGTTTGGAAATGCATGTGTCTATAAGAAGAAGATGAATCCACGAGGATGTCAACAATCCTGTGGGAGCCATCAGGGAAGTAGTATGATGAGAGTCAGGCAGGACCGCAGAGACAGGTTCAGCCACGACTCGAAGTCCAGGACTCAGATCTAGGACTCAGGACTGGTAAAAGTAGAAGTACTGACTAAACTTCTTTACTCAAGTAAAAGTAAAGAAGTATGGGCTCTGAAATGTACTTAAGTAAAAAGTACCCATAACTAGCAGCTGTTTTAAAGAGTACCTGACCTCCCTTTATATTAATAGAACAATAATGTCATTGTGAGCTAATGAATGTTTCCATGCTGAACAACGGCAACATGACAACGTTTTCATTGGTCCCTCTTCTTTAGAGAAGACCAGGAAATGATGGATACACGGATCGTGTTCAAATCAATAGGCACGCAATGACTCTAAATAATAATGATCACGCCACCAAACACACATTCAAACTAAAGGAACCAGCCTGTTTGGGAAATGAGAGAAGTAGAAAGTACAGGTATTTGTGTTCAACATGTAAGAAGTAGAAAGTACAGGTATTTGGGTTCAACATGTAAGAAGTAGAAAGTACAGGTATTTGGGTTCAACATGTAAGAAGTAGAAAGTACAGGTATTTGTGTTCAACATGTAAGAAGTAGAAAGTACAGGTATTTGTGTTCAAAATGTAAGAAGTAGAAAGTACAGGTATTTGTGTTCAACATGTGAGAAGTAGAAAGTACAGGTATTTGGGTTCAACATGTAAGAAGTCAAAGTAAAAAGTCGTCAGAAAAATAAGTAGTGGAGTAAAGTACTGATACCAGAAAAATGTACTTAAGTAGAGTAACAAAGTATTTGTACTCCACTACTTCCCACCTCTGGTAGAAATGTATGTAGAAGTCTCAGTCAGCAATGATTAAGTTCAATGATTTATATATTCTATATTCTAAGTATATGGGACTAGGGAGTTATTTCAACCAAATAACAAAATAACTTTCAAAATAATTGAGCATTTGGTCTTTTGGGCCAAGGTATGTTATATTGTGTTTCTTTTTGTTTTCTCAATGTAGGTGAGCTTGTCCTAACCATTCATTTGTGTAGGTGTATCGGTGGCTTTTGTTTATTTACTTTTTTCAAAAAAAAGACAAACACTGGTTTTAGTTTCAATTTATTTCAAGTGATGCTAAAATCAAAATTCATGTTTTAAAAAACACCACTCCATGTATATCCCAAACACACACAATATCTATAGTCACCCAAACTCTGTCAGATACAGTGAATCCCTTTGTTAAGTAGCCACTTGGTTAATAAATAGGACCCAAAACACCACCCCTCGATATGCATCAGATTCAGTGGGTTTTATAATGTGCCTCCTTCAATCCTGGTCCTTTGCATTAGAATCAAATACACCTAATGGACGGAACACAATGCACTTTGAAATGTGTTTAAAGAAAGAATGACAAGGTGTGAAAGCATCATACAAATGTGCCTTATGTAATTGCATACTCTTCAAAAATGGTTCCTAATGTTGCATCACGTGTCAGGAAAGCTATATATAGACAGTACAGCCCTACCAAATAAAAAAGTCAAGGAATGCACGGTGAAATGTGACGGTGAGTGACCGAGTACAGAAACAATGAGTGTGCATACAGTGGAGGAAGGCGTGTGGAAGACATCTTATTTCTGCTGGAGGGACAGTATTACACACCACAACATGTAATTCAGGTAAGGAGGCAGGTGTTTGTGGAGAGGTAGACAAAGAAAACAAGCACCTCGTTCCTTCAAAGCAGCTCTTATCCTTCGCTCATTCATAGAAAAATGGCTTTCTGGTCGTTTCTCCCCAACGCTTTGCTGCCTGCTGCAGATTGGTTTTTGGTTGAAACCCTGAGAACACTTCTGTTATCTGATAGCGCTGTGCTACTATCATTGCTGTTGTTCCTCTAAACCTGAAATATTATCCACATTTCTTCTCCACATCTGTCTGATTCGCGCCTCAAAAAGCCTGATAGTCGTCACGCTGAAACCTGGACGGAGCCTCAGCAGCGAGAGTGGAAAGAAAGTGCTTTCCTACAGTTCTTCCAGCACAGTTTTTATAGTATGTTGGTCCTGGGTTTTCCCCTCAGCCTCCTTAAGTTTAGGCTCAGCAAGAGTTGGTCTAAGCAGACGAACTTCATGAGGAGATACTCTAAAAACCTCTATACTACAGTCAGGGCTGCACAATGAAGACTCAAGACGTCTCAAGAGCTTTAAGACTTGAACAGTTCTTGAACAAAGTCGGCACAACTTTTGGACTCCATCAGTGGATGCAGTTTGCTCAGGAAGTCAAGTTACTTGGAACTTGTAATCAATGTTAAGGTCACTCAATCTAGTATTATTAATAATGAGGATTAGGGCTAGGATTACTCATTGATATATAAATAGTTATCGATTGCACTGAGGTTAGAATCTGCAGTTAAAAATAACGTTCCCGATCAAAATGCATCATCAATTAGGTGTCAAAGGAACTTCCTGATTAAGTGTGTTTTTTACATTAAATATATAAAAACACAATAAATATTGAAACTGACTCTGCAGATAGCCTTGAAACTCATCTATGAACTGCTCCAAAGAAGACAAATCCAATGGAAGTCATGTCTTTAGGTATCTTTGCACATTTTGGACACTGATTCTTTATCTAAATCTTAAGGTGGAAACCATGAATGCTTTAAAGTAATTAAGGAATATATACGTTTTTATTGAATCGTTGAATTTGATCGTGTTTGTCCTAACCCTAACCCTAGACAAGATGTTCTGCCTTAGTGGTTGAAGGAAAGCGTCCGTTAAGTAAATTGCTCCAATATAGAGAGGTGCAGTGATGACGTATTTTTGTAGGCCGACCCGAAGGAAGCTGCTGGTTCCCTCGACAAAAAAGCAACGGGATTTCTCCACAGGATTTTGGAATATTGTAAAAAATAAGATCTGTGGAAAACGAACCTGTTTGATAAATGCACGTTTTGTTCAGCCGGATAATCTCCACATGTCTACCCTACTTTTATAATGTTCTAATCATAACTCTAATGGCCAGAAGCAAAATGCTAACGTTATGCTATAAAGGAACTACAGCCGAGTCCAGCAGCACGACTTCAACGTCACGCCAACTTCAGATCCATATTCAAACACACAGATTCTAAATGGTACGAGTTGAAGCGTTTGTTTGAACACTTTGCAGGAGGCAGGTACTTGCTTTCAAGCAGAACAGGGCAAACTAACTTAGAGGAGTGTTAACGTGTTCGGCGTAATGACGTACAACGGCCTCCACGACTTCTGTAGTCCTATTCAGCCACTTGGTAACAACCATCGTTTTTCAGACACGTCAACTCTTCAGAAATCACCAGTGGGGTCACTGCTGATGGATTTAATGTCCTAGAACAAAACGTGATCCGTCTCTTCAATGTGTCTCAACCACAGACCTTAGTTCCAGATATTTTCCTAAATCTTATGGAGAGATCCCATTGGCTCTGAGACGAGGGAACAGGAAGTGGTGAAATGCTGACTCACTTCCTGGTTTTAGGACTCATTCCTGCACCACTCTATTTCCACCAATGAATCTAAAAGCAACCTGATCTCCCGTGAATCAGTTTGTGCAGCCCGCTCACACATGGGAGGAAGTCAAAGAAGAGGTTGTAGAGCTGCATCTAAACCGTACAGTGCATTCCTTCTGATGACACAAAGTGATATTGAACAGATCATTTGTGCATCGATTATAAAACAACTAAAAGCTTTGCAGTTTGCAGTCATTGTACAAGTTGAAGAGGTCCTGTGCAAAAAAGGGTGCAGCTTCCCTCGTACAGTTCTGCAGGATCCACAGGTTTGTTTTCAGAAACCTTCCAAAGAAAAGAACCCATAAATGCTGGAGTCATATCTTCCTAACAGCAGCCATTGTAGAAAGCCCCTCGCCGATACTCGGTCATGTTTGATGATTATTATGGGTAAACCTTTCATACATGCAGTTTTATTGAGCTGTGAAAAGGTTTAATGGTTTAACACTTTAGTTCATTGGATTACAGATCCCATGCAAGCTCAAATAAAGAGCCATTGTTATATTTGAATGGATTTGAGGCTACTTAAGGTATAAGGATATGAAAATCAACAAGTATGGCAATTGCTTTTTTCAGAAACGTTTTTGTCAAACAAGAATCCCAAAATGTCCGCATTAAACATTTGAGATGTATTCTTTATCTTTGTGCATGTTTCCGTACGTTTTCTTAAGACATGCAATCTCTATAGTGAACCTTTTATTCCTTATTGTTGACCATATTTTCCACCTAAAATAAAATAAGATCTCTTTCCTTGGCCACCAATCAGCTTCTCTGAGACACGGGGGAAGCAGTCGGTGAATTTTGGATAATTCAATGGAAAAAGGTGGTGAAAATTAAGGTTTGAAAAGTTTCTACTTGAAATTCATGAAGGTTGTTTTGCTCATAACGGTTAAGGCCAGCGAGATAAGTGTGTTATACATATAGTTTTATTATCTCCAAACTTTGTACCTAATTGCAATCACTTTAAGGCTCACAGACGTTGTTTAAGATGCTAAAACAGTGCCTTTAGAAACAGCAGAGGAACTTTTAATGCATGTTGATGGCCTGAAAGTAAAGCCTTGTAAGCCCAGATGTCCTCAAGGGGTCACTTGCACAATGAAGTGATCAAGAAAACAAACAGTAGATTATGTTTTCTAGTTAATGCAAACACTGCGACTGCAACGAATTGTCTGTTTGGAAAGTTAGCGTCTTCTATCACCTACTTATTGTAAAATTAGCGTGACGTTTTGATAACTTTTAACACATTTTTGCAGACGCTCTTCTGTGTTTCTTCCAGGTTAAGGACTATTGCATCTCTCAAAAACGTTCCTGTCATTGTTACAGTACCTGCACTGACCCACGCTTTATTCAATTCATTGCTAAACTGCTGACGAGTGACAGGTGCGTTGTTTTTAAGGAGGTAGGGCTTCTACAATGGCTAGAAATGTGAGGCTGCGTTCACAACAAGCATGTTCTGAACAGTTTATCTGCGTTTAATATTCAGCTTTTTCAACATAAAGCTTCAGGAAATAGATTTAGAAAAAGCTCAAGCGTGTTCAATAAATTAGCTACATGTTCGTTAACAGAGTAACCTGGTATTATAAGTATACTTTTGAAAAAAACACAAATACAAAAAAAGTACGACAAAGTTTCCCCCTCTTGTTCTGACGGCGATAAACAAAAAAGGCAAACGTGTGACCGCACTTTAAACCCTTCTGATCAGAGAGTGGATATCGATGACGTCGCTCTCACGTCAGCCAATCAGAGCCAGTGATGGATCAGGTAACAGAAACAAGCCCGGGATCCTCAGAGTCCAGCCTAACACTCGGAGCTGCCGTTGTCCTTCAGGACTTCTTCCTGTCCGGGTTCAGCGTGATCGACTCCGTTCGTCTCGATACATTTCTCAGGCGCAGTTTGATCTTCCTCGCCCGCACTGTGGAGACAAGACAAACACATGGAAACTGTCAGAGAGTGAGATATCGGTTGTAGAGATGTTTTGCCTTCTCTTCAATGTAATGGAGCTAGACGGTACTTCCTTGCACAAAGTCTTGCAAGAGATCACAGTATAAGAGCTAACAGGGTAAAGCATTGGTTCCTGTTAGAAACATCTCACTGGTCCCCGGCTTGAGCTTCAATCTCAGGATCCATGTGTTTGTGATCCTCTCCAGAATGGAAGTAGTCATCACATACAGAGCATCAAGTAGTTCCTGAACAGTGTCCTTCACATGCTGATATCCAAGAGAGGGAGTTACACAGTCACAAGATGGAGGAATACCGGTTCTTGTAATCATACATCCTGTCATGTACAAAATGCTGAGTTTTTTTCTCAAAATGTTGTTTTTTTTCTGAAAATCCTGACTTTTTTCCTCAAAGTCTTGACTTTTTTTCTCAAAATGTTGGGTTTTTTCTGAAAATCTGAAAATTCTGACTTTTTTCCTCAAAATCCTGACTTTTTTCTCAAATCCTGACTTTTTTTCTCAAAATTTCGAAAATCTTGACTTTTTTCTCAAAATGTTGGGTTTTTTCTGAAAATCTGAAAATCCTGACTTTTTTCCTCAAAATCCTGACTTTTTTCTAAAGATTCTGACTTTTTTCTAATTTTTTTGGAAATCTTGACTTTTTTCTCAAAATCATGACTTTTTCTGAATACTTAAAAATGTTAATAATCACTCGTCCCCGTCTTGAGCTTCAACATCAGGATCCATGTATTTGTGATCCTCTCCAGAATGGAAGGAGTCATCACATACAGAGCATCAACTAGTTCCTGAACAGTGTCCTTCACATGCTGATATCCAAGAGAGGGAGTTACACAGTCACAAGATGGAGGAATAGAAAGCAGTATTCAATGTTTACTTCAGATTAGCTCCACGTCAGAAATGATCATGCTTGTCATATGTCTATCTCCATAGAGGCTGAATCATCATGTTAATCACATAGCTATCATATGCCTCAAACAGTCCTGATGCTCTTCTAGGTAATCATACATCCTGTCATGTTCACAGCTACAGTTGGGATACCTTTGTTATCATGTGGACTCTGATATTGGACGAGGACATTCAGGATTTTCCCAACACTGTTAGTTTCTCTCTCTGACCTGTTGGAGCAGCCGTTGCTGGTGGGACTCTCGTGAGCTTCAGACAGCGAGCTGCAGGACCTCCTCTCCTGCCAGGACCCGGCTCTGGGCTCTTTAGTCTCGGAGCTCTTCCTCCGGGCCACCACGGCGGGCCCCGGTCCGGACCCCCGTCTCTCCGGACTGACCCGGGGACCGGCAGAGTCCGAGGGGACGCTCAGACCCCCCGAAACCTCTGTATCTTTCCCCGATTCGCTGCTGGTTCGCCTCCCGTTCAGACTGTCCAGAGAGGCGACGTGGCTCATCTGACCCTCACGCTCATCTGGAGAGGAACCAGAGGGAAAAGAGAGGATGACATCTTTCTTTGTTATTTCATGAGATTGTTTTCTTAGATTCAATTCAAGATTCAAGTCTTTTATTGTCATTTGTACATATCTACAGTATGGCTCATGTTTCATTGACATATCTACAGTGTAGATATGTCAATGAAAAGCTTCGGTCACAGGCTCCTCCAACAGAGCAACACAATACAACAGATAATAGTGCAAGTAAATAAAATAGAATAGAATATAAATAGTGCAAGGAGAGTCTATATACAAGTAATTGGAATTTGATATATTAGATAAATAATTGTTAAGGTGCAAACAGATTAATGTTATGGATGTTCTTCTTTCAAAAGTTGTGCTTTTGATTGTTCACAGCTGGAAAAATAAACATCACATTAGAAGAAATGCAAAAAAGTAAAAAGTACCCATAACTAGCAGCTGTTTTAAAGAGTACCTGACCTCCCTTTATATTAATAGAACAATAATGTCATTGTTAGCTAATGAATGTTTCCATGCTGAACAACGGCAACATGACAACGTTTTCATTGGTCCCTCTTCTTTAGAGAAGACCATCCGGCCAGATGAGGTCAGTCGATGATGGAAAAGCAGATAAATCCATGTCAGTGTTATTCTGACCTGTTAGTTACACAATGTGCATCGTTCTGTGAAGCACAGCGCCCTCCTCTGGGCGCACATGCACACTGCGGTTCAAACCATTACATGTGTTCAGTGGTCAAATGTAATAAACCGGTTAAATAGTTATTTAAATATAGTGGGTGGAAACTTGAATTTAATAAACAAAAAAGTTTGTTTTTCTTAATGTATTGGTGGTGTTATACAAGAGGACCACAATGGAAATACGCCTGGAGGCTCTGTTGTATAATCATCAAATCAATCAAAGTAAACCGTTTTATAAAAGCCATTATTGCAAGATGAGACTATTTGAGACAGGTAGATATTTGTTGAAAAAGTATTGCGTTACATTTCGAAACGTGTGTGTGTGTGTGTGCGTGTGCGTGTGCGTGTGCGTGTGTGTGTGTGTGTGTGTGTGTGTGTGTGTGTGTGTGTACCTGCGGAGCCGGCCTCCCCTGCCTTGTTGCGTCTGCGCCTCAGGATGACCTCCAGCTCGCTGTCCTTCTTCCCTGAAGGCAAAGACGGCCCCGACGGAACGGACGAACCCGAATCCTGGGAGCCTCGACTGGGGCTCCGCTTCACCGTCTCCTGGAGAAACACAGCGTCACTGCAGACTCTTCACTAGTACTACTATTATTACTATTATTCATATTATCTATGATATGTTTCAACGAGCGCTCTGATTCAATGTACTGACACTGGACTTATTTAAATCCCTTTTGAACTGTACATTTCAGCATTAATATCGGTACTAAAACAACACTATTTTTCTTTAAGAGCAGCAGCTTTGGGACAAAACTAAAAAATCCAGATACATATTTATATATTTTTACCAGGATGCCCTTCAGCTCCTCCATGGCGCTCTCCTGAGGTTTCATAGGTTTCTCAGGTTTCTCAGGTTTCTCAGGTTTCTCAGGTTTCTCAGGTTTCTCCTCACTGATTTGAGGCGGCTGGAGAAAAGAACAAAACATAAATATAATTGTATGCATTTGAGGAACAATGAGAGGGGTGAGAGGTGGGAGATTTCAGTTGGTTTATTAGCACGCATGTACTGTAGCAACCAGGAATTTCACATTTATGGATACACCAATATTGTAATATACACATTTTTGCAAAGAAATCTAGTTTTCTGATTATCATGCAAAGTTCCTGCTCAAAAACTGATTGCGTAAGTGCATGTACATCCTAAATACCTCATACCTAAAAATAGGATTAAAACCTCCTTTACAAATTCATTGAGTTTGATTATATTAGCCAAATGTACTAGAAATATCAATCTACCATTTACATTTTATTCTTTAAGGAGCAACTATCTTAAAACTACTTTCCCCCTTGGGATAAATAAAGTATTCTGTATACATGCATTTATACTGAGTGATACTACATTTAAGATTTCAAGATGTTACGAATATACTTAGTAAATAATAAAAAATAATCATTAGAGATTCAGTGCCATGGATTTTCCATAAAACACTCACTTTCTATGCTGAATGAATTAAATTGCGGCTTTACAATAAGAAATGTTCACAGTCCAGCCCATATGTGTATGTGTATGTCTGTGTGTGTGTGTGTGTGTGTGTGTGTGTGTGTGTGTGTGTGTGTTTGTGTGTGTGTGTGTGTGTGTGTGTGTGTGTCTCCCCCACATCACAAGATTGATGCAAACGTCAATATACTCACTTTTACTGCTACTCTCTGTGGAGACACATGCAGAGAAAGAGAGGAGATAATCAGACAGAGTGCATCAGACTGCAGACAGGAAATATAAACCGACATGTTTACTGACCAACGTCCTGAGCTTTACAGGAGGACGACAAAGAAGAGACAAAAGAGGGAAAAAAACAATAGAGTGGGGGAGTGATGACGTACCGCTAAGCTAAAGGCGGCTAATGTTGGGCTATAAAGGAACTACAGCACGGTCACATGACTTCACGTCACCACCGCTAAGCTAAAGGTGGCTAATGTTGGGCTATAAAGGAACTACAGCACGGTCACATGACTTCACGTCACAACCGCTAAGCTAAAGGTGGCTAACGTTGGGCTATAAAGGAACTATAGCACGGTCACATGACTTCACGTCACCACCGCTAAGCTAAAGGTGGCTAATGTTGGGCTATAAAGGAACTACAGCACGGTCACATGACTTCACGTCACCACCGCTAAGCTAAAGGTGGCTAATGTTGGGCTATAAAGGAACTACAGCACGGTCACATGACTTCACGTCACCACCGCTAAGCTAAAGGCGGCTAATGTTGGGCTTCCAAACAAAAACACGTTAAAAAAACCATTGACTTTAAGAGGAGGGAACAGGAAGTGTTAAAATGCTGACTCATTTCTGGTTTATTGACTCATTCCCACACCACTCTATCACACTAAAACAACAAAAGCTGCTTTGACATGTTTAGAAGTGGAGATTGATTTTTCCTTTATCATTCTGACGTCACAGGAATATTTGTTGTCAGAGAGTGGTGACCTTTGACCTCCTCTCTATTGTTGATGCACGGTCAGAATTAATTCATTTTAAATTGTCACCAGAAACTATATTATTGCGTTATCCAATTAAAATGCGAAATAAGTAAAAAATAAATAATGGCAATAGTGAAATTAACATTTTACTTTGTTTATTCTGCACTTTTTCCTCTTTTTTAGTAATTTTTAACAAAACACTCATTGGCTCATATATCTGAAAAGACAATATAGATTTTAAAGTGCAGTGCTGTGATGATATTATTTTATCAAATGCTATTTTTCGAAGGCCACTACAGGTTAATTATAGGTGTCTGTGACTTATAGATTCTTTTTAAATGCTATTTTATGATCAGAAAACACCTAAAATATAGTTTTTTTTTAAATAAATAAAAGCAGCTTCCTCTTGAAATCCCCTCAGTGTTTCCTCCTCTTCCTCACCTTGCTCTCCTGACTCTTGACGGACCGCAGGACGACGCCATGTTTGATCCTCTCCATCATCTCGTTCACCGCCTTCGCCTTCACGTCGTCACCCTCGCCTTCTGGAGTAAAGAAAGCTCAACGATTTTAGTTTTAATACGTTATATAATCAGGTTTGGGAGGTAATGGATGACATGTGATGGGATTCTGTCATCAGGATACAAATTAAGGTTACTGTATTCCCTGACAGATACATACAAACAGATGCATTGGGATTATTGTTCTTAAATTACTGGCAGCATTAAAATGTTAGGAACAAGCTAAAAAAAGAGCTAACGTAAGCTAGCTAACTAGTTATATAGATAGTGAAAGTAAAAGGGGAACATTAGGCATTTATACTACGGTAAAAATGCTTAATTTACCATTTTAGAGTCAAAACTACTACACTGCTCAAAGATTGTAGGTCAACCCTTTGAGGAACTCGATAAATCAGGCTTACACATAATACAAAATGAACAATACCTCTGTTAGCATCAAATTGGAGATACAGGGTCAATCTTAAAATTAAATGCAAAGTTAAATCTCAAATCAAATGTACGTTAAAGGGTCTTGAACATATTGTCTTCCGTGATCGTGATGTTATGTTAAATGTCTGATTCTCGTCTTAATATCTGTCCTTGTTGATGTTTCAAATGGAGCTGCAGTGGACCGGGAAACATTTCAGACTTGATCAGACAGTAAGCTATCATTCTAACTTAAAGGGGACCTATCATGCAAAATGCACTTTTGTACGTCTATTGGGCCAACTCCACCAATCAGGAAGAGACAGCCACGGCCATTGCCGTTCGAAAGCGCTGGAGACGCTGTAGTACATATGCCAGGCCTGTAGGTGGTGCTGTTCTCACAGAATCTGCCCTTGCTAAAACAGAGCTATAAATGGTCAAATTGAGCAAAATGAGGCATGGCTAAAATGCATGATCTGTTTGGTATTTTGAAAAAGAAAAAGTATAAATATGCCTTATATAGGTATGGTCCTACACTATATTATTCAAATATAGCATGATAGGTCCACTTTAATCTTTAGAGGTATAACAACATCATTTTCTTATTGAGCCATGTTCATGCTCAACTCTCTGACTGCTTTTTGCACACATGTCTGCACAGCCATCCATTTAAAAATATAATTGACTGTAGTTTGCCATATACTCATTATCCCATTGTTTTTTTAGCTTGTAAGGTTATTTGTATAGTTACTTTTAAATTTGGTGTAAATATCTTTTTTTATGCAAAATTGTTTCTTAAAAATACTTATTTTTTATCATTCTTATATATTGCTTTTTTAACTACTTTGCAACATATTTTTTTAGATATTTTATGTTCGCACCACCAGATACCAAAGAAAATTCCTTGTATGTGTAAACGTACCTGGCAATAAACCTGATTCAGATTCTGATTGATTCACTGGATTATAACATGACATCCCATCTGGTCTAACTTTCAGGTGCATGGAGACTCACCTGCAGGCTGCTCTGTCTTCACGGAGGTTTTGGAGCCTTTGGAGGATTTCCTCATGATGGCGATCAGAGAGCTGAGAGGCAATGAGTGAGAGTCAAACACTGAACACTGCATGTGTGTTTAAAACATATACTGCTTTATAATGTTGATGTTTATCCAAAAATAAATACAAATAAACTCAAACTTATTTCAATTTTTGTCTTTTATTTTGATATAATGCTGTAAAATGTCATGATTGCCTGTCTACCCTAACAAACAGAGAATTACCACAAATATACTACATACTGTGTGTGTGTGTGTGTGTGTGTGTGTGTGTGTGTGTGTGTGTGTGTGTGTGTGTGTGTGTGTGTGTGTGTGTGTGTGTGTGTGTGTGTGTGTGTTGTGATGCTGGAGGTGTGTTTGGTTGTGGTTTTTATGTACTTTATTGATCCCAATTTGGGACTTAAATGTAATAAAAGATATATAGTTTTATTGCACATTTATCGCTATTATTGGTGGTTTTTGATTAAAGATTGAATTAAATTACTAAAATGTATTGACTTGAACAAAGAATTACAAACAATACACTGCATAATGAGTTCATGTGTGTGTGTTTTGATGTGATCCCGAGCGTGTGTGTGTGTGTGCGTGTGTGTGTGTGTGTGTGTGTGTGTGTGTGTGTGTGTGTGTGTGTGTGTGTGTGTGTGTGTGTGTGTGTGTGTGTGTGTGTGTGTGTGTGTGTGTGTGTGTGTGTGTGTGTGTGTGTGTGTGTGCGTGTGTGTCATCCTCACCTGAGGGGGTTGCATCTGGAGGGTGGGGGTGGCGGCGGGGGAGGAGGGGGAGGAGGTGGAGGTGGAGGCGGCTGTGGCGGGGGGGGCGGGAGGAGGGGCGACCCCGGGGTCAGGAGGGGGGGGAGGAGGGACGGTCGTCATGGCAACCTCCTTCTGCTGGAGCTGGTGCACTGAGGAGAGAAAGACAATCAGAAACGTGACACAGTGAAAACAGGGAGAACTGTAATACATGTATTATATGTATTTATTTCACTTTAGTGAATACAAGTATTTGTATTTTAATGTTGAAATGTTCAACATTAAACACCATTTTATAAAATATTTGTATTGAGATTTTCTATTTTTGTTTCTTATAAAAAAACATTTATTTTAATTTGGATTATTCCTTTTATTTGCACATTTTTACTTTAACATTTTGTTTTTATTTAAACAATTAGTATTATATTCATTAAGTT
Organism: Trematomus bernacchii; assembly: GCF_902827165.1. Classification (NCBI taxonomy): domain Eukaryota; kingdom Metazoa; phylum Chordata; class Actinopteri; order Perciformes; family Nototheniidae; genus Trematomus; species Trematomus bernacchii. The sequence continues at coordinate 968,421 of NW_022987618.1, read as the reverse complement.
ATTGTTTTTATATAAATATTTTTATTTTATTTGAACTTTTAGCACAATTTCTATTTTTCCTTTACCTTCTTGTGTTTGTATAAATATTTTTTATTACACAATTATTGCTATTATTGAAGTGTTTGATTATAGATTGAATTAAATAGGTAACATTTATTGACGAGTGGAAATATTCTCTTTAAAACGCAAACAAAAGAGCATTGAAGCATAACATTGTATTAGATTAAAACATGTGGTGCATTTTGATAATAAGGTTGTACTCAACAATGCTCTCGAGATATTCTTTAAATATTTTGATCACAAGATTAGGAATTAATCCACCGAAATTCAATTTTGTTGCAGCTTAATGTGCATGTGTGCACAAATACAGAGAGAGAAAGTACTTCACATTAATAACACTGCATCACTTTGATTTACAATGTTTTTCCTGGTGCCTCCACGTTTCCCTCCAGATTGAGGACTTTCCCCGGCTCATGAAAGAGCCTTCTGTTTTTATTGTTGTCGTTTTAACCGTTTCAGCTGGTGCTTTTGGCCGACGTCATGTGACCCATTTAGACACACACAGATGCCATGTCGCACGCCAGGAGAAATGCTGTGTGTTTGCCAGGTTCCCCGCAGCAGATGGGTCACAAAAAGTCTATTTGGGAGTCAATGGAGGAGTAAACACAGAAACCACAGAAGAAGAAGACAGCGGTGACTAAACTGTGGCTGCTAATTACTGAGTTTTAATTTCCTCATCATCTCATGAATTGTTTTATTGTTTCAGAGGGCTTTTATTTTACAATGGCACCTGACATGAGATTGTAGGAGATGTGCCACATTTATACAAACATACATATGTTGATAGTAGTAGTAGACACTTGCCAGCCAATCAGAAACTAGTATTTTCTGTTGCTATGCGGAGTGTCCTATCACCTTTAATTCAATACCATTCAAGTGAGAACCCTCTTTTCTCCACCTGCTGTTTCCACTCTCTGTGTGTGAGTGTGACTTTTAAATTCGACAAGCAGGTCATGTAAAATCCTGCTTTTTTAAAATAAGACTATTGGCCAAAACCAAGTCGTATTTATCTTTTAATGACTTAGAAAGGGTTATTAACGCCTTTGTAACCTCGAGACTGGACTATTGTAACGCTCTGTATGTGGGTATGGACCAGGCCTCAATTAAACGCCTGCAGCTAGTCCAGCTGGCCACAAAAAGCGTGACCACATCACCCCAATTCTGGCCTCACTGCACTGGCTTCCAGTTTGGTTCAGAATTGATTTTAAACTCCTTTTATTTGTTTTTAAAGCACTAAATGGGCTGGCTCCGGCCTATATAGCTGAACTCCTCCAGCGCTACACCCCAGCCAGAGCTTTAAGGTCTGCTGACCAGCTGCTGCTGGTAGTGCCCAAGACCAGGCTAAAAACCAGAGGGCACCGAGCCTTCGCAGCAGCTGGCCCTAGGCTCTGGAACACAGATACCCCTTTCACACCAACGGTGTTTCGGGGCCGGTTCGGTGCTGGTGCTTGAAAAGCACCGGGTTTTCCTGTTCACACCGCAGCGGAGCAGCCTCTAAGCTCCGGAATCCGGTTCGTTTCGAGCACCAAAAAGTTGTCCGTCTAGAAGCAAGAACCGCATACGTCACGCTTACGTCGGAGGGGGGCGAGATTAACCTGAGCTAACACTTAAGGCGAGTACGGCAAATAAAAGTTGTAACCAGCAGTAGTGCTGAGCAAAAGTGACTAGAACGCAACCACACACTTGTTAAAAAAAAACACGCTTTATAAAGTCAGGCAACACTAACCAGGCTTCGTGTGATTCTGTTTATTTGTACCTTACTTTGACCATCCGTTCGCTGTTATTGATCATTGTGGAGAGCAGGCAGACGTTTTGTTTGTTATTATAGCAGCTATCGGATGGAATCAATACATGGGCTGCACAGGTTGTCATGTCCGACTATCACAAGTAGAATCATAATGAAAAATACGCCGGTAAAAAGTGCCTGTAGAAAACTGCTTAGCAAGTAGTCAGTTTAGCTTCGGTTGCTATGCTAACATCACCCATGTTATACCAGAGAAACTTTCATAACAGCGTTGTGATGCCAAACAGCGTCAATTCAGACTGACACCAAACAGCGTCAATTCAGACTGACACACATTCACTTAAGGGGAACTGGGGATATGTATCAGCTGCTTGTGTGACAGTCAGACAGTGAATACTTTAGAGCCGTGTGAGCTAACCCGGAGCTAACGGGAGAATAAACTCCCGTGGAAGAGCAGCCAGCACTGCAGCGGTCGGTAAATGAAACACATTAATAAACAATGAACCACGGCACTCTGGAGAAAAGTATAAGGTTGGAGAAGTCGTTATTTAATTTAATCTGGCTTCGTATGATTAAAAGCAACGCAGTCCCCGGCCCGTTGTTGTTGTGAGGTGAGCTCCGGCGTTGGGGAGAAACTCAGCGACGTAAACTGTGACGTCATGACGCAGCAGCGGCAGCACCAGTCGGGCTCTGAGCGGTGTGAAAAGAGCCGGCGCTAAACCGAAGAACCGGTTCTGAACCAGAAAAGCTCTAGCACGGAGCTTGAAGGGGAAAAGCCTTGGTGTGAAAGGGGTATCTGCCCCTCCATGTGAGGCCCAGACCCTAGGGGTTTTTAAATCTAAACTAAAAACACACTTCTTCTCTCTGGCTTTCTAGTCAGAGCGGAGCACGACTCCTGACTTTTCCGTGTGTTTTATTTTTATTTTGTTTTTAATATATATCTGTTGTAATTTATTGTCGTTTATTGTGATTTGTAGTAATGTGTTTTTATTACATGTACAGCACTTTGGCTCGACCAAAAATCGCTTTTAAAAGTGCTTTATAAATAAAACCTGATTTGATTTGATTTGATCTGAGTGTGTGTGTGTGTGTGTGTGTGTGTATGTGTGTGTGTGTGTGTGTGTGTGTGTGTGTGTGTGTGTGTGTGTGTGTGTGCCTCTGTTCTCCAGCTCCTCGTTCTTCTTCTCCTCTTCCTCCAGTCGTCCCTCCACCTCCTTCTTAGCTTCGTCCAGGAGCTCCAGCTGCATCTGAAGAGCCTCCAGCTGCTTCTTCACACAGCTCTGCTCCATCTGGGCCTCCAGACCGTCCACCTACACACACACACACACACACACACACACACACACACACACACACACACACACACACACACACACACACACACACACACACACAAACACACACACACACACACACACACAGACACACACACACACACACACACACACACACACACACACACACACACACACACACACACACACACACACGATAATCAATAACTGACACATCTATCTTATATGTGACAGCTGTTTTATCTTTCCCATTGTATACGTTGTAGCACAAGGACATACACAATTTTTATTTTATTTCATACTTTTAATTTCAACCCAATTATTTTTATTTTACTTTCATTTAATGAGATTTCTTTTATTTATTACTTTATTATACAAAACATTTTTTTTTACATTTATTTAATCTTATTTTTGATTTTTTTAATGACTTTTTTAAAACGTATTTATGTTATTTAATTGTATTCTTATTATTTTAACATTATATTTAAAGCCAAAAAGGTTGTAAAAACTGTCATCATTGACTATCTGAACTCTGTTTTTGGTCTCCACCTCCCAACATCTGTCTCTTTAGCTTCTAAATGCTCCACTTTCTTCGCCCAGCTAGTTTATAGCTGTGTCTATCTGACAGTACGTTAGAGCTTCCTCTCTTCTGAAGGTTCACCTTCTGCTGATGCTGCAGTCGCTCCTGCTCCAGAGTTTTGGAGACGGCAGCGACGTCCTCCAGAGCTTTGAGGAGCTGAATGCTGGGCTCTGAACTCTGAAGGAGGAGCATACTCTGTCTGTTCGCCTCCTTCTGTTTCACCAACATCTGAGGAGGAGGAGGAGGAGGAGGAGGAGGAGGAAGAGGACAGAAACAAGGAGGGAGTTAGGAATGAAACATCTTCTACACATCTTTCCCATCACACACAGTTTGGTGGATCCTGCAGGCTCTTCACTTCTCAGGTCAGTACACATCAGATTCAGATTCCATAAATCAGACACACAGATATTAACACACACACACACACACACACACACACACACACACACACACACACACACACACACACACACACACACACACACACACACACACACACACACACACACACACACACACACACACACACACACACACACACACACACACACCAAACAGCTTTTCGATTCATTGGAAGTCATTTCTTCATATCGTCAGACCTCAGAAATGTGAGGATCAAGCTCCTTGAATAAGACTTTTGTTCACATGTTAATCACATCAGACATTACTTAAATTTGGCCTCTGCAAAACAGCTGACGTCACATTTAGATGGAATGTTTTCAGACTGTTATCGGTGCAAACACTTGATACTTAGCAGGTTCCTCTTTAAGCATTGCTGCAACGAAAACCATAAAAATAACATGCTATTCATCCGCTCTAAAAACAAGAGTTTGCAGCTCCATTTATTAATATTGAAAAGCACTGCTTCTATAGACAAGCCAATGCAACATATAGCAGCTTAAGAGATGGCGAAGACCAACATCGAATATTAAAGGTCACCTATTATGCAAAATCCACTTTTTGTGTGTCCCCTCTGTGTAAAGAGATTCTGATCATCAGTAACCAATCAATACAAGGGATATCATTCCACCATGTTTTAAAGGGGACCTATCATGCAAAATCCACTTGTTCATGTCTCTTCTACATCACCATGTGTCCCCTCTTCTTCATGTCTCTTCTACATCAACATGTGTCCCCTCTTCTTCATGTCTCTTCTACATCAACATGTGTCCCCTCTTCTTCATGTCTCTTCTTCATCAACATGTGTCCCCTCTGTGGAAAGAGACTCTGAAAGTTTCAGGAACAAAGGTTCTCTCTCTTTTTCTCCTGATCCATTTCTATAAAAACCTGTCTGAAAATGAGCTGATCAGATTTTGGCCAATTTTTTTTTTGGCTTGTGTAACAATTAGCCAATCAGCAACCAAGGTAACCCCCCCCCCCCCCCCCCCCCACACCTTATCACCTGAATCTCCTCCTAGAGCACCATTGTGGTTTTTTTAAACCAATCATCTATCAGAGGGGCGTGGCCAGCTGCAGCTCATTAGCATTTAAAGCTACAGACTCAGAATCAGCACTTTGGAAACAGGGCTGAAACAGAGGGGATTATGGGTAATGCTGCAATGATCTGTTTGGTGTTTCAGCCAATCAGAGACAGGCTCTGTATATATCTGAGACCTGTGATATATTGATGAAAAACAGTATAATAGGGGACCTTTAAAGGACACTGACCAGGTGTACATAAACATGAATAATGGTGCCATGTGTAAATGTGTATGATGTGTAAATGGGACACTGTCTTGTTAGCTAGCTTAGCATCATGTTTCTGTGATGGTTTCTTTACCTCGTGTGCGTACGTCTCAGCTTTGCCTCTCAGACTCTGCTCCAGGTCGAGCTGCTCCTTCATCCCGTCGTACTCCTGAGTCGCCATCATGGAGACTACGGGAGCAGAGAGAGAGAACATCAGGATGGATTAAGGAAACGTCTAAATGCAAAGCTAGTCTCTTCCCATTTTAGACCAGAGAGAGAGTTTTAGTGTTAAAGCTATTCTCTGGATATTGTTCCGCCTTAATCATTCACTTTGCATTCAGTCTGAACACCATTAAAAGCCCCCCTACTATGCGTATATAACTGTAGGTATAACATGCTAATTAAAATAAGGTTGTACATATCAGACTATATTGTTTTGAAGTATTTAAAGCTCTGTATCCTCAGCCTCTGTTTAAACATATGATAATAATAATAGATTACATGTATTATAGCGCCTTTCAAGGGGCCCAAGGCCGCTTTACACGGTGTCAACAAACAAACAAACAAACAAACAAACACACAAACAAGTTGGGCAAATAATAAAGTAACAATTCAATAAATAGATTCTGTTTCATCTCAGCGTGTTTATAATGTGTCAGACTCACCTCTGTTGAATCTCTTGATGGTTTTACGCTGCTGCTCGACAGTTTCACGAAGCTCCTTCATCTCCGCCTGATCCTTCTCTGACTGCAAAGAGAATTAAATACAATCAGGCACTAGTATGCACCTTAGAGAAGAAGAGGAAGATGAAGATGAAGATGAATTGATATTGATATTGCTCCCTCCTCACCTGTGAAGTCAGCTCTTCTATCCGTTTCTGCTGTTCATGAACCTGACACACGAAATTCTTCTTCTCGTCCAACAACATGTTCACCGTCTCCCTCAGTTCTGCAGACAATCAGAACAGTAACGCTTATTTTTTTGTATTGTACCTTTGATCTGTTTCTGTAACTGAGTGGATATAACTCCACGTGGTGTACCTTTAATCTGCTGCTGGTACTGGGTGAAGTTGTCGGGGCTGGTGTCTGCGCTGTCGGCCTCGATGGAGGGAGCGAGCTCCTCCAAACTGGTCCGAGACGACAGACTCAGGTACTTAAACTTCCTGTTCTCACAGTTCAGCTGGAGGGCAAAGGTCACAGGGGTCAATGGAAATAAGATGAGAGCAATACATATTGATGAGCTGTTTTGATTGAAGGTATCACAAATATTAGCATCGCAAGGACTTGTTTTATTCAGCAGGATTATCTTCAAATATTAACACCACTGTAAATAAAAAGCTAATGTTGAGCACGGTCACATGACTTCACGTCACCACCGCTAAGCTAAAGGTGGCTAATGTTGGGCTATAAAGGAACTACAGCACGGTCACATGACTTCACGTCACCACCGCTAAGCTAAAGGAGGCTAATGTTGGGCTATAAAGGAACTACAGCACGGTCACATGACTTCACGTCACCACCGCTAAGCTAAAGGTGGCTAATGTTGGGCTATAAAGGAACTACAGCACGGTCACATGACTTCACGTCACCACCGCTAAGCTAAAGGTGGCTAATGTTGGGCTATAAAGGAACTACAGCACGGTCACATGACTTCACGTCACCACCGCTAAGCTAAAGGTGGCTAATGTTGGGCTATAAAGGAACTACAGCACGGACACATGATTTCACGTCACCACCACTAAGCTAAAGGTGGCTAATGTTGGGCTATAAAGGAACTACAGCACGGTCACATGACTTCACGTCAACACCGCTAAGATAAAGGTGGCTAATGTTGGGCTATAAAGGAACTGCAGCACGGTCACATGACTTCACGTCACCACCGCTAAGCTAAAGGTGGCTAACGTTGGGCTATAAAGGAACTACAGTACGGTCACATGACTTCACGTCACCACCGCTAAGCTAAAGGTGGCTAATGTTGGGCTATAAAGGAACTACAGCTCGGTCACATGACTTCACGTCACCACCGCTAAGCTAAAGGTAGCTAATGTTGGCCGTGATGATGTTTAGTCGTCTCATTTAGACACTTGTTAGCACATTTTTTAATTCACTTACGTATTTTATGTCTGTGTTTTATTGCAAGTAAGTAAAGATTTTAGAGGAAACAGTCTCAATGCAGAGTCATCCTGATTCAGCATCCTGCTAGTGCCAGCTGAACCCCAAATTATGCTAATCCTAGTATTGATTATTGAGTGAGTGTGTGTGTGTGTGTGTGTGTGAGTGTGTGTGTGTGTGTGTGTGTGTGTGTGTTTCTGACCTTTGTGGCCAGGGCCTCTGCATTCTCCCGGCACGACTTCTCGATCTCCAGCTGAGTCTGCAGAACGCTCACCTCCTCAATCACCATCTGAGACACTGAGCACACACACACACACACACACACACACACACACACACACACACACACACACACACACACACACACACACACACACACACACACACAAAAGGAAAAGGAGAGACAGGGATTTAAATGCAGGTCAAATTCAAAGATGGGAACCGCTTAAAAAGAGTTCTGTAATCTGTAATAGAAACACTTTTCACATAATCAGTAGTATTTTCCCACACCTATGAACTGATTGAATATGTCGAATAGATAGAGTTCCCTTTTGTTTGAACTCCTGTACATGGAGGAATAGACTGAATAAAGGATAAGTTAGTTGTTAGAAACAGACCCCATACATTCACACCTGCAGCATGAGCCAGATGTATAGGTTTTTTAATGTGGATCCAGCTTATTGTATACACCACATGAGCAAATACCAGCTGCCATCATCTGCATTGACACAGCATGAATATCACACCCGACACAATGTGTTGACAATTTCTCTAGCAACTGTGTAATCCAGTCCTCCATTTTCTATTAAAACCCCAAACTCACAGGTTCCTTTAAATGCAGAGCTGAGATCTGCAGTTTTTCTCCTTCTGTTGTGTTCAGTGTTTTTCCGTGTAAACAATGAACAGCTAAAATAAAACTCTCACAATGACCCTGAGGCTGTGAGACGCCTGCAGCTGACCAACATGTCACCAGAGCTCAGCTAACCCTCGGTTATTTTTAAAATGACCCAGATATGGAGACTTTGGAAAGCCAGGAGACCGGGTACGATGAAGTAGTAATGCCACCGTGTCAAAATAAAGATCATACTCTCTTTTATGAACCTCTTGGTTTTCTGCAACTTGTGTTCATTCAGAATTTCACCAGATAACTGCGATAATAGAAATGACATTGATATCTTAAAGGGGACCTTTCATGCAAAATGCACTTTTGTCCGTCTTTTCTACATGAATATGTGTCCCCGGTGTTCCAGGGAACTCACCAAGTGTCAGAAAACACAACCCTCTCTATTTTCCTCCATACCCAAATCTCTAAAAAAGGGACTGCAACGGATCTGATAAAAACTGATCCAGATTTGAACACTGTCCTGACGTCAGGACGGTGGCGCTACGGCTATTGGGCCAACTCCACCAATCAGGAGGAGACAGCCACGGCCATTGCCGTTCGAAAGCGCTGGAGACGCTGTAGTACATATGCCAGGCCTGTAAGTGGCGCTGTAGTCTGCCACAAAAGCAGCGAAGAAGACTTCCCGCGCATGGTTACCATGGTTACCCTTCTGTTTATTCTCCGCTGTGCCTTTCTTTCTCCCTCCCCGTCGAGGCAAGCACTGTAATTCTCTCCGGTTAGTCCACCAGCAGATGACAAACACCCACCTCTCCGCCTCTTCCAAGGAACGAGGGGACCGTGCGGCAGAGTTTCAGTTAGGTTTTCTTTCGCCGGTCAAGATGTCCGTTAAAGTTTAAATCTTCCGGACAAAATTAGAAAAGTGCCGGTCAAAGGTCTTCTTTGTTATTTATTGAGCTTTAAAACAAATGAATAACGACTCTATATAATAAAACACGGAGGACGGAGATCTCTTTTTCTCCCCCTCTTCTGACAGCCCAGCAGCTGATCAGAGCACGTCTCCCCTCTCCTGCAGGGGGGCGTGGTCAGCAGAATCAGACCCGTAGACAGCAAACAGCACATAGAGCGAAATGAGGCATGGCTAAAATGCATGATCTGTTTGGTATTTTGAAAACAGAAACGTAAAATATACCTTATATAGGTATGGCCCTACAATATATCATTTAAATATAGCATGATAGGTGTCCTTTAAAGGGGACATATTATGCTCATTTGCAAGTACATTTGTGTTTCTAATAAACCCACTGTCTGTCTTAAAAACCCCATTCAAGCCCCTGTCTCAAAAGAAGCACGCTGTGAACTGAGATCTAATGCAAGAAATATTGCAAAGGTACTTCATGTGTGTAGAAACTCAGATAAGGGAACGTAAATTCTTATTATCCTGCATCTGACATGGGAAGAAGAGTGAATATCTTCACTAAATACTGACTGAGGGTTTGTCTTATTGCATAGTTTAGTTGCTGAAGCACTCCAGATACCCAAATGGTAAAAAACTTGCACTATTTATTCTTTTATATCTTAAGTATATTGTATGTTGCATTGATGGAGAAGCATGGGATGGTTATTGCCGTACTACGCTGCAGCTGTTGTTCACATGACAAATAAAGCCTTCGAATCTTTCTCTCTCCTCATTGATGGTTTGAGTTTAAGTGATGTGACCTGAGGTTGTCTTCCAGCAGCAGGAAGCTCTAACATCCTGATCCATTTACACACTCCTGCTGGCCCTACAAACCTGATTACACACACACACACACACACACACACACACACACACACACACACACACACACACACACACACACACACACACACACACACACACACACACACACACACAGTGATTTCCATCCAGTGCTGAAGTTCAGAACAAGAGCTGGATGCATAGAGTGCAGAAAATAAAACTGCAGCATGTTGTATGGACATAATACAATGTTTGAATATTACAATGTGTAATTATTTCATGTATTCGTGCACTTGTAGTTGTAGTAGCAGCAGCAGCAGGCTTCGGGAGTAACCTATGACGTAATCAGGATCAATGCAAGGTTACTGATTACATTTGTACACGGGTAATTAAAGTTATAACAGAATAAACATTTTAATTATCTCTGCCCACAGATCTGCAGCCAAGAGGAGGTCGATGAGCCGTGTGGTGTGTGTGAGTGTTTGAATGAGTCTCTGGCTGGGAGGGAATCACACCACCGGCCCGTCCACAGGCATTAAACATTGAATGAGGGATTAAAAATAGATCCAGAAGCTTCCCTCCGTCCTCCTTCTTCCTCTCTCCTCGCTTTTCTCTCAGACTCAGCCTCCCTGACAGATACATGTTATCAAAGGTCACTTCCGAAAAACAGAAACCATTTGGATTTAGAATCAGAATAACTTTATTCGTTCGAGTGACACATCGGGAATAGTTGTTAAAAGTTGTTGTGTTTTCTCAACGCTACAAAGGACGAAAAGTGGATTTTAGAAGTATGACTGTCTTCATTTGTAAAAACACAAGCTTATTATTGCGATTTTTTATTTCCGTTTTTTGTTAAGGGGCGAGCTCTAATGGTTGTAGTATTAATATTAACAGCAAGACCGCATTTAAGTAGTTACAGGTGAAGAAACGTTTCTAGATTTTACAAGGTTTTGTTATCACTTTCTTCCTTTATCCTATCAATCAGTGCATTTCAGAACAACATACATAACTCTTAACTTAAATTATGTACATGTACTATACATAACGTTGTGATATGATGTGGCTTTATTTAATGTGTAAGACTGTCCTAAATTGGTAAAAACACTGGCGTTTTATTACGATATATATTTGTGTTTCTTGCTAGGCAGCGACCTCTAGTGGCCGTTTTAATAACACGGTAGGAAAGTAGGAAGTCATGTGACGTAGAACAAAGACCAACAAAGTCTACGTAATGTAAAGTGGATTTTATGCCATGACAAACTCTTAGATGGCATTTCAGCAGTTGCGGACTTTCACTGTGAAAGGTTATTCTAGTTTTCTTGATTTCATAAGATTTTGCAATTTCTTTCTTCGTTCTATTAATCAGTGCACAACTCATTTCAGAATGGCTATATAAATACATATTACCTTAAATGACGCTCTGTATGTGTACTATATAATGTATATGTCTCTTTTTTGACCTAAATTGTTAAAACACTGGCGTTTTCATTGCGATTTATATTTACGTTTTTAGTTAGGTGGCGCCCTCTAGTGGCCGTAGTGTTATTACTCCAGGAGGAAGTCATGTGACGTAGAATAAAGAGCAACAAAGTCTAGGAGGTCTGGGTTGTTGTGTTTGTGACTCATAACATGGAGTTATTTTTACACATGTAGGTACATTTATGTAACGTACTTAACTTTTCTAAGACACTTAACTTAGCCTATGTATGTAACCTAAGTTAATTAACAAAGGTACTTATTATCAGTACTACGTTTTTCGCAGGAGACCAATCACTGTTCATGTGTGGTGTGAAACTAAAAAGTCATGTTACAAAACAAGTCTATTTTCTGAGCTTACGTGTGTGTGTGTGTGTGTGTGTGTGTGTGTGTGTGTGTGTGTGTGTGTGTGTGTGTGTGTGTGTGTGTGTGTGTGTGTGTGTGTGTGTGTGTGTGTGTGTGTGTGTGTGTGTGTGTGTGTGTGTGTGTGTGTGTGTGTGTTTGGTTGTGTTTTTTGTGTATGTACTTTATTGATCCCAATTTGGGACATTTTTGTAATTCAAAATATTGTTCTATTGCACATTTATCGCTATTATTGGAGGTTTTTGATAATAAACGGCATACTGATTACGTTTTGGGGTTTCAGCGTGTGTGTGTGTATACAGTATTGTGTGTTGTGATGCTGAACATGTGTGTACAGGAATATCCAGAAGGCTCAAACAAAGGCTCTCAGACACCACACACAATTTTCCTTCCCATTCTGCCTTAAACAAAATGTATACCAACTATTTTTCCTGCAAGCAAACGTCTTAAAGGTGGGGTAGGTCATTTTGGAGAAACCAGCTTGAGTGCGCTAGAATTTGAAAATACACAACCGGAGAAAATCTGCCACTTCCTCACAGAGCCCCTCCTCCAACACACACGAACGCGCACATGACCAATGAGGGCACGAGATAAGTTTGTGCACAGATGGAAGGCTGACAGGCAGGTAGGCCATCCAGTTATTTTAGCCGGGCCGGCTCAGATGATTGGTCGTGCTTTTTACAGTACCACAGCTTCCACAGATGATATTTATTAATGGATTTTTTGTCAAAGCACTTCAGATATTCATTGCTATCGGGATGTTAAGAGCATTCCATGGAATATAACAACAAGTGTATCTCGAGCCGGTTTCTCAAACTTACCTACCCCACCTTTAATGTCTGCCAGAATAATGTCTGCTGTCGAAAATGTTGGAAGCTTTGAGCTGTTGGCTGCACTTAGAATAATTTCTCTATCCACAATCTGCTCCAAAATGTAATTGTGTTTTCCCTGGCTCTCGCTTCACCTTTCCACCAAGTTTCAGGAACATTGGGTCAGTAGAGTTTCTGTAATCCTGCTTAAAAACAGTTTCATAAGACTATTAAACAACCATAAACATCCATCTGTTTGCATTTAGCAAATTATTTATCTAATATATCCTTCCATGTACTTGTGTATAGACTCTTCTTGCACTATTTATATTCTATTTGTATTAACTTGCACGTCTTAAAACATTCTCTTGCACTATTTTATCTGTTTTATTTGTTGTATGTCCTCCTATATATATTCATGTTGCTCTGTTGGAGGAGCTTCAGTTTTTCTTTGCCATATCCACACTGTAGCTAATGTGCACATGACAATAAAGCCTTGAAACTTGAAACTAACCAACCTCCTTGGTGGAAGTAATAATACGACTTCATGTCCACATATACATCATTCCCAGAGGCACAAGAACATAACAGAGAGCTTAAAAGCCTCCAACGGCAGGGGTGGCGAGTACAAATACTTCGTTACTGTACTTAAGTACATTTTTCTGGTATCAGTACTTTACTCCACTACTTATTTTACGACTTTTTACTTTCTACTTCTCACATGTTGAACTCAAATACCTGAACTTTCTACTTCTTACATGTTGAACCCAAATACCTGTACTTTCTACTTCTTACATTTTGAACACAAATACCTGTACTTTCTACTTCTTACATTTTGAACACAAATACCTGTACTTTCTACTTCTTACATGTTGAACACAAATACCTGTACTTTCTACTTCTCACATGTTGAACCCAAATACCTGTACTTTCTACTTCTTACATGTTGAACACAAATACCTGTACTTTCTACTTCTTACATTTTGAACACAAATACCTGTACTTTCTACTTCTTACATGTTGAACCCAAATACCTGTACTTTCTACTTCTTACATGTTGAACACAAATACCTGTACTTTCTACTTCTTACATGTTGAACCCAAATACCTGTACTTTCTACTTCTTACATGTTGAACACAAATACCTGTACTTTCTACTTCTCACATGTTGAACACAAATACCTGTACTTTCTACTTCTTACATGTTGAACCCAAATACCTGTACTTTCTACTTCTTACATGTTGAACACAAATACCTGTACTTTCTACTTCTCACATTTCCCAAACAGGCTGGTTCCTTTAGTTTGAATGTGTGTTTGGTGGCGTGATCATTATTATTTAGAGTCATTGCGTGCCTATTGATTTGAACACGATCCGTGTATCCATCATTTCCTGGTCTTCTCTAAGAAGAGGGACCAATGAAAACGTTGTCATGTTGCCGTTGTTCAGCATGGAAACATTCATTAGCTCACAATGACATTATTGTTCTATTAATATAAAGGGAGGTCAGGTACTCTTTAAAACAGCTGCTAGTTATGGGTACTTTTTACTGAAGTACATTTCAAAGCCCTCTTTACTTTGACTTGAGTAAAGAAGTTTAGTCAGTACTTCTACTTTCACCAGAGTATTTTTAAACACGAGTATCTGTACTTCTACTTGAGTAAAGGATGTGTGTACTTTTGCCATCTCTGCTTTGGTGGAAGTAATAATACAACTTCAGGTCAACATATACATCATTTCCAGAGGCACAAGAACATAACGGAGAGCTTAAAAGCCTCCATCAGACAGCACTTCCTCTCCCAGAGACACAGTTATCCCTCCAGCCTGTCAGGAAGAGTTCTGGGTCAGCAGAGTTCAGGCTGAGAGAAATGACGTGTCGTTAAAACCTGTAATTATCCGCCGGGCTAAAAACAGAACGCTGCTATTGTTTGTCAGCCGCGAACCCAAAGCCTCTTTAGTGACGGCGCGTGTTATTACCACATGATTTGGAGGATTAGCCAACAGAACATTCATCCACGGAGCGCGGTGTTAAAACCGTTCAAAAACACCGACGGGGAATCAACACACTTTCAGTTCCAGTCAGAATTATTATTTTTGGGATGAGTCATTGAGTGAAAAATGTCAAGTTCTTTGCCTAAAAACGTACATTTACAACCAAAAGAAAGAGTGTGTGCCGGTTGTGTTTAAGCTGTGACATTAACGGAGCTAAACTGTGAACAATAGAGGAGATAATCCTGCCTTCAAGTGCTTCTCTTAAGCTTCTGCTCCACAGCTGTAAATATGAGCTGTTGGGCTTTTGAGGGTTTTTGGACTGAAAAACTCAAAATGGATGCCAAAACGTCCGGGTTTTGGCCTTAATGTAATTGCTTGATGAAAATAATCAACAGTCTTCATGACCCAATGTCACAGGGCTATTTTAAGATTTGCCGTCCTGCCCTACTTTGCAACCCAGTCTCACGGCATGTCGTGTAATAGTCACGAAATTAATTTAATCTATTGATTCGTGTTCACCAACACGATATTCACCTTTTTTTCGTGTCACACAGAACGATTTTAAAAGCAATGTATTTCTATTGGTAGTATGTTTCGTGCCTGCAACACGTCTTTTTGTCCGGTCGGGTCTTGGAAGACCAGAAGCTGTGTGGTTCATAAAAACATGTTCTTACTCAATATCTTACCCTAAGCCTAACCCTATCCCTTTTATTTTAAATTGTATAATGTCTGAGTTTTGTTGCCGTCAGTGAGGAAAAGAAATGTCTCAGAGCCTCAGAATACTGACATCTGTATTTTATGTCATCTTTTTTTCCTTCTAATTAGTTATTATTTGGTGCAGGCACGAAACACACTACCAATATAAATACATTGCTTCTAAAATCGTTCTGTGTCAGAATACTGAAATCTGTATTTTTTTAAATGTCTTTTTCCTTCTAATTTGTTATTATTTACATTGCTTTTAAAATCGTTCTGTGTGACACGAAAAAAATGTGAAAATCGTGTTGGTGAACACGAATCAATAGATTAATGCCGTGAGACTGTGTTGTACTTTGATGCCAAAAAGGTCACCACTGGTGAACTGAGACTTCGCAGCTGTGTTGTCACCAGTTTGTCGGTCCTTTGTGCTCTCAGTGTTTCATTACAAGCAGGGAAAGTGCAGCCACAGGCTTTTATCTACAGAGTACTGAATTACTGGGCTGTGAGCTAACAACGCTACAGGCTAACAGCTCTGTAAAGAGGAGTGCTATCACAGTTAGCTTCAAGCTACATGTTCACTTACAGTAGCATCAGACGTTTCTGTAATACAACCTTTTCCACTGAAATGAGTTCTAGTCTAGTTTCATGCAGGTGCTTGTTTGGTTTGCAAGTGGAACCAGTTTGCTATTTTCACTGTGATCTTACTTATATAGATATATAAGATATATATAGATAGTCTGACGTTGCTGTAGCCTTTGTATTGATTACACCTGATAGCCAGTATAAAACAACAACAGAAAAAGAGCTGTTTAGGTTATGGTAGCAGACTGGTTGTTATTAAAAGTATGGTCGAAAATAAATAACATTTCTTATGTAGTCCTTGTTTTTAAAGGTCACCTATCATGCTATTTTTAGGCAATAGCATAGGTCTCAGATATATAAAAATATATAAAAAACATGTCGATGAAGTGTTTTGCTCAAAATACCAAACAGATCACCCATTCTAGCCATGCCTCATATCCCTCTGTTTCACTTCCTGTTTCTAAAGTGCTGATTTTGGGTGAAAAGCTTTAACAAACAAAAAAGGCTTTCTCTCTTGCCGGTTATACCACAAGGTGAGTTCCTTTTTATTTCCTGCTTCTTCACACACATGCTCTCCAGTACAGGTTAGCTCTGAGTGTTAGCGATGCTAATGTAAACACCGACCATATTACGTCCAAAACAGTCGGGCATTGTTTCTGATAGCAACGTTTCTGATAGGGCCGTGGGTCCACATTTCAGATATTACGTCATATCGGACGCAAATCTGGATCAGCTCCGTTGTTCCCCCGTTTTTAGAGATTTGGGTACGGAGGAAAAGAGAGAG
Source organism: Trematomus bernacchii (assembly GCF_902827165.1). Taxonomy (NCBI): domain Eukaryota; kingdom Metazoa; phylum Chordata; class Actinopteri; order Perciformes; family Nototheniidae; genus Trematomus; species Trematomus bernacchii. Next base: position 951,658 of record NW_022987618.1, on the reverse strand, counting down.
GGTTTTATTTTCCTCCCGACACACCGGGGACACACCGGGGACACACCGGGGACACACCGGGGACACATGTTTATGTAGAAAAGACATCAGAAAGTGCATTTAGCATGATAGGTCCCCTTTAAAGCGTGACATTCATCGTATATGTGTGTTTTAGTGACTTTATTCTCTTCATGCTCGCTCCTGTTTCTTAATATATAAATATCTTTATTGATCACCCTTGGGAGTAGCTTTGCATTGCTGGGATTGTTTGTCTACACCATGGATGTATGAAAGTTACTCACTCTTACTCATTCCTCTCCCTCCATCTGATTTCAATCTCTATAAAACTCCCATCCTCTGTTTGACACTCAGCTCCTTCTCTAACGACTTGCTGCTCCGGCTTAAACATAACTTACAGACGGTGAGACATCAACTCCGCCTGCTTCCATGGAGGACGTTTTCTACCTTAAAATAACGTTAAAAAACGACCAAACATCCTCGAGTTTCTCCCAGGCACAGTCAGCTGATTTATGTTCTTCAGAAGGCAAAACAACCATATTCTTCTTCTTGTTTTATTCAAGGAACCCTCTTCACTCTCTGCACATCCATTCTGTGTATTTCTGTCTGTAATCTTTACCCTATGTCTATTGTTAGTTGCTTCTTATCATTGCTGCTACTATTTAGTTTCCATTAACCTCTCACATCTTTAGAAGGCTCGTCCAAATATCATTCCTACAACCCTAACCCTAAAGTTTGGTTCAGGTTGAATACCGGCAAAATAAGAGGTATTTTTAAGGCTCTCTGCAGAAACAGACACTACAACACATCATTAATGGGTTATAAGTCATTAGTCCATAAATGTTTTTGTTTGTTTTATTAGGAAAATCCTACCCAAATCTGCCTTTAACAGAATGTGGAGCAACTATTTTTCCTGCTAAGAAGAAGGTATTTTCTGTTGCTTTGAGCTGTTCGCTGCACTCAGGTTCATCCTCTGGGGACAATGAATGTTTGTACCAAATTTGATAGGAACATTTTAATAGAAAAAAACGATCTGTGCCACTTCTATCAACCTCTCAATTGACCAAATGTTCCTACAACCCTAACCCTAAAGTTGGGTTCAGGTTAATGTCCAGAACCGACAAAAAAAAGAGGTCCATACAGAAGGCTGTATGGACCTTGAGCATTTTGATTCCCTTGCATCATTTTAAAACACGGCTGGATGAAATGTTATTAGATACCTGATACTGTGAATAGGTTGCTAATTTATACCCTGTAATTATGTTGTGATGTCCTTTTTGTTTTCTGTTGTTTTTATGTGTAACCAATGTACTGCAGGTCTCCCTTGAAAAAGAGATCGTTGATCTCAATGGGATTTTTTAACCTGGTTAAATAAAGGCTACAAACAAACAAGGCTGTAGGTTCTCTGCAGAAAAGTACACAACCACACACCATGAATAGGTTATAAGTCATTAAATAGTAGGTATATTTGGTTGCAGTCCAAAATGTTGGAAGCTTTGAGGTGTTCGCTGCACTCAGGATTCAGCAATGAATGTTTGTACCAAATCTTATAGAAACATTTTAATAGACAAAACAATCTGTCAGCCACCGAGATGCTACTTCTATCAACCTCTAGATTTTTTTAGAACGCTCATTGACCAAATATTCTAAAGTTGGGTTCAGGTTGATGTCCAGAGTCCAGACAGAAGGCTGTAGGCTCTCTGCAGAAAATGACTCAACACAACACACCATTAATGGGTCATAAGCAGGGGTGCACACAACTTTCTCAGTGAGGTGAGTCAGTGTTTGGTACTCCAACTTAGTTCCCATGAAGCCCTCTGCATCGCGATTGTCAACGGGGGGGGGGGGTGGTAGTAGAGTACAGAGCTTCGTGACCACAGCGCGTGTGAACGTTGTGATCAGCTGTTTTAGCGCAATGCTGCTGTACAGACCGACGTTAACAGCAGCCCCGTCTGTGCACAAGGAGACCGACTCAGTCGTCCGGTGATCTAACCGCCTTCTGGAAAAGCTTCACAAGTACGTCGGTACGCAAATGCGCTTTGTGACACAAGTGACGGTACGCATTTCAGATTGTTGCCGCGCATGCGTACCTGTGTACCAGTTATGTGCACCCCTGCTTATAAGTTATGAAATAGCAGGTTTTTTTGGTTGCAGTCCAAAATGTTGGAAGCTTTGAGCACTCAGGATTCATCCTCTGGGGACAATGAATGAATAGAAAAACATCAAATACGATCACGTATTAAATGCCACTATGGAGATGTTGATTATCTAACGGTGAGTCTTGGGTCATGTTTTCACTGTATTATAGTCGGTTAATTCGCCCAGTTTGAACCTTTTGAGATTCAAACGAGTCGGGCAATTTTCGTTTAGACTTCTATACAATTTGACTGAAAAAGCACTTCTTCATTGGACTCACTTTTCAAACCCAGAGTCTACTTATTGTACTGACTCTTGGTAAAACTGTGAGCACACCTGAAATGATTATGTTTACACAGAAAAGAAGAATGCTTCGGTGAAACAGGAAGTCTGTAAACTATCATGTACATTTACAATATTTCGGGCATAATTTCACCATTAAACTTGGCTTTTCGTTCAAAATACTGGTGTTAATTATCTAACGTTGAGTCTTGGGTCAGGTCATGTTTTCGCTGTATTATAGTCGGTTAATTTGGCCTTTTGAGATTCAAACGAGCCTCAAATGAAGTACCTACTGCCGAGCAGACGCTCCCTCATTAAATCCATTAAAATGTGGCCATCAAATATGGAGTAGCAGGTAGAAAAGGCCTTTTGAAAGGACCACAATGGATAAAGAGTCAGGCAGGAGAGTAACCCCCCCCCCCCTCCCCCATCCTCCAAACACTCATCCTTCCCCCATTTTCTGCTGCTGAATAATTCATAACATGTGGGCTTTAATAATTCACAGGAATAACATGACAAGCGCGACTGCTGTGTTCTCTGGGGAGCGGCCGAGGATGAATTAATGAGTGAGAGAATGAACGTATGACACGACGTTATGAAGAGGAGGATCAGCCTTTCTGCTGACTCGCATCACTTTAGGTCAGGTTTTAATGCTTCACACACGTTTTTGACAACAAGTCTGGTTAACCAAAGGGCATAGCATGTGTTTATCTTAGAGGGTATCATCTTTCATTTCACTTCTAACTTTAAAATATTACTAAAAATCCAAATGTGTCAGCCTAGATCTCTTTATGTCTTACATCCAGCTTCATCTGCTGGTTGGTTTCCAACTTAAGATGCACATCCATGTCACGACAAGTTTTTTGACATGTTTCTGACATCAAGTCTGGCTTATCGTGCGTTTATCTTACAGGGTTTCATCATTTGTTTCACTTTTAACTGTGAAATAGAAGCCCACCCCATGTGACCAAAAATACTCCTGTGAGCTGGTCAGAGTCGTGTTTAAACAATCTAAGATATCAAAAAGATATTTCTTTGTCAGCTTAGATGTCTTTTTGTGTTACATCCAGCTGTACTGTTTGGTTTCCAAGTAAAATAGTTTAGGTCAGGTTTTGCTGCTTCAGACACGTTTATGAGATGTTTCTGACAACAAGTCTGGCTTATCGTGCGTTTATCTTACAGGGTATCATCATTATTTCCCTGACCGAAAATACACATGTGAACTGGTCAGAGTCGTATTTAAAGTCTAAGATATCAAAAGTTTGCTTTGTCAGCTTAGATCTCTTTTTGTGTTATATCCAGCTGTGTGTACTGTTCGGTTTTAAATAAGTAAATAAGTAGAAATACAATCATTGAGTCCATTTTTCACTGCGTCTGTAAAACACTGAACACAGCTGACAGTAACGGCCCTTAGTAAACCTTATTGCATACTGTATACTGCAATATATGGAGGAACATACTTGATCCATAAGCAGAGAAAGACATACTGTAAATCAACCCAGCATTAATGTCCGATACATACATAACTCATTAAAGACTGGTCTGTGATATGTGATGGTTATTCAACTCTTCTCTCCGCTTTTGTGAATTTAATGTCACCAAAACCTGGACAAAAGATATATACGTGTCGTCTTACTTGATCAAATATGGTACATTATTCCAACGAATGACCGTATTGTTAAAGAAAGTTCTTTAAAGTGTGCTTCACCTTGAGAAAAAGACCCCAAACTTAGCCATTCTGCACACATTCGATCAACTTCCTGTCACACAGAGGTCTATCGTTACTTTCTGAACTCTAATGACACCAATGAAGTGCTCGCTAAAACACGCAGATTATGCCCGATTTTTTGTAAAACTAATTCATCTGTTCAAGTCAATATCCAGCAGCTCTGAAAGAAACTTGCCTCACACTAATAGGATGACCAGGTGACCCGCTTTTCTATCCGTTGTCCCATATATTCAAACAATGTCCTACATTTTGATTGTACTCGTTTTTAAAAGTCAAACCACTGCAGGACAAGGGCTTTCTCAAATCTGTTTTTCATCCAATGGCTGCCAAATACGGAGCTGTTTAATGACAATCAAACGGCGAGTCTAAGCAAAGGTCACAAGATTTGAAGACTCAGGTGGAATATAATGGAAACAACGACAAGTAAAAGCAAATGCAGCCAAAATAAAGACTAAGAAACTACAAGAAGACGCTTCTCAGTTGGTTTTTGCTAATTTTCGAGTAATTTAAATGTGAAGCGAAATTATGAGAAAGAATTGGACGGTTTTTCAAAGTTAAATTGAAGTGATATCAAAATGTTGTACAACCTTTAAGCATTAGTATCATGTATCACACAACAATACTTTAGGTCATCCAAGACATTAGCTTTAAGCATCACAGATAGATAGATAGATAGATAGATAGATAGATAGATAGATAGATAGATAGATAGATAGATAGATAGATAGATAGATAGATAGATAGATAGATAGATAGATAGATAGATAGATAGATGGATGGATGGATGGATGGATGGATGGATGGATGGATGGATGGATGGATGGATGGATGGATGGATGGATGGATGGATGGATGGATGGATGGATGGATGGATGGATGGATGGATGGATGGATGGATGGATGGATGGATGGATGGATGGATAGATAGATAGATAGATAGATAGATAGATAGATAGATGGATGGATGGATGGATGGATGGATGGATGGATGGATGGATGGATGGATGGATGGATAGATAGATAGATAGATAGATAGATAGATAGATAGATAGATAGATAGATAGATAGATAGATAGATAGATAGATAGATAGATAGATAGATAGATAGATAGATAGATAGATAGATGGATGGATGGATGGATGGATGGATGGATGGATGGATGGATGGATGGATGGATGGATGGATGGATGGATGGATGGATGGATAGATAGATGGATGGATAGATAGATAGATAGATAGATAGATAGATAGATAGATAGATAGATGGATGGATGGATGGATGGATGGATGGATGGATGGATGGATGGATGGATAGATAGATAGATAGATAGATAGATAGATAGATAGATAGATAGATAGATAGATAGATAGATAGATAGATAGATAGATAGATAGATAGATAGATAGATAGATAGATAGATAGACAAGGCAATGTACATAAGAGCTAACGCCTACAAGCATCTATGTCTGATTATTACCAATAAAAGCTGTAAAAACCCCAATTTCTTACCTGTGTTAATCGTCATGACAGCAGCCTTCTTCCTACCAGCTACTATCAGAAGTTAATCTGCCCTAAAACACAAAAGCTCTCCCACTGTTGGCTTAAATATCCTGACAGTCGTCAAGGAAACATGTGGTACACCCCCCCCCCCCTCCTCATTGTGTGAAGGGGGAGGAAGTGAAGGTGTCACCTGTCTAAATGTGGGGTCTGTGCTACTTGGTATCTGATCGACTGTGTTTAACCTTTTTAAATGATACGTTTACTACACCTTGGGTCTTTAGGATTCATTCAAAATTAAGAAAAAGCTAATAGTAAAAGAAGAATTGACAGTTTGTTTTTGAGTACATTTGGCTTGTGTTTGGAATCAGTGACTTTCTGGTTATTGCAAGACATGTGTAGCTTTGCTAGCATCGAGATATCTTTCTTATTTCAAGAATGAGATATATACTTACATTTAGAAAACACAAACACTTGTTATGTGTGTGTGTGTGTGTGTGTGTGTGTGTGTGTGTGTGTGTGTGTGTGTGTGTGTGTGTGTGTGTGTGTGTGTGTGTGTGTGTGTGTGTGTGTGTGTGTGTGTGTGTGTGTGTGTGTGTGTATGTGTGTGTGTGTGTGTGTGTGTGTGTGTGAGGATGCAGAGGATCTGTGGACTCACCTCTCTTGATGTGTTTGAGTTGTCTCTCGGCCTCGTCTCTCTCCTCCGTCAGTCTGGTGCACTGCAGGAACACAGCAGGTCGACTCATTACATCACGTTCAACAACACACTGAGTATACAGGTCACTGACACCAACAGGATACACACACACACACACACACACACACACACACACAGTTTGACTCCCAAACCATTTCTAAAAAGACAGAATGGATCTTAAAACCCTCTAAGTTTGAAACATTAGCTCATACAAATCGTTTTACATGAGTTAACGGGCCAACTGTGTTTTTCTATTCTACTATTAAGAACTAGAACTTCAGATGAATCGCATACGTAAAGGTTGTTTTACATTTGAATGGAGAGCTTTTTCATCGGACAGCAGCCTTTGTCTCTAAAGTCTCCTAATATCCAGAGAGACACAGAGGGAAGATGTGGACATTTTGGCCCAATTACAAACTACAATCTGCACTGCCTTTCTCCATCGTCTCCAAATGTTCCCATGCCTTTATTTCACCAAACGACAGCTCATCACTTCTGATAACAGATCGACTCTTTCTGCTCCTGCTGACATGACAGCTGCCCTAAGAAAAGAGGTCTATTGGCTCTATTGTTCTATATATAAGATGAACAGCTGTGGAGAAGCTGGGGTGGATTTTGAAGGCGATGAAACAGCTGCAGACGTCACTGAGGTTATTAAGTGCAAACCTGCGTCAACACTCAAGGACAAACTGCAGGCTGCATCTTTGGAAAGGACACACAATGCATCAAACTATAAATCAAACCCAAACAACGAGCATTTTCGCCCCATTGTAAAACCCAAACTTCGTTGTAATTAATGACCTAACTTTGTATTTTTGGCGCACATTGGGAATTGTTCTTTCATGTTGGCTAGTATTGGCCATGTCTGAAGACAATGTCAATATATATCTGGAGAGATTGAAAGAACAGAAGCAGCATGCACGTTTAATATTCGCCCCCTTTCAACAAACGCGTTTCCAAATCTAATAACTCTCTTTCGACTACAAATGTCCCGATCCGATCACGCGATCGGGGATCGGAGCCGATCATGTGATTTTCAAAAGATCGGAATCGGGAGAAAAAAATTGGGGATCGGGATTTTTTTTCTTTCTTTTTTAATAAAATATTTTTATTATTTTATTTAATGTTACAAAACAAAAATGACCATGTTCACGTCTTAAAGTCATCCTGAGGCCTTAGTTTTGGTTTAAAATTACACAACATCATGTATGTGTTGCTTCTTTTGGGCTTGTTTTCATCAACCTGGTTGCTTATTTCTCTCAAATCTGGCAACAGAGTGGGTGCAGTGTCTAATAGTAGCAGTAAGCTAACAAGAGGCTACGTTCAGCTGGTGTAACGAGAGGCTACGTTCAGCTGGTGCAACAAGAGGCTACGTTCAGCTGGTGTAACGAGAGGCTACGTTCAGCTGGTGCAACAAGAGGCTACGTTCAGCCGGTGTAACGAGAGGCTACGTTCAGCTGGTGTAACGAGAGGCTACGTTCAGCTGGTGTAACGAGAGGCTACGTTCAGCTGGTGTAACGAGAGGCTACGTTCAGCTGGTGTAACGAGAGGCTACGTTCAGCTGGTGTAACGAGAGGGCTAAGCGGGTTACAAGGCTCGTTCAGTGGGTAACGAGAGGCTACGTTCAGCTGGTGTAAACGAGAGGCTACGTTCAGCTGGTGTAACGAGAGGCTACGTTCAGCTGGTGTAACGAGAGGCTACGTTCAGCTGGTGTAACGAGAGGCTACGTTCAGCTGGTGTAACGAGAGGCTACGTTCAGCTGGTGTAACGAGAGGCTACGTTCAGCTGGTGTAACGAGAGGCTACGTTTCAGCTGGTGTAACGAGAGGCTACGTTCAGCTGGTGTAACGAGAGGCTACGTTCAGCTGGTGTAACGAGAGTACGTTCAGCTGGTGGTAACGAGAGGCTACGTTCAGCTGGTGTAACGAGAGGCTACGTTCAGCTGGTGTAACGAGAGGCTACGTTCAGCTGGTGTAACGAGAGGCTACGTTCAGCTGGTGTAACGAGAGGCTACGTTCAGCTGGTGTAACGAGAGGCTACGTTCAGCTGGTGTAACGAGAGGCTACGTTCAGCTGGTGTAACGAGAGGCTACGTTCAGCTGGTGTAACGAGAGGCTACGTTCAGCTGGTGTAACGAGAGGCTACGTTCAGCTGGTGTAACGAGAGGCTACGTTCAGCTGGTGTAACGAGAGGCTACGTTCAGCTGGTGTAACGAGAGGCTACGTTCAGCTGGTGTAACGAGAGGCTACGTTCATCTGGTGTAACGAGAGGCTACGTTCAGCTGGTGTAACGAGAGGCTACGTTCAGCTGGTGCAACGAGAGGCTACGTTCAGCTGGTGTAACGAGAGGCTACGTTCAGCCGGTGTAACGAGAGGCTACGTTCAGCCGGTGTAACGAGAGGCTACGTTCAGCCGGTGTAACGAGAGGCTACGTTCAGCTGGTGCCTCGGGAGTCGGGACAGAGAAAATGTCAGGAGTTTGGAAGTATTATAAAATTGAAAGCGAAGGCAGTGTAACAGCCAGATGCAATGTTTGCAAGGCGGAGGTTCCGCGTGGTGGAAAGAACAGAGCTACGTTCAACACGACCAATCTAATACAAACACCAACAACAACACGACGAGTACACAGCGGCCACTCAGGTAACGGCACTGAAACAACCGACACTTTCAGAGACTTTTAAAAGGAAAGAGAAACTGCCCCAGAACAGTGAAAAGGCCAAAACAATACCAGCCAAGATAGCTGAATTCATCGCGTTGGATGACCAGCCGTTATCTGTTACCTTTTTTTTCTCTTAATGCATTGCATAAAGATCGGATCGGGAAAAATCGGTATCGGCAGATTGTCAAAATTAAATGATCGGAATCGGATCGGGAGCAAAAAAAGGTGATCGGGACATCCCTACTTTCGACAAAGGCAGAAAAATCACCTGCAAGCGAGTGTAAAAACCTTTTTTTAGGTAATCAGGTTGACGTTTCCATTCAGTGTTTCCCATGTTCACAATTGGCATAAAATACATGTATGGAAACAAGATGGTTGAACACAAATGGTTGCCTCGTTGAATCATCGGTACAGATTGAAAATAATTGGTCATTTGATGAAAAACAAAAGTCTAAACAAGATTAAATTGAGGTAAACTAAGATTCCCTAGTTGCATTTTCAGTGAGAAACATCCAATTATGGCGCGTTTCCACTACAGCGCGCAGCCCGGTTTAAGAGGGCTGTGACGTCAGCGGCCCGTCTTTGGTTGCGTTTCCACTTGGCCTAGTACCGGCCGGCGGGTCCTAATTCACAGTTTTTCTGGCCTCATAAAATCGTGGGTCTAGGGCCAGAGACAACCAGGCTGAGTCGGGCTGAGTATGCTAAACTAGAGAGAGAATCGCTGGCAAGGGGGCTACAACTACAACAAGATGGACATATTTGACCGTGATTTAATTGTAATACACGTTTCAAAATGATGAAGTAACAACATACTGATACCGGTTAGTAAAAACCATGAATTAATGCTTTGTCAAGTCTGCAGACAGACGGCAGGAGAAACACCTTTTAAAATGCGTGTTTTCTAAATGTAGATTGGCTAAGCTAACGCAGTATATGCTCCGACCGTCCACACTCACAACAACGGCCTATACAGACATAAATAAAGCAGCGACTGTATTCACCATGACACAGGCAGTCTGTGGTTTGTACTTGTTTCACTTTGGTCTAGTTTCTGAACAGATATGAGGAGCTGTGAGCTCTGAGTGCTAACAGCTAACGGCTGTGTTGTTTTTCTGGGGTTCTCATTGAAGATGACGTCACGGCTCCGCCTACACTGCGTTACTATAGTTACTATCTCTGTTCCTAAACTGTAATGGAAATGTGCCATAAAGTGAGCCAGTCCTAACGAGGCCTAGCCATACCGAGCGAGGCCGAGTAGTGGAAATGCGCCATTAGATGCATTGAAGCATCATTGTTGAGTTTTCTACCAAACCAAGTGTATGTCTTTATCGTCTTTCCCTCTCCCGTCTAATCTCAGGTCAACAAGTCATCTCTCCTCCATCTGAACTGCACTTACTGCCTCTTTTCTTTATTGGACGCTGATGTGCATCGGCCTTCTGAAAAATAGAGAATCTGAAATGCTGCTGATCTGCACACGCTTCATTTCAAACGGTAATTGGAAGTCGTGGAGAACTCAGTGAACTCATGTGTAAAACAAACAAAGAAAAGAGTCCATCTAGATTCAAGCTACTTCCAGAAGAAAGACTGCATGTACGATCATTCCTTACGTCCTGGAGATTTACAAGTTCAACTATTATTGAAAAAAAGGAGCTTCTCTGATAGTAGTTGTAAATAACTAGTGGAGAAAGATTAACTTTGTGCAACCAATAAAGATTGAAACAAGAGAAAGTAGGGCTGTGCAATTAATCGTATTTTAATCGCAATTACGATTTTGGCCTGCCACAATTACGAAAACAACATAATCGAAAAAAACTATTATTTTGCTTTGCTAGGTTGTGACTGTGCAACATATTATTTTGGTCTCATTTATTTGTATTTATCATATTTATATATGTTTAGTAGCTTGTGGAAGTGCGCTCCAAAATATTTGTTGATCTTCTTTATTGGTATTTATTATTTTGATATTATTTATTTAAATGTATAATTTCTTTTATTTATTTTTGTATTGGTTTTTCAGTTGAATGATACGTTCAGGGTAATCAACAGTTAAAAAGATACTGTTCAAATTATTATTTGTATTTGTTTTAAAGTTCAATAAATGGATGTTTTCAAAGTCAATGAATAATCGTATTTAATAATCGTGATATCAATTATTGACCCAAATAATCGTGATTATGATTTTTGCCATAATCGCACAGCCCTAAGAGAAAGTGTCACAATGTCCTCGTGAAATGTCTAGATTCCTGCCGGTCCAATCTGTCTTGCATTCACCTCGTATTTTTGACACTCAGTTTGCAGATCATTGTAGTTTCTTTGCTTTGAGCCGACTGTAGCTGCCTGTCATTCTACCTATGTGCTTATTTCATATCTACATGTCATTAAACCCTTCCTTAAAGGGGACCTATCATGCAAAATGCACTTTGGTACGTCTTTTCTACATGAATATGTGTCCCCGGTGTTCCAGGGAACTCACCAAGTGTCAGAAAACACAACCCTCTCTATTTTCCTCCATACCCAAATCTCTAAAAAAGGGGCTGCAACGGATCTGATTATTATTTGAATTGTTCTGACGTCAGAAACAGGGAGCTCCGCCTATATGGGCAACTCTCCACCTATCAGGGGAATGAGAGACCGCTCGAAAGCGCTGGAGACGCTGTAGTACATATGCCAGGCCTGTAAGTGGCGCTGTAGTCTGCCACAAAAGCAGAATCAGCGCTTGCAAAAACAGGGCTGGAAAAGAGCAAATAAAGCGAAATGAGGCATGATCTGTTTGGTATTTTGAAAAAAAAACTTCACAGACATGTTTTATAAAGGTATGGCCCTACAATATATGTTTCAAATATAGCATGATAGGTCCCCTTTAAGTCTCTGCTTTCTCTGCATTCTCCTCTGTGCTTATATAGTGTAGGAAGGAAGTCAGTGCAGTTCTTACTTTAACTTGGTTTTGAATAAATATTTGTCTTGTATAATATCTTTTAGTGCACATTTTACTTTGACCTTTTTTTAATCTTTTTAATAGATAGAATTGGAGGATGAACCCCTCTTTAATGATCACCCCTGCTGACTGAGCCACTGCCCCTGTCTTCAATTTGTATTTATTGTTTTCATCCTAAAATAGATCAACTGTCACAAAAAACAATTCCACGGGGATAAAACAAATATTGATTCACCCCAGTTTAAGTTTTGACTCATCCATTCGAGTAATGACATAATATATTTCAGAGGTTTCAAGGTATTCTAAATAGAAATAGCGCTGGACCTGCTCCTGATGCAGATAGTAACGGAGAGAATGTGAGTCTCTGCAGGGCGTCACCGCTGCACTCAGAGATAAAAGGACACAAGGATGAACTCTCTCTCCTCCAGCAGGAAGCGTCCCACTTTCTGTCTCGTCTCTACCTGCAGTCTCACACTCTGTCAGCTCTCATCTCCCTGAGGAGCAGCGAGGGTGAGACAGGCAGACAGAGAGGAGACGCTGAGGGTGAGACAGGCAGACAGAGAGAGAGGAGACTGAGGGTGAGACAGACAGACGGACAGAGAGAGAGGAGACTCTGAGGGTGAGACAGACAGACAGACAGACAGAGAGAGGAGACTCTGAGGGTGAGACAGACAGACAGAGAGAGAGGAGACTCTGAGGGTGAGACAGGCAGACAGAGAGAGAGAGGAGACTCTGAGGGTGAGACAGACAGACAGAGAGAGAAGAGACTCTGAGGGTGAGACAGGCAGACAGAGAGAGAGGAGACTCTGAGGGTGAGACAGACAGACAGAGAGAGAAGAGACTCAGAGGGTGAGACAGACAGACAGAGAGAGAAGAGACTCAGAGGGTGAGACAGACAGACAGAGAGAGAAGAGACTCAGAGGGTGAGACAGACAGACAGAGGGTGAGACAGGCAGACAGAGAGAGAGGAGACTCTGAGGGTGAGACAGGCAGACAGAGAGAGAGGAGACTCTGAGGGTGAGACAGACAGACAGAGAGAGAAGAGACTCAGAGGGTGAGACAGACAGACAGAGAGAGAAGAGACTCAGAGGGTGAGACAGACAGACAGAGGGTGAGACAGGCAGACAGAGAGAGAGGAGACTCTGAGGGTGAGACAGACAGACAGAGAGAGAGACAGACAGACAGACAGACAGACAGACAGACAGACAGACGGAGAGAGAAGAGACTCTGAGGGTGAGACAGACAGACAGAGAGAGAAGAGACTCAGAGGGTGAGACAGACAGACAGAGGGTGAGACAGGCAGACAGAGAGAGAGGAGACTCTGAGGGTGAGACAGGCAGACAGAGAGAGAGGAGACTCTGAGGGTGAGACAGACAGACAGAGAGAGAGACAGACAGACAGACAGACAGATAGACAGACAGAGAGAGAGGAGACGCTGAGGGTGAGACAGACAGACAGAGAGAGAGACAGACAGACAGACAGACAGATAGACAGACAGAGAGAGAGGAGACGCTGAGGGTGAGACAGACAGACAGAGAGAGAGACAGACAGACAGACAGACAGACAGACAGACAGACAGATAGACAGACAGAGAGAGAGGAGACTCTGAGGGTGAGACAGGCAGACAGAGAGAGAGGAGACTCTGAGGGTGAGACAGGCAGACAGGCAGACAGAGAGAGAAGAGACTCAGAGGGTGAGACAGACAGACAGAGAGAGAGACAGACAGACAGGCAGACAGGCAGACAGAGAGAGAGGAGACTCTGAGGGTGAGACAGACAGACAGAGAGAGAGACAGACAGACAGACAGACAGATAGACAGACAGAGAGAGAAGAGACTCTGAGGGTGAGACAGACAGACAGAGAGAGAGACAGACAGACAGACAGACAGACAGACAGACAGAGAGAGAAGAGACTCAGAGGGTGAGACAGACAGACAGAGGGTGAGACAGGCAGACAGAGAGAGAGGAGACTCTGAGGGTGAGACAGACAGACAGACGGAGAGAGAAGAGACTCTGAGGGTGAGACAGACAGACGGAGAGAGAAGAGACTCTGAGGGTGAGACAGGCAGACAGAGAGAGAGGAGACTCTGAGGGTGAGACAGACAGACGGAGAGAGAAGAGACTCTGAGGGTGAGACAGACAGACAGAGAGAGAGACAGACAGACAGACAGACAGATAGACAGACAGAGAGAGAGGAGACGCTGAGGGTGTGACATACAGACAGACAGAGAGAGAGACAGAAAGAGAGACAGAGAGGAGACTGAGGGTGAGACAGACAGACAGACAGGAGACGCTGAGAGTGAGACAGAGAGACAGACAGACAGACAGACAGACAGACAGACAGACAGACAGACAGACAGACAGACAGACAGAGAGACAGACAGACAGACAGACAGACAGACAGACAGACAGACAGACAGACAGAGAGACAGAGAGACAGAGAGACAGACAGACAGAGAGACAGAGAGACAGACAGACAGAGAGACAGAGAGACAGAGAGACTTCACTTCCTTCTTTTGAATAAGAACATTTTAAATCCCCAGTTCCCGCTGAAAGGTCAACGTGAAGTCAGCAGTCTCTTTCCTCTGGATTTGAATGGAGACATGTTTAAAGAGGCCCCTGCTTTTAGGGGGTGTTCCCTTTTCCTGTAGCGTGTTATATAGATTTGAGTGCATGTAAATGGTCTCCAAAGGCTAACATCCCTGTGTTCCCCTCTGCCTGAAACGCCTCCATTGGACTCCTTTGTTTACTTCTAGAATACAGTGACATCACTATGTAACACTCGCGCTTCTGGCTAGCGCTCCAACACATTGTACGTGATAGGCTAAGGGGCGGGACATCAGCAGGAGAGGACTCTTTAAAGTAGAGACACTACATACTGATATACACCTGAACATCAGCAGGAGAGGACTCTTTAAAGTAGAGACACTACATACTGATATACACCTGAACATCAGCAGGAGAGGACTCTTTAAAGTAGAGACACTACACACTGATACACACCTGTACATCAGCAGGAGAGGACTCTTTAAAGTAGAGACACTACATACTGATATACACCTGAACATCAGCAGGAGAGGACTCTTTAAAGTAGAGACACTACATACTGATATACACCTGAACATCAGCAGGAGAGGACTCTTTAAAGTAGAGACACTACATACTGATATACACCTGAACATCAGCAGGAGAGGACTCTTTAAAGTAGAGACACTACATACTGATATACACCTGAACATCAGCAGGAGAGGACTCTTTAAAGTAGAGACACTACATACTGATATACACCTGAACATCAGCAGGAGAGGACTCTTTAAAGTAGAGACACTACATACTGATATACACCTGAACATCAGCAGGAGAGGACTCTTTAAAGTAGAGACACTACATACTGATATACACCTGAACATCAGCAGGATAGGACTCTTTAAAGTAGACACACTACATACTGATATACACCTGAACATCAGCAGGAGAGGACTCTTTAAAGTAGACACACTACATACTGATATACACCTGAACATCAGCAGGAGAGGACTCTTTAAAGTAGAGACACTACATACTGATATATACTGAAAATGAAATAAGCTTTTTTTTTAATACATTAATTGTCAACACTACAATATATATGTTGACGTGTTTGATCAAAAATATTGTGATATTTCATGTTTCATTTTTATTTCATGACATTTAAACATGTGGTTTGATATTATTTCCAACAACACACACCAGCATGTACAGAAACGATCAAATACAACCTGGTTTAGTTAAGCTAGGTTAGCTCCGCTGCTCATGATTGCTTCATTATAAGCAGCACTAATTCTTCTTTTCTGTCGGGGGTGTTGGCACCAGCTGAGCTTTAACAAAGGTCGGAGGAGGCACATTGTTTGATTTATGCACCAGCTGGGGGACGGCCCTCCATCAGGACCCAACGTTTTAATGTAGCTTCTGTTCAATCAGATGGACAGAGAATAGGTTTTATATAGAGAGGGTATCATCTGTCTTTCAATTAGCTCAAAACTAAAGATTATGTTCACGTCTAATCTATAACATATCAGTTTCTTTAGTGACTTCTTGCTTGTTTTGTCTGACAAACATTATAAAATCCTCAAACTGGACACATATTTCCGCATTTTAGCCTGTAAATTGACTTGATACTCAACTATCTAAAGCAATTAATCGACCATCTTGTCAGTACTTTTGTATATATTTGATGCTTAATTTGTATAACATAAAGGTCTAGGTACAAGCTCTCAAGAACGTTAGCATCCCAAGGGCTCCCTCAACAAAAAATCAATGGGATTTTTCCATTGGATTTCTGATAATTGCAAGAAACAATCCCTGAAGAGGAAACAGGAAGTGCTAAAATGCTGACTCATTTCCAGGTTTAGGACTCATTCCTGCAAGAAGAGAAGTGATCCATTCCTCTTTATGTAGGTCAACGACATTAGCAAGGCATTAACACACCTATAGGGTTGTGGGATCCATTTCCAGTAAATAGGTACCTTTATTTGGACACAATTGGACACTTCTATAGGGTAGGTGTGTTGCAAAATGAATGTAGGTCAAAGTGGAAAGCAAGGCATTATCAAACACTGTAATGGTTTAGCTCCCAATGTAACTCCAATAATTGAGCAAGTCATTGTTACTGAATGGTTTTCCTTGTAAGTCAAAGGGTGGAGCTAATGGCTAAGCTACTATAACACAATTCCTTTGGTGATTAATTAAGCAAGGCATCATCCCCAGAGGGAGTTGCGGGTCAATTTCCACTATATTCTTACTGATTTTAGGGTAAAATACTACATGAAATGCTAGATTAGAGGCAACTAATGAATGGAATAATTATGTTTTTTTTGTTTTATTCTAATGTTCAAACCTGAGGCTACTTCTGATTATTAGGGGAATACAATCAGACATTTAACCCAGAATTAAGACTGACAGGCACATTTCTCTCTAAAACCACCAAATACATTTAGAAATCATGAAAGTTTGTCATGAAACCGCCTTTAAGATCCCCGGAATGAATATAAAGTGTGATCCTTCCTCTCTGCTTGAATGTCGAGAGGAGCAGCAGATTTAGGGAGGGGTCCGGCTCTTTCATGTCTACAAAAAACCTCCAGGAGAAGCCGGCGAATTATTACACCGGCTGATATCACCGTGAAAAATGTCCAATTTTAGCCGAGAACACATGCACTAATATTCGGACACATTCATAATGCTTAGTATGCAGAATACATCGCATATGGAGAGACAAATTCGCTCTTTCTTAATGTTTTGTATCGGTATACCTCCGTGTGTATGTGCGGCTCCTCGCATCCCTCCATCTGCGCGGATGAAGAGCAGGGAAGCATTTTCAGGAAAAGATCAAACTGATTATTATTATAGTCCTTCTTTGTACCCAGGCGACGTTATTCAGGTTTCTTCTCGCGGCACATGACAGGATCCGAGCCCATTATCCTTTATTTCTCTGCCAAGCACATGGGATGGAGAGCTCGGTGTTTCTGATCCTCCTCTCTGACAGCATCATCTGGTCCCTGAACCCCTCCTCCTCCTCCTATTCCTCCTCCTATTCCTCCTCTTCTCCCAGTGCTGCAGGCGGACTAAACCATTTGTGCAAAGCGAGATCTCATAAATACACGTTCTGCAAGCTAATTATACTAGCTTTGCTTTATGTGTGAATGTATTTCCCTCTTGCACATCTTCAATTAAACCCGAATCCCCTTGAATTTCCCCACGGGGATTAATTAAAGTCCATTTCATCTTATTTTATTTTAATATTAGACCGTGGTGAAGTTAGTTTCAGGTTGGATGAGCGTCAGTTTTCTCGCTGAATCTTCTCCGCGAAACAATTGAAGCTTTCACTTAGGGACCATCAACTAATGACTTTTCAATGACACAAGAACAATGTTCGTTTTAATAAATCGACAGCTTCCCGATCGTGTGAATGTGAAACAAATCCACTCTAGAGCATACATCATGTATTTTGTCTTTTAATGTTGATTTTATTATCTTTGCTTTTTAATGACTGTTTTTAAATGCCATTTTCTTAATGTCTTACATTTTTGTAAAGCACTTTGAATTGCCTTGTGTTGAAAGGTGCTATATAAATAAACTTGCCTTGCCTTGCATTTGTTGAACACACCACTTTTAATTAGATTTTGATTCTCATAATAATATTTTATATTTGTATCATTTATGGAAACATTAGAATATGTATTCAATAGCTTCTAGGTCATGTGACCTAATGATTCAATATCAGTACTGGATCAAATAACTACACTGGCTGCAAAGGACACACCTCTTTTTATTGCATTGTAATACTTTAAATATTTTGTATTAGTATTATTTATGTGAAAAATTATCATATTTCTTCAATAACTTCCAGGTCATGTGAATAGTTTTACTGTTTATTCTATCAAAAATAAACCTATTGCATATTGTGCCTGTAATTACATGAGTTTAATATAGGGCTTTTGATAACTCTATTTTCTTATTATAAATACAAAATGGGTCTGAGAAGAAAAATACCAGATATCAAACAACCAGTGAGTAAAACTGGATCAGGAGTTTTATTTAACTTTAGGAACCAGACACTTATTTCTTTCTTTATTAAAATTGAAAATATATTCCACATTCCTTCTTAAGTGACTTTTATAACATAGAAGGAACATTACACGATTGTTTTTGGTACATTAATGAATGTTGAACATAGAACTACGTCTACACAAGTACTGTTCCTAATAACTGTAACGGTACGTCCACACAGCAGCGTCGCATGCTTCAACGGAGACGCTTCCCATTCACTTTGAATGGGGTGACGTCACGCTTTGCCCAACTGCATTGTGGTTCCGTCGCGTTGCTTTGCCTCCGTTGCTTTGCCTCCGTTGCTTTGCCTCCGTTGCTCGCTTCGAAAGTTGAGAAATGTTCAACTTTTCAAGCGTCGACGGAAGCGCTAGCCAATCAAATCATATGCCAGTACAAGCGCTAGCCCGATCCCAATACTTCGATCGTGATCGACCGTAGTGTGGGTAGAACGCAAGGCATTGAAAAAACAAATCCATCCTTACTTTGGCTTTGCCACTTGATTGACGTACAGGTTAGCCAGTCTGAGATCGCATCTTTTCTAACACGCAGTTCACCACGCATGCACGGTCAACCACGCCAGCTGCAAATCACCAGCGAGCTGATTACCTAGTTAGCCTTCCAATTTATACAATTCTACTAAAGAAAGGGTATAAAATTGACGTAATGACCAAAAATGTACTGAGTTGTAATGTGCCATACGGGTTCATGCAGTTATGCAAGGTACAGCAACATAAGGTATACTCAGTATATAAATACATATATGTTTAGCATTCAGAATGTAGGTAGACAGACCCTCCTACACGCAGATCACGCAGACTGCGTGGGCCCTCACCTCGTGGAGGGGGCCTCACCTCGTGGAGGGGGCCTCACCTCCTCATCTGAAGTGCAAATGCGGCGCAATTAGTGTAAGCGCGCCACATTTTCCCGCCGCTGCAAGGTTCCGGTGCTCGCAGTCCCCCCCCCCCCGCTCGCGACACAGAGGGCCTCACCACATGACTTTGGGCAGGGGCGGCCCTGTAGGTAGATCACTTTGACTTGGTCATTTTAAAAGTAGCTCCCAAGCTGAAAAAGTGTGTGCACCCCTGCTCTAGCCAATCAAACCGCGTGCTTGTGTGTCCGGGGCGGGAGATTCATGTGATTGGTTGTTGGTCGCGCTCCGGCAAGCTTGAACGTGACGCTGCCGTGTGGACGTACCGTAACACAGCGTCCACACGGCGGGGTGCGTTGAAGCTTGCCGGTGGGCGTGTCTAAAGCTTGGGGGTTAATGCGACCAACAACCAATCACATGAATCTCCCGCCCCGGACATACACAGCAAAAAAGCCCGCTTCTCCACTATAGCCACAATGGATGCCGGTTTGGGGTGGCTTTGGTTTATGCAATGTATGCAATGTATCGCAGGAGGCGACGTGGTGTGCGTCGCTGTTGGGTACATTCGATAATTAAAAAACGTCAGCAACGGGGGGAATACCACATTCTGGTCCAAGAGCTCCGTCTGGATGACGTACTGTTTCAGCAGTACTTTAGGAGGAGCAAAGACAATTTCGACGAGTTGCTCGGCAAAGTGGGTCCACTGATTACAAAGGCGGACACCAGTATGCGTTTGTCAATCGGACCCGCCGAGCGACTCGCCATCTGCCTACGGTAAGTTTTGTGTATTTCTACTTCTTTAATCTGACTCTGTATAGAAAGAGAGAGAATGCATGCCATGGATGAATGATGTCTGTGATTTAGTTCAGATGGATAACATTAATTTAGATAGCTAGGTAAACACAGTCTTGCTCCCCTGTGTACATGGCAAATGTGTGGGAAAGACAATAAAAAGGTGTGTGTGTGTGGGGTCTGTGTGTGGTGTGTTGGGGGGGGGTCTGTGTGTGTGGTGTGTGTGTGTGTGTGTGTGTGTGTGGTGTGTGTGTGTGTGTGTGTGTGTGTGTGTGTGTGTGTTGGGGGGGTCTGTGTGTGTGTGTGTGTGTGTGTGTGTGTGTGTGTGTGTGTGTGTGTGTGTGTGTGTGTGTGTGTGTGTGTGTGTGTGTGGGGTCTGCAATTGTTTGTTTTTTAAATGTCATGTTTATTACTTTTTTCTCAGGCACCTGGCAACCGGTGACTCATATAGCATTCAGCTATCGGGTCGGGCATGCAACGGTGGCTGTAATCGCCAGGGAGGTTGCGGGTGCCATCTGGACCGCCCTGATTGAGGAGACCATGCCGGTACCACAGACGGAGGACTGGAGAGCCATCGCTGCTGAGTTCCAGGAGCGCTGGAACTTTCCAAATGTTATTGGTGCCATTGCTGGGAAGCACGTGGTGATCCAGGCTCCGGCAAATTCATGTTCAACTACCGCCTCAGCCGGGCCAGGTTGGTGGTTGAATGTGCTCTTGGCATCCTCTCATCTTAGTGGAGAATGTTGAGGCGTGTCATCACCACCACCCCGGAGGTAGTAGAGTAGTGTGTGAAGGCCACCTGTGTGTTGCACAACTATGCACACCTATCGCGGAGTCCACGGATGAAGCTCCAGCTACTCCAACCCTGCGTGATGCACCGAGGATGGGCTCCAACAATGCCACACGCAGATCCATCCAACTGCGGGAGAACTTCTGCTCCTATTTCAATGAGGAGGGTGCAGTGCCATGGCAGCAGTATGTGGTGTAGGGTCACCATGGCTCTTTTAAGAGCCTCCATGCCAAAAGCTCTTTTAACCCTTAGATGCCCGAGTGACTGGACCCTTCCATAAGTGGGTCAAAAAGGACCCGTATTAGAATATGTGTTTTTAATGCTTTTTTTGTCATTTTGGTTAAGAAAAATCACTTGTATAATATTTAGTATTATATTTTGGTTCACACTAGAAATATTTTATATTTCATTTTTCACTATTTATAATTTTAGAAAAAAAATTACATTTTGAAAAAAAACGTTTTGAACATATCGATGCAAAGATCTCCGCTATTCTGAGACCCTCACAGTATCCCAGTCCCTTTTCAAAACTCATCTCTTCTCCTCTTGTCTACTCATAGCCCCCCATCAATCCATGCCGGTTGATCAAGTTTGATAGTCCTATACCCCCCCCCACCCAAACCTTCCCTTATATTGTAAAGAGTTGTTGAGTCCTTGAAAAGCCCTATAAAAATATAATGTATTATTATTATTATTATTATACTGACAGTTATCAGATCTTGCTGTGTAAAATAATCTTCCTGAGAGGTGTCACTTGTGATGTAGTCTGTGTGGTCTACAGTGAATGTATTCCTGACAGCAACAGGTGATACGAATCAAAGGTTCCCATAGAAATGCATGCGGGTCATTTTTGACCCACTTATGGAAGCTTGGGGTAGAAATACAAAAACTACAATTTCTTAAAATGTATAAAATAAAAATTAAAAATTTGAATGGCATGATATCCAAAAGATGTTTTTTGAGGAATAGCTGGAATATGTAATGATAACATTTTTTAATTACAAAGATACTTCAAGAAAACCACCTCACCGGGTCAAAAAAGACCCACTGCATCTGGGTTAAGAGCTACCCATATTTTCTTTAAAAAGCAAATATTCCAAATGAGCCATTTAAAAATCAAACATTCCTAATAAACATGTTTCTTGAATTGATATTATGATATGACTAACAACCTTTTTCCTTCAGCCCTGTTTTTACTGATAAACCACTCATAGTTTTCACATGAACAATTATACAGAAGACAGCACATTATATATCGACATACATGAAGCTTCTGGTGTTGCAACTGACAAACCACATGAACAAGTGAAGACACAGTATAGCCATAACATACTTTAAATAACTTTTATTTATGTAATGTTGTGAGTGAAGTGTGTGCAGTGATGAGTGTACAAATGTAGTGTGGATCAGTATGTGTGTGAATAACAAAAAATCAGTTTTCTTCCTCCTCCAGCTCTGCCTCAAAAATAGCTTTGTGAATAGCAAATCTCACTCTTGCCCTCTTTGCTATTGACAGCCTTCTCATTGAAGGCAAGAGGCTCCGGAAAAATAACTCGTCCTCATCGAAGTTGAGGTGGTGGCATGCACAGAGGACCGATGGCTGACAGCAACCCGTTCTCAAAGGACGACATCTCCCTTCTCCTTCTTCCCCGGTCCTCAACATTCTCCTCCTCCTGTCCTGTCTGCCCTGCCTCGGCTTGCTGGCTGGCTGACTTTCACCTAGCTGGCTTTCACCTAGCTGGCTCTCTTCCTTTGGCACCGGGCTGGGGAGTTGAGGGTCAGGAGTAGTACAGGGGGATGGAGGCAGGGTTTGCCGGGGGACATTGCTGGACGTCTCACGTTCAGTGAGAAATGGGGTTAAAAAACCCATCACTGCCGTGAAACGCCAGGGCTTATATTCCCCTGACGACGCTGCCCCGCTTCTCTTGGCTTCTTTATCCCTAGTGTTCTCCCTCCTGAACCTGTCCCTCAGTGACTTCCACCTTGTCCTGCACACTTCCTCTAATGAAATGAAATAATAAAGTTAATTTCTTGAATTACTTGAATAATTTCAATCCCTTTATCACTGTCATTTGCATAAAAGGTTTTACATGTCACACTTTATATGATGAACATTTATGACATTAATGTCTATGGTGCTATTTTATGCAACATTGCATGGTGGCTAAATACACTGTCTATGCCTGCTAGCTGTCCATTCAAACGAAGTACACTGGATATAAACTCCCCAAACAGGCGAAAACCTACCAGTATGACCCACTGTCTCTGCCACCTCCCTCCATGCCTGGCTCCTCCGGTGTGTATCCCGGTAGGTAAACAGGGACTGGTCGTACAAACCCGGGTGATTCCCTACCGCTACAATTATTTTTTCCTCCATGTTTTGGAACATGAGGAAATGACCTGGCATACACGCGGTTTGATTGGCTAGCGCTAGTACTGGCAGATTTGCATAAACGGGATTTGATTGGCTGGCGCTTCCTTCGAACCTTCAAAAGTTGAACTTTTGAAGCGAGCAACAAGAGCAAAGCGAAGCGACGGAAGCACAATGCAGTTCGGCAAAGCGTGACGTCACCCCATTCAAAGTGAATGGGAACGCACGCCGCCGTGTGGACGGGCCGTAAATAGGGAGTGTTTACTCCGACTTACTACCCACAAATATAAGAATACATAAATCTAGTGTTTTAAAAAATATATATTTATCCCAGAATATAATAATTAGACCACTGGAAGTGAAAGGCAAACATATTGCGGTGGCTAACGGATTAATGTGTTAGTAATAATGTAGAGATTTGGCCTAAACAAACTCTGTGACGTGTCACGTTATGTTGTTTTGGTGCATTTCGTACAATTTTCAAATTAATGTTATGAATAGTTTTTACTTTAAAAACACATATTACATATTTTTTTCAGACTTACACGTTTAATTTAGAGATTTTACTGCTTTATTTTTAGATGTATTTGTACAGTGTAGTATTGCTACTTAAAGATGGGTCTGTGTCAGGGGCGCCGCTTGCGAACAGGCAAGGCAGGCAACTGCTTGGGGCCCCGGACCAGAAGGGGGCCCCCAAAGAAGGTAGATAAAGGTCCACAGCAACGACAACATGAAACACCCTTCAATTTACTGCAACAACATGTCGGGAAACCCCCTCAAGGCGGCTCCATGCATGGCGCGCCGTAAAATGCTGCTTCTTATCTTAAAGGTGGGGTAGGTAATTTTGGAGAAACCAGCTCGAGTGCGCTAGAATTTGAAAATATAAGTTTGTGCCCCGATGGAAGGCTGACAGGCAGGTAGGCCATCCAGTTATTTTAGCCGGGCCGGCTCAGATGATTGGTCGTGCTTTTCACAGTACTACAGCTTCCACAGATGATATTTCTTTATGGATTTTTTGTCAAAGCACTTCAGATATTCATTGCTATCGGGATGTTAAGAGCATTCCATGGAATATAACAAGTGTATCTCGAGCCGGTTTCTCAAACTTACCTACCCCACCTTTAAGTTTCGTTGCCTTGCCTCTGTCGAATGATCCGCCCTATAAAGAAAATAGTTACAGCATTTGAAAACCTCCTAGAGTGACATTAATAATGTTTAAATGAGGAATATTACAAGAAAGAAACAATCAGGCCTTTGAACAAATGTGACAAACTTTATTTTTGAGTGCAATTCCAGACAGATTTCACATGGACAAAAAACTCCCTAAAAATAAAATAAATCCAAAGCCCTCCTCCAAAATCTTTATTCTAACCCCGGAAAACATTTCTGAAAACTACCAGCAACATAAAACTCACACAAACCACCAGAGAGGAAGAAAACAATAAAACAATGAAGTCACTCTTGAAGGCTGAGGAGGGAAACACTTTTAGTATTTCTCAAAAATGTGTTTTAAATCTGAAAGATGGACGTTTCTTACTCCTCAGGTTCAGATTCAGAACACAACGGAAGCTGAGTTAATGATTGTATTATAGGGTTAAAAGAAGTTCAAACACCTCGGGGTTAAGATCACGTGATCATTCAGAAATCTTTCTTTTCGAATAATGTACGTTTTTGATGCAACATCTGATGCGTTCACGTCAACCATCTCAAAAAGCTTGATTTTGGTCGAGAAACACCGTCGGTTTTAATCTGAATCAGACGGAGATCAAACCTGATATATGGCAATGAGGCGGATATAAAAAAAAAACTACGATCCAGCACGATAAAAAGCTCGTTTCACTACATGTGATGTCTGCCACTTCCTGTGTTCTCACAGAAAAAACACGACAAGCAAGAAGATCAATCACGAGGGGGAAGTCGCTCTGAAGCAACAGTACTGATTACTTCAGTTGCAACATATCCACATTATATTCCTGCCCAGAAATAGAAATTAAATGACTTGAATCCAGATTATAATTTGCTTAAAATGGAATCTCTCGTTGGCCAGTAACACGTGACGCCGTCCTCACAGAGAGAGGAGACGGAAAGAAGCTTTTAAAAACTCGACTGACGGGTTTAACTCTGACGAAAGAGAAGCAGAACTAAATAAATACAGTCGTCACATTTCCCCCTGATAGTCTACTGCAGAGCAACGGGAACAACAGAAACCAGTAATGATGATAATAATATTAATAATGTCTGCCTACGTAAAATCAGGGCTGCAATTATTTAAAATAAAATCACTTTTTAAAAAACCTTTTGCAGAATTGCTTTCATGTTTGTTTTATGTTCGATGTTAAGTTTCTGCCTTTTTAGAGAAAGGTTATTCTGGGTATGAAATGTTTTGTGTGAAAGCAACTCCGTTTAAAGGCGTCTACATAAATACATTGTATAATTATTAATATTATTATAATTATTATCTAAAGGATGTTTTTTCGTGCAGCTGGATTTCCATCTGCGTCCATCTTCTTTGCAGTTTTTCTTCTAAGCACTTCTTCAATCAGTAGAGACCAAACAAACACACACTCTCACACTCTCTCTCTCTCTCTCACACACACAGTCACACACACACACACACACACACACACAGTCACACACACAGTCACAAGTCTACACCAGTTTCTTGGCCTCGAAGAAGCTCTTGAGGTGTCTCATCTGCCAGATGCCGATGGCCACGAGGATGAGGGTCTGGACGATGGACCACCAGAGGACGCGCTGGTTCGTGCTCTCACTCGTCTGCCGGAAACGCTCCTCACGGTACTGAGGACACACACACACACACACACACACACATCAGGATGGATAACAGCAGCAGGGACCAAGTAGACTTCGAAGTAAAAAAACTACAAACAATCCTAATCTGATCTGTAAAGTTGAAGTTTAAGGATGACGTGTTTTTCCGTCCGTCTACTGGAGGGAGACGAGCTAGTTCACATGTAGCAGCCTGGCTTAAACAAACGTCAACATGTGTTAACAATAGGGGTGTAACGTATACGTATTCGGTATGGGCCCTTCGGTTCGGTACACGTAACTGTCGAAATGGCGAACGCAGATAAAGTTGAGCTGGAAGATCCTCCAGCATCATTGAAGTCTCCGGTTTGGGAACATTTTGGTTTTGCAGTTACGTACAAGGATGACGGACAAAGACAGGTGGACCGAACCAAAGCTGTTTGTCGACATTGTTGTTCAACTAACATTGGTTACGCGGCTGGCAATACATCAAACTTGCACTCTCATTTCAAAAGGCATCACCTGAAGGTGAATATCACCGGTACCAAAAGAAAAAAGACTGAAGTGCAAACCCAACTCCCACTAGCATTGAAGCCTCCACCACTCGCAACAAGTTCAGACCGAGCCAAAGCTATTTCAAACGCCAAATATCCTTATGTTGCCATGTTAGCAAAGCGCTACCTGGCTGTATCTGCTACCTCTGTCCCTAGAGAGAGGGTGTTCTCCACAGCAGGAGACATTGGTAGTGCCAGCAGATCTGCCCTTTCAGCAAGCAATGTGGACAAGTTCATCTTTCTTAAAAAAACATGAAAATACAATGACAAGCCTAACGTCATGGCTGCTTAGGTACTAGTACAGTACAGTTCAAATACAGATGATTTCAGTTCATTGAAATGCTGCACCTTAATGTTTATTTTATTATATTTTGTATTTATTTGAGTGAATACATTATTCACAGTTTAATAATAATAAAAAAAAAACTAAAAAATATTTGTATGTTTCGTGATAATTTTTTCTGCTGTACCGAAAACGTACCGAACCGTGACGTACAAACTGAGGTACGTACCGAACCGTGACGTACAAACCGAGGTACGTACCGAACCGTGACGTACAAACCGAGGTACGTACCGAACCGAAATGTTTGTGAACCGTTACACCCCTAGTGAACAACTCACTCCTTCTGTCCCATGATGCATTAACCCTCTCACCACCATGCTTTAGTACTGACCCTCTGGTAGTTCTGCTCCTTCTGGATCTGGTCCACCTGCTCCACCAGCTGTCTGACTCTCAGCTGCAGCTCCGTCAGCTTGTCTTTAGCAGCGATCTCAGCGTAGTTGTTGGCGTGTTCTCCCACCTGGATGTCCAGGTGAACCCTCTGCAACACAACGAGCATTTAGAGAGGGGCAGGAAGGAGTCACAAAACAAGCGGTTCTGTCTGCTGCCGGTCTAAAACCACCAGAGACAGAGACAGACTCAAACCACCAGACTCAGGGACAGACTCAAACCACCAGACTCAGGGACAGCTTTATCCCACAGGCCATACGACTATTAAACACCTGAACTTTGAAATAACATTCATCTGTTTGCAACTAACACATTATTTATCTAATATATCATATTCCAATTACTTGTATTTATTACATGGTTTAGTTGAATACTCGATTCTGATTGGTCAATTTAGAACACGTGACACGTTGTTAATCCAGAACAGACAGACCGCTGTCAAGGACTTATTGACCGGTGTCAAGGACGCTCACATCTGCACAAACAAGTCCGGTCGATTGAACTGTATACAGTTTGGCTGAAAAGCAAACTGCATGCAGTTTGCTTTTCTAACTGACAAGACAAGAGCGACAAGAAAACAGCGGAGAAGTAACGGGCAGAAACCCTCCTTTTTACGCAGCGGTCCAGACATAGACATCAAACGGCGACACATATTCAGTGTGCAGTTCCTTTGGCATTAGGGCAGGGATATCTAGATACTTTCCAAGGTTTGACATCATGAATTGTGCTACTTTTAAAGCAAGCAACGATGTTTTCAAATCAGTAATCAAAAAGCTCCGCCTTCCTGCCGCTACTACGTTTTTTTTTCAAACGGTAACAACGGACTATTTTCCTTAGCGGATGCATGTCAATTTAAATCAATACATACAACTATTTTTAAATCAATAAAATAATTTTATAAATCCATAAAAGCATTTCAATTAATATTGGGAGTCATATCATTACTTTGTTGAGAATGTGGCCGTGTGATAAGCGGGATAATGTGCAGCGACTTGGTCATTATGGAGAACACCTTCATGCAGATCTAGATCCCTCCGCTTCGCGTCGGGCTCCTGATCAGCCTGTCGCTGTTCTTTTCCCCATAATGACCGCGTCGCTGCACATTATCCCTTACGTACACTCTCCTTGCACTATTTCTATTTGTATTTGTATTTACTTGGACTATTTTAACTGTTTTATTGTGTTGCACTGTTGAAGGAGCCTGTGACCTGTGAAGGAGAAAGTACACAGATCTTGTACTTGAGTAAAAGTAGAAGTACTCAGATCTTGTACTTGAGTAAAAGTAGAAGTACCAGAGTGTAGGAATACTCTGTTTCAGTCAAAGTACTGCATTCAAAATGTTCCTCAAGTGAAAGTAGAAAAGTATTATCATCAAAATATAGTGAAAGTAGAGACAATAAAAGTAGTCGTTGTGCAGATTGGTCCATTTCAGAATAATATATATGATATGTTTTATAATGATTGATCATGAAAGTGTTCTCAAAGCTGGTAAAGGAGCAGCTAGTTTGAATGACTTTGTATACTGCAGGGTAGCTTGTGGATTTACTCCAGGTGGAACTAAAGTCTGATTTAACACTTGGTTATATTTCACATCATTCATCCAGATCTGTGAAGTAACTAAAGGGATTAAATACATGTAGTGGAGGAAAAGTACAAAGTAGCATAACATTGAAATACTCAAGCCTGTGACCTGTGAAGTTTTTCATTGACATAACTACACTGTGGCTATGTACAAACGACAATAAAAGCCTTGAATCTGGAAAAATAAATAGGCGTCAGCGTTTAAGCAGCATCCTGGTCGCTTGTCTTGAAGTTTTTTTTAACGTGCTTCTAAAGAAACTATATTGAAATCAGCCCTGATCTGAAATCAGCCCTGATCTGAAATCAGCCCTGATCTGAAATCAGCTCTGATCTGAAATCAGCCCTGATCTGAAATCAGCTCTAAAGTCTCCTCACCAGCATGCCTCCAGCGAACAGAGCGAACTTGGAGGAGTTGGAGTGAAGGCAGATCTGATGCTCTCCAGGTGTGTGAGAGGTGAAGGTGAAGCGGCCCTCTGAGCCGTACTGCCGCGACAGGATCACCTGCAACACACACACACACACACACACACACACACACACACACACACACACACACACACACACACACACACACACACACACACACACACACACACACACACACACACACACACACACACACACACACACACACACACACACACACACACACACACACACACAACACACACACACACACACACACACACACACACACACACAACACACACACACACACACACACACACACACACACACACACACACACACACACACACACACACACACACAGATCAGAATAACATAGTAATAATCTGTATTTGTAAAGCACCTTTCATACAACAAGTGCAGTTCAAGGTGCTTCATAGACATTTCACAGAAAATTGATATCACACAGAATACAGTTACCACTAAAAGACATAAAAACAAACTAAAAATAGCATAGAGTAGACATATATAAAATACATTTAGATTAAACTATGAAATTGTGCATTAAAATGAGGATAGTGCAAATTCAACACACAATCAGGTGACAGGTTAAAATGCATCGCAATGCATTGAGAAAGTGCAGCAGAGAGCAGGAGTTTGCTTCATGTTGGGAACATCCTGAATGTACTCTTCCAACATGAGAGTAGCATGATAACTAAGGTATCCCAACTGTAGCTGTGAACATGACAGGATGTATGATTACCTAGAAGAGCATCAGGACTGTTTGAGGCATATGATAGCTATGTGATTAACATGATGATTCAGCCTCTATGGAGATAGACATATGACAAGCATGCTCATTTCTGACGTGGAGCTAATCTGAAGTAAACATTGAATACTGCTTTCTATTCCTCCATCTTGTGACTGTGTAACTCCCTCTCTTGGATATCAGCATGTGAAGGACACTGTTCAGGAACTAGTTGATGCTCTGTATGTGATGACTACTTCCATTCTGGAGAGGATCACAGATACATGGATCCTGAGATTCAAGCTCAAGCTGGGGACCAGGGATTATTAACATCTTTAAGTATTCAGAAAAAGTCAGAATTTTGAGAAAAAGAGTCATGATTTTGAGAAAAAGTCGGGAATTTGGAAAAAATCTGGATTTTTATATTTTTAGAAAAAGACAGAATTTTGAGATTTCGAGAAAAACTCAAATTTTTGAGAAAAGTCCGAATTTTGAGGAAAAGAAAAATCCAAATTTTGGGGGAAAATCCAAATTTTAGGGAAAAATCCAAATTTTAGGGAAAAATCCAAATTTTGAGAAAAATATCAGAATGTTGAGATTTTTGAGAAAAAGTCTAATTCTCTTTTGTTTTGACTACTTCCATTCTGGAGAGGATCACAGACACATGGATCCTGATTATTGAAGCTCAAGCCGGTGAGCAGGGAGATGTTTCTAACATTATGTTTGTCACCTTGTCGTCGGGATCTTTGACCTCCACGAACATCCCGAGGCCCTGCGTGGCCGGAAGATACTCCTCCCGCTGTTTGTCGTACAGCTGAGTGCGGTAGTTACCTGGAAACACAGAGAATACTTTACTGAAGCACAGAGAGAGGTCAGGGGTTCATGGAGGTGGACTATTTTATGAATGGACTAATGTTTAAATGAACGTTTACTATGTGAAGTGTCCTTTATTCGTCCTACAGCGGGGACATTTACTTTATTACAGCAAAGAGACACGCAGGCCAGAACAAGATAAGTAAGTAACATATTAAATGGAGAGGCAAGCATACGTTAATAAAGTAAATCAAATTAGTACAAATCCAGGGAACAGAAATAAGTAGCAGCATACTAAAACTGAAGGGAACATGTCAAATAACGAGGTAGCAGCAGGTGACAACACTAATAGTATGTAAGAATAGAAAAAGTGTATATTGCAAATGGCATCTCTTCAACAGTACTGTCTCAGTGGAGTGGCAGAGCAATATTCCCTTTTTACAGTACACATATATATTATACTGTACAGTGTTTAATTGTACATTCTGCCTTATCTTAGCCAAGTGTATATAAGGGTAAGTGTACTCGGTGTGATCGGTATACAAAGTGAGACAGCTGGGTCATGGTTTGGCCCGTTTGTACATTTTTCAATAATAAATATGCACTTTCTTTCACACAGTTTTATGAGCATATCTATATACAGACAGGTAGATCATAACAAGTGCTTTTAAGAGCTACAAAAATAAATGAGAATCGTGTTTTTTGTTAGATTTTATTGGCCAAGTTGAAACATATGTTACTTAAATAACTTCTACTCTTTCTTTGCCGTCATTTTGCAGACTCCATTTGAAATAAAAAGTACATCCAAGATAATTAAGCAACTTGTTAAAGTACCTTCATTTGAACAGCTGTTGCTTTATTTGCACAAACAGGTGAACTGAGGTTGGTCACTTATAACCTTGTTCTTCACCAGAAGAGTTGACATTAGGTTTCTGAAACACATTTTTGTGACATGAAGCTATATATAGTTTTACATTTTCAATATACTAATAGTGTTAGGGTTAACTACGCAGTCAATGAATCCATTTTACTTACAATTATTTGTCAGAATTCTCATTTTTAAAGTATTTTTTGAAAGCACCAATAGTCTAACCTGCAATACTGAGTTATTTAATACAAATGATCTTAATGTTTGATTCTCTTAACATCTCCCAGCCCTTGTTGACTTTGTGAAACATGACTCCAACATATTGAACACTTGTTCTAAAAACTAGTTTCATTAGTTTTTGAAAAGGTGGTTGAATATAAAATGTCCTTACATGATGCTTAGGGTGTGTCCAGAGAAGTACAAATTGAACATTTAGCTACATAAACAAAGATTTAGCTACTGAAATGTGACTTAAAATGCTGCTTTAATTAAGATTAAACTCGGGAGGTAAGATGCAAGTATAAAAGTAGTTTGTAATGTCTGAGTAACTCCTGTGAGTGAGTGTGTGTGTCTACATACTGAGCTGTAAATCAACACATCAGCACTACAGGTCCGTGTGTGTGAACTCAGTTAGCCGATTAGCTAATATTAGCTCAAGTTGGTGAGCTAGTTAGCATTAGCACATTAGCCGGTTGACTTCCTCTCCTCACTCACCGATAATCATCGTCTCGTCCGGGATCTCCTCGATGAAGCATTTCTTCTCGGTCTCTCCGATGTGGAAGTACAAAGAGGAGACGACGCTGTAGAAAACGTTCAGGAGTAAAACCGACAACACACACGACCGCATCCTGACAGACACCATCACAGCAGAGAGAGAGAGAGAGACTGCGCATGCGCGGACACAGCAGTGCCACGTAAACCCTCGTTTAAGTCTGGCCAATCAGCGCGCCGTATGGGCCTGCTGGGTGTTGTAGTTTGTTGAGCGTTGGGACATATGAGAACAGAAAAACTAATACACACAGAAGGAACAGGAGATGGATTGCACGCTGAACACTTTCAAATTAAAGTGGGACTTGTCAGAGGAAGTGAAATAAAACAATATAGCAACCAAAACATAGAAAGAAACACACACTTGTTGAAAACAGAGGAATTGAAAGTACATTATGTTGTTGCATCAGAATACAATACCAAGCAAAGTGGTCATTGGTCAACATGTTATGTCTTCAGCTATTCTAAAATATATTTTTGATTTACATTATATATGTTAAATCATCATGTTGATTGTGTTACTGTACACACAGTAGCATTGAAGAGCTACTTAATGCAAGATGCAAGTATGAAGAATAGTATAAGTGATTGAACATAGATATAAGGTAAAATCAAAAAATGACTGAGCCAAAACATGTTACTGTGCGTCTGTCCGTCTGTCCATCTGTCTATCTATCTATCTATCTATCTATCTATCTGTCCGTCTGTCCATCTGTCTATCTATCTATCTATCTATCTATCTATCTATCTATCTATCTACCTATCTATCTATCTATCTATCTATCTATCTATCTATCTATCTGTGCGTCTGTCCATCTGTCTGTCTATTTATCTATCGATATATCTGTCTACCTATCTATATATATCTAGTAGTCCCACATGCAGCCTGTAAGGGGCAGTAATGCAAAACTGCTGCGGGTTGAACCTAACCCCGAAGAAGGGGCTCTTCCGCCCAAGCTGTTTCCATGGCAATCGAACATGGCGCCGGGTGAGTCAAACACTCTTTCTGCCGAAACACATTTGTACATGAAATACAAATAATAATAAGTATATTGAAATAACGTTATTTCCTACTTTAACGGTTTGTTGTCAAGTTTACCTTGCGACAGAAAAAGGAAAGAAAAACTCCGCTTGTTTTTGTCAGCTGTTACAAGTTAGCATGTTAGCTTGTGATTTAATCAGACTTCTTTATAATATAGTATATATAACTTATACACAGAGGTGGAAGAAGTACTCAGATCTTGTACTTGAGTAAAAGTAGAAGTACTCAGATCTTGTACTTGAGTAAAAGTAGAAGTACCAGAGTGTAGGAATACTCTGTTACAGTAAAAGTCCTGCATTCAAAATGTTCCTCAAGTGAAAGTATAAAAGTATTCTCATCAAAATATAGTGAAAGTAGCGACAGTAAAAGTAGTCATTGTGCAGATTGGTCCATTTCAGAATAATATATATGATATGTTTTATAATGATTGATCATGAAAGTGTTCTCAAAGCTGGTAAAGGTGCAGCTAGTTTGAATGACTTTGTATACTGCAGGGTAGCTTGTGAATTTACTCCAGGTGGAACTAAAGTCTGATTTAACACTTGATTATATTTCACATCATTCATCCACATCTGTGAAGTAACTAAAAGTGTTAAATACATGTAGTGGAGGAAAAGTACACCATGTACCTCTGAACTGTAGAGGAGTAGAAGTACACAGTAGCATAAAATTGAAATACTGAAGTAGAGTACAAGTACCTCAAAGTAGTATCTAAGAATACACACTATACAATATACAGAATACATTTGAATACTCTCCTATACCAATCTACTAAAGGGACAGATACATATATATACATAGTACTACATAGATAAAAAATGTGATGCATTTGAATACATCTTTAGATCAGAATGACAATACTTCATATATCCCAGGGAGTATGGGTTTTCTTGAGCATTGTACAACTTATAACCTCTATTAATAATATCATTGTATCTTTTTCTCTGCAGGGAGCCAACCAATTGTATCCTTCACAAGAAATTGATGCACGCACATCCGTTTAATTGTGTGTGTTTACTACGCTCCCCTGTGCTCCTTGACTCCTTCTCCCTCAGCTGTCGTCCACTCCTCTGCAGGTCCTCCTCTACCTGAACGTCTGGTACTTCGCTGCCTTCTACCTGGCAGAGATCCTGATGTTCATCTATAAAGGTCTGTGAGAACATTTCACACCTCCACACGTCTGAAAAACCATTACTGTCTGTGAGATGAGAAAGACCTTGTGAAGACACTGGATTACTTTGAGATGTTTTATTGTAGAGCAGCACCATCTGCTGGGGAAACCTTCACTTCATCGTTATTGTGTATATGGTACCACTGCACCGATAAATAACTAAATGAAGCTTCAAGTATTAGGAACATTTCAGTTTTTATTCATTAAAGTGAATCAACAATGGGTCAGGAAACCAAAGTGCATACATTGTGCAAAGTTTAGACACAGTAAAGTGCATATAATACAAAAAAGGTCCCAGAGATTCAGGATTTGGTCACATTTTATTCCGTTAAAGGTCCCCTATTATCCTCGTCTTCATCAATATATTACAGGTCTCAGATATATCCAGAACCTGTCTCTGATTGGCTGAAACACCAAACATATGTCTTGTTCCTGTGTGTAGGGATTCTTCTGCCCTACCCGTCTGATAACCTGCTTCTGGACGTGGTGCTGCTGCTGCTCTTCCTCGGCCTGGAGACTCTCAGGATCTTTTACGGTGAAAAATAATAATAATCTAACTGTACCTGAACTACCTTTAAATAAGGATGCATATTATTATTACATTTCCACAGATCTGCTCTTTGCTGCCACCATGTGGGCAAACGCAATATTACATTCACAAAACTCCAGATAGAGAGTGCTGAAATGTGCTGCATGGCTCAATCAAACATTTGTTATATCGTCCAACAAAGTGTGGCAGGATGTTGTATCTCGTGGACCCTTTAGGCATCTCCCTGGTTCCCTCCGTGAAAAGCCAATCAGATCTTTCCATTGGATTTTGGAATATTGTGGAAAATAATCTCTTTGGCAAACACACGTTTATTTTTTATACTTACATTTCGCAGGATAATCTCCACATATTAGCACCCTGTGATTTCTGAAGTAAAAAGCCAGAAATGGGCTTTAGAGGAACTACAGCACGGTCACATGACTTCAGGTCACCACCGCTAAGCTAAAGGTGGCTAATGTTGTTGTCTCTCTACTGACCCTCTCTCTCTCTCTACTGACCCTCTCTCTCTCTCTCTACTGACCCTCTCTCTCTCTCTCTCTCTTCTCCTGACCCTCTCTCTCTCTCTCTACTGACCCTCTCTCTCTCTCTACTGACCCTCTCTCTCTCTCTCTACTGACCCTCTCTCTCTCTCTCTCTCTCTCCTGACCCTCTCTCTCTCTCTCTCTACTGACCCTCTCTCTCTCTCTCCTCTCTCTCTCTCTCTCTCCTGACCCTCTCTCTCTCTCTCTCTCCTCTACTGACCCCTCTCTCTCATCATCCTACTTGACCCTTCTACTTCTCTCTTCTCCTGACCCTCTCTCTCTCTCCTCTATGACTCCTCTCGCTCATACTCTCTCTCTCCTGACCCTCTCTCTCTCTCTCTCTCTACTGACCCTCTCTCTCTCTCTCTCTACTGACCCTCTCTCTATCTCTACTGACCATCTCTCTCTCTCCTCTCTCTATATTGACTATCTCTCTCTCTCCTCTTACTGACCCTCTCTCTCTCTCTCTCTCTCTCTCTCTCTCTCCTGACCCTCTCTCTCTACTGACTCTCTCTCTCTCTACTGACCCTCTCTCTCTCTCTCTCTCCTGACCCTCTCTCTCTCTCTCTCTCTCTCTCTCTCTCTCCTGACCCTCTCTCTCTCTCTCTCTCTCTACTGACCCTCTCTCTCTCTCTCTCTCTCTACTGACCCTCTCTCTCTCTCCCTCTCTCTCTACTGACTCTCTCTCTCTCTCCCTCTCTACTGACCCTCTCTCTCTCTCCCTCTCTCTCAGTACTGACCTCAGGGTGCATTGTGTGTGTTCAGGGTGGAAGGGGAACCTGTGTGAGCGCTCTCTGGCCTCGTGTGCGTCGCTCTTC
This sequence comes from Trematomus bernacchii, assembly GCF_902827165.1. Lineage (NCBI taxonomy): Eukaryota > Metazoa > Chordata > Actinopteri > Perciformes > Nototheniidae > Trematomus > Trematomus bernacchii. Next base: position 914,982 of record NW_022987618.1, on the reverse strand, counting down.
ATCCTGTTCCCCTGCACGGCGCTGGCTGTTTACTTCCTGCTGCTCCAGACCTTCGTCCTGCGGCTGGAGTTCATCCTCAGCGCCGTGCTGCTACTCTTCTACGCCCTGGAGTTCCTGCTGGGACTCCTCTCCTTATCCTCCTTCTCCAGGTGAACTAATCATGTCGGGTTGGGAGGGGGGTCTCAGTGTATAAAAAAGTATTTCAAATAACCTCAGGCCCTTCCTTCCTGCAGTGGTCAGACTATATAACAGGGCTGTCCAAACTACGGCCCTCATCAGGGTGTGTTTTGTAACTTGTATTTAAAAAAATAAATGTGTTATGCTACTGAGGTGACATGAAGCTGTCTTTGGCTCTTTTCTGCTGTAACAATGTACATGTGGGACTAATAAAGGTATTCTGATGTCGGGTGGGAGGGGGGTCTCAGTATATAAAAAAGTATTTGATTATGCTTCTGGAAATATTTACAAGTTTCATAAGTCCCATTTTGTTGTTGTTGTTTCCCTTGTAGGTCCAAAGTGTACTGAAGAGGAACGTCACCTGAAACACAGAGCGGACACTTCATGTTCAAATGGACAGAGCTTTCTTCAGACGTTGTAAATAAAACTTTGTGTATTTTCATATTAAAATGTAAATCTTTGTTTTTCTACTACCTGAGATCAAGACTTTTGTTTGTTTTACAAGTTATAATGAAGTAATGAAAATAACACCGAAATGTTTGAAATAAAACTTTTTTTTAAAAGTCACCTATTCTGCAAAATCTACTTTTTCATATCTCTTCTACATCAACATGTGTCCCCTCTTCTTCATGTCTCTTCTACATCAACATGTGTCCCCTCTTCTTCATGTCTCTTCTTCATCAACATGTGTCCCCTCTTCTTCATGTCTCTTCTTCATCCAACATGTGTCCCCTTCTTCTTCATGTCTCTTCTACATCACATGTGGTCCCCTCTTCTTCATGTCTCTTCTACATCAACATGTGTCCCCTCTTCTTCATGTCTCTTCTACATCAACATGTGTCCCCTCTTCTTCATGTCTTCTTCTACATCAACATGTGTCCCCTCTTCTTCATGTCTCTTCTACATCAACATGTGTCCCCTCTTCTTCATGCTCTTCTACATCAACATGTGTCCCCTACTTCTTCATGTCTCTTCTTCATCAAACATGTGTCCCCCCTTCTTCATGGTCTCTTATCTTCCTCACACATGTGTCCCCTCTTCTTCATGTCTCTTCTTCTCAAACATGTGTCCCCTCTTCTTCATGTCTCTTCTTACATCAACATGTGTCCCTCTTCTTCATGTCTCTTCTTCATCAACATGGTCCCTCTTCTTCATGTCTCTTCTTCATCAACATGTGTCCCCACTTCTTCATGTCTCTTCTTCAATCAACATGTGTCCCCTCTTCTTCAGGTCTCTTCTTCATCAACATGTGTCCCCTTCTTCATGTCTCTTCTACATCAACATGTGTCCCCTCTTCTTCATGTCTCTTCTTCATCAACATGTGTCCCCTACTTCTTCATGTCTCTTCTTCATCAACATGTGTCCCCTCTTCTTCAGTCTCTTCTTCATCAACATGTGTCCCCTCTTCTTCACTGTCTCTTCTTACATCAACATGTGTCCCCTCTTCTTCATGTCTCTTCTATCATCAACATGTGTCCCCTCTTCTTCATGTCTCTTCTTCATCAACATGTGTCCCCTCTTCTTCATGTCTCTTCTACATCAACATGTGTCCCCTCTTCTTCATGTCTCTTCTTCATCAACATTGTGTCCCCCTCTTCTTCATGTCTCTTCTTCATTAACATGTGTCCCCTCTTCTTCATGTCTCTTCTCATCAACATGTGTCCCCACTTTCTTCATGTCTCTTCTACATCAACATGTGTCCCCTCTTCTTCATGTCTCTTCTTACATCAAATGTGTCCCCTCTTCTTCATGTCTCTTCTTCATCAACATGTGTCCCCACTTCTTCATGTCTCTTCTTCATCAAACATGTGTCCCCTCTTCTTCATGTCTCTTCTTCATCAACATGTGTCCCCTCTTCTTCATGTCTCTTCTTCATCAACATGTGTCCCCTCTTCTTCATGTCTCTTCTTCATCAACATGTGTCCCCACTTCTTCATGTCTCTTCTTCATCAACATGTGTCCCCTCTTCTTCATGTCTCTTCTACATCAACATGTGTCCCCTCTTCTTCATGTCTCTTCTACATCAACATGTCATAACGATGTTTTGGCTTGTGTAACCATTAGCCAATCAGCAACCAAGGTAACCCCCCCCCCCCCCCTTATCACCTGAATCTCCTCCTAGAGCACCATTGAGTTCTTTGTAACCAAATCTCTCTCAGAGGGGCGTGGGGAGGGGCTCCTTATTTTCATCTAAAGTAACAGACAGAGAATCAGCACTTTGGAAACAGGGCTGAAACAGAGGGGATTATGGGTAATGCTGCAATGATCTGTTTGGTGTTTCAGCCAATCAGAGACAGGCTCTGGATATATCTGAGACCTGTGATATATTGATGAGAAACAGTATGATAGGCAGGGTTCTTACACCTTTTCCAAAGTCAAATTCAAGCACTTTTCAAGCATTTTCAAGCTGCATTTTTAAGCTTTTCAAGCATCTTACAGCTGTTGTAAATTACATATTTATATACACATACTTATACTCAAATGATTATTTCCCTACCTCACATTAAATCTGATGTTCTTTATGCTATAAACAACCAAATGTGTTTCATAATAGCATTCTACATGAGGATGAACAATTAAAAATGTTAGAAAAGAAAACTAAGTTTAATATTTCAAAATGAGACCCATCTGTACGTAGACTGGGCATCCCATATAACCTGGCTGAGCCAATATAAAACAATCAGCCAAATAACTTTTCAATACATTATCGATTACTATTTTTGAGGTACTTTTAGGTTGGCAGTAAACACAAGTCAGAGGTAAATGGTTTACTTTGACTCCACTACATGTATTTAATACCTTTAGTTACTTCACAGATGTGGATGAATGATGTGAAATATAACCAAGTGTTAAATCAGACTTTAGTTCCACCTGGAGTAAATCCACAAGCTACCCTGCAGTATACAAAGTCATTCAAACTAGCTGCACCTTTACCAGCTTTGAGAACACTTTCATGATCAATCATTATAAAACATATCATATACAATTATTAGGGATGCTCCGATCGCCAATTTTGGGGCCGATCGCCGGAATCAGCTTGTTCCAGAGGTAGATAAAATAGCTAAGTGTGTTAGGTCTAACTCTTAATGTGTGTTCCGCTCACCGGTCCGTCACAGCGGGTGGAGCTGCAGGATTTCTGCTTCACACACACGTTGCATACCGCTATTTTATTGTCACTTTCGGACACTTAAAATACTGCCAGACTAGTGAAGCCATTTTGGCGAGGTTGTTTTGCCGCACAGAGAAAAGTGTCATGTATTTTACATGCAACGATAGCCTAATCTAAAATGCTCTACTATGGCGTACCTTTCGTGTAGTGTGTGGCTCGTCAGCGCAGACTCTCGCATCGTTATTGTTGCACACTTTGCAGGAGGCTATTCGTGGGCTTGACCCTCGTCTTAGCCATGGCTTGTATTTGTCTTCTGCTAGCCAACGCTCGTTGAAACGGCAACCTCCTGGCATACTGTCATCTATCACTCTCATCAGAATGCCCAGGTCACACACGTAACAAAAACACTTACGCATTGCGCGGGAAGGCCGGAGCGGAGCTGTTTTATGTAAAAGCGAAGCAATTAAGCGCGCTCCGACTTCTTTATTTTCTTTTAATCTAAAAAGCGAAGTAAAGCATTTACAATTTCAAGCACTTTATCCCAAATTCAAGCACCATTCCCAAAATTCAAGCACTTTTCAAACCTTGAAAACACCTCGTACAATTTCAAGCATTTTCAAGGATTTCCAGCACCCGTACGCACCCTGGATAGGGGACCTTTAATGTGTGATGTTGGTGATGGTATTGTGGATCATTGAGGTCTCACCAGGACTTGGTGTGCCAGATGATGATGAAAACCACGTAGAGCGAGCGGGCGACCGGCCACCAGAAGATCCACATGTTGGTGTTTTGTGTCACCTCAAGGAAATCTCTTTCTCTCAACTGTGAAGCAAACAGACACAGAGATTCAACAACATTAAATAGACTTTCTTTGCTAAGGAAGGATACTAACTGAACTGAAAACTAGAAAAGAAAGTTGAGATGGGGACGTCCTGGGAGAGCTGGTTTCCTTAAACCGACTCAAAGCGACTCTCAATGACCTTGAAGCGACTCTCAATGACCTTGAAGCAACTCTCAATGACTTTGAAGCGACTCTCAATGACCTTGAAGCGACTCTCAATGACCTTGAAGCGACTCTCAATGACCTTGAAGCCGCTGTGGCTGTAAATGCTTCGGGCTAACTTGTTGTATGACTGTGTTGTGATTGTGTGTTTTAAACTTGCTGTTACCGTTCTTGGGCCAGGACTCTCTTGAAAAAGATATTTGTAATCTCAATGAGACCTATCCTGGTTAATAAAGGTAAACAAATAAACAACAACAAAAACAAGAAGGTGTCGTACTGCACCAGAATAAATCTTCTGGTCACACATGCTATAATTAAACAGATTCCCCTTTAAGCAACAGCGTTACTCATTACATCTCAGTAACGGCAAGATGCGAGTAGTTTAATTAATTACTATTATAAATTGTTTTGGTTTATTATATAAATGCAGATTTACGTGCTAAAAAAATAAACTTTATTGACAGATGTTTCTAATATTGTGTCCACCCGACATTTCAGTGAGGAAAGAAAGCCCCCAGGAAGTGCGCCGGACTCTGTGCCCAATATCCGTAGTGTCCAAACGGCGGTACTGCAACTTCCGTATCAGTCCGTGACGTCACCCGGCCCAAAAATACTTTTTCCCATTGACTAACATCGGGAAAGAGACGTCTGTTAATCAGCGGATACTTTTTAAAAAACTAAATAAAGTACCCAGTATGAACTATGTTATAGCCCTTATTAGAATCATTCGGTCCTTAAAGTTGTAAAATGCACTAAAAGCCGAATCCAGATGTATTTTCTCTCTCCATTAATTCTAATGAGCCGAGAGTGGGAGCTCGGGGGGCGGGGCTTACTGACAGGGGGCGGGGCTTAAGGGGAAACTCAACATGCTCTATGAGCTACATACAGGGTACTTCTGCTCTGAGTGCCAGGCATGCTGGGTAATCTGTGACGTGCCGCTCTCTCAAAAGTTGGGCCATTTTGTCCTCATGAGCCAATGAGCAGCTCTCATAGGAAAGAACGAGACCCCGCCTCCAACGCGATATCCAGTTCTTATTATACATCCATGGAGGAAAGGCCTCAACATAAGGTGTCAATTACTGACACACACACACACCCACACACACACACACACCCACACACACACACACACACACCACACACACACACACACACACACACACACACACACACACACACACACACACACCCACCTTCTGGGAGTTCTGCTCCTGCTGGATCTGTAGAACCTGCTCCATCAGCTGTTGGACTCTCAGCTGAATATCCGTCAGTTTTTCTCTCGCAGCGATCTCAGCGGAGTTGTTTGTTCTTCCGGCCGCTCTGAGGTCCAGGTGAACCGCCTGCAGGAGGGACATTTGTCTTAGATGAACTTGAAAAATAAAATGTATTATTATTTATTCAAATGACCTCCAACACCTCAGCTTTTATACACAAGTTAGGTGTAACAGTTTAAAGATAATTTGGTATTGTTGGTATCAAAGTGTTGGAAAATCCTGAATGTCCTCTTCCAACATGAGAGCAACATGATAACAAAGGTATCCCAACTGTAGCTGTGTACATGACAGGATGTCTGATTACCTAGAAGAGCATCAGGACTGTTTGAGGCATATGATAGCTATGTGATTAACATGATGATTCAGCCTCTATGGAGATAGACATATGACAAGCATGATCATTTCTGACGTGGAGCTAATCTGAAGTAAACATTGAATACTGCTTTCTATTCCTCCATCTTGTGACTGTGTAACTCCCTCTCTTGGATATCAGCATGTGAAGGACACTGTTCAGGAACTAGTTGATGCTCTGTATGTGATGACTACTTCCATTCTGGAGAGGATCAGAGATACATGGATCCTGAGATTAAAGCTCAAGCCGGGGACCAGGGATTATTAAAAATATAATAGTAAGAATGGAGAAAGCAGCTCGAGTGCGTTAGAGTACGCAGCCGAAAAAAATCTGCCCCTTCCTTCAGACTTCCTTACAGAGCCCCTCCTCCAACACACACGAACGCGCACATGACCAATGAGGGCACGAGATAAGTTTGAATTTTTAGAAAAAAAGTCAGAATTTTGAGAAAAAGCTAACGTCATATAAACACACTACATAACAGTTGCATCTCCACTCCTTAACTCAAGGCGTGGTGACATTTAGTCGTTTAATTTATCCACTTGTTAGCAACTGCCTTTTTTATCACACGCTTCAGACATTCACCAGCGGGGTATTTACTGATATATTTTATGTTGTTGAACAAAACGTGAAAATCTCTTTTTTCAACTCTTCAGCTTGTGTTAACAACAGACCTTATTTCAGCACAAACAAGTTCAAAAAAAACATTCACTTGGAGACGAGGGGACCAGAGGAGGCAAAAGTATTTTCCGGGTTTTAGGACTCATAGAGCGGTGCAGTGATGACGTATTTGTGTAGGCCGACCCTGAAGTAAGCTGCTGTCCCTCGACAAAAAGCAACGGGATTTCTCCACAGGATTTAGGAATATTGTAAAAAATAATGTCTGTGGAAAACGAACCTGTTTGATAAATGCACGTTTTGTTCAGCCGGATAATCTCCACATGTCTACTTTTATAATGTTCTAATCATAAATCTAATCTCCAGAAGCTAAATGCTAACGTTATGCTATAAAGGAACTACAGCCGAGTCCAGCAGCACGACTTCAACGTCACGCCAACTTCAGATCCATATTCAAACATACAGATTCTAAATGGAACAAGTTGAAGCGTTTGTTTGAACAGTTAGCAGGAGGCAGGGACTTGCTTTCAAGCAGAACAGGGCAAACTAACTTAGAGGAGTGTTAACGTGTTCGGCGTAATGACGTACAACGTCCTCCACAACTTCTGTAGTCCTATTCAGCCACTTGGTAACAACCATCGTTTTTCAGACACGTCAACTCTTCAGAAATCACCAGTGGGGTCACTGCTGATGGATTTAATGTCCTAGAACAAAACGTGATCCGTCTCTTCAATGTGTCTCGACCACAGACCTTAGTTCCAGCTATTTTCCTAAATCCTATGGAGAGATCCCATTGGCTCTGAGACGAGGGAACAGGAAGTGGAGAGATCCCATCGACTCTGAGACGAGGGAACAGGAAGTGGTGAAATGCTGACTCACTTCTGGGTTTTAGGACTCATTCCTGCACCACTCTATAACAGTGTGTATTCTCACCAGCAGGACTCCAGCAGGCAGGGGGTGCTGTGAACAGTTTGCTTGGAGACAGATCTGGTATCCTCCAGGTTCCTTAGATCTGAATCTGAAGCTTCCCTCCGAGCCGTGAGACCGAGACAGAACCAGCTGCAGGAAACACAGGAAGAAATCAAACAGACTGTTCAACACATACAGTTTGGTAACATGTAATAAAAATATGATTAAAAAAATGGTAGAATATCCAATATCATTTAACAAAGATCTTCTACTCAAATGTTAACCAACCGGGATTGTTTTTTATCGCACGAGAAAGAGGAGAAATCTAATTAGCTAAACTAAACATATATATAAAAAGTAAACCCTTTAAGAAAAAAAACAAAAACTCATACAACTGGGATGAGTTACACACTTTAAAACTCAATACAAATTAAATAAGAAACGTATAGAAACATTTCAAACTATTATTATAGTAAAGGTTTGTTCACATTGGTGTTTTCCAGTCATTCGTATTACAGTCAATGTTAGGGAATCATTTGCCCTCGTGTCCTCCTTCACCCTCTGACACAGATGCTCCAGCCTTGAGCAGCCGTTATCTCCCTTAAAGTGGACCTATCATGCTATATTTGAATAATATAGTGTAGGACCATACCTATATAAGGCATATTTATACTTTTTTTTTTTCAAAATACCAAACAGATCATGCATTTTAGCCATGCCTCATTTTGCTCAATTTGACCATTTCTAGCTCTGTTTTAGCAAGGGCAGATTCAGTGAGAACAGCACCACCTACAGGCCTGGCATATGTACTACAGCGTCTCCAGCGCTTTCGAATGGCAATGGCCGTGGCTGTCTCCTCCTGATTGGTGGAGTTGGCCCAATAGCCGTAGCGCCACCGTCCTGACGTCAGGACAGTGTTCAAATCTGGATCAGTTTTGATCAGATCCGTTGCAGCCCCTTTTTTAGAGATTTGGGTATGGAGGAAAATAGAGAGGGTTGTGTTTTCTGACACTTGGTGAGTTCCCTGGAACACCGGGGACACATATTCATGTAGAAAAGACGTACAAAAGTGCATTTTGCATGATAGGTCTCCCTTAAGGAGGGGCTGCCCTAGCAAGTTGTTGTTGGGCAACTCTCGGTCAGAGATAGTCATTGTTGTGGGACACCTGGAACACATCCTTCTCGGGGCGTAGATGACCCCGAGCCATAACCGACAACTAATGTGATTCAGTGTCCTCAGCTGTTTAGTCTATCTAATGAAGAATGTTGATTACCCTTAGCGAAACTAGTTCAAACCTCATACGAGAGGAAGGGTTCTTCAGAACTGATTGTGGCATCTCAACCGTGCGGTCAGACCCGTGACATGTCTTGTGAATTCTCCGGCCGAAGCTCCAAATAAACCGTCAGTGTTTGCCATCAAAGCTCCAGCTCTCCATCGTGTCTCTCTCTGAGTCCTGACTCCATCAAAGCTCCAGCTCTCCTCGTGTCTCTCTGAGTCCTGACTCCATCAAAGCTCCAGCTCTCCATCGTGTCTCTCTGAGTCCTGACTCCATCAAAGCTCCAGCTCTCCTCGTGTCTCTCTGAGTCCTGACTCCATCAAAGCTCCAGCTCTCCTCGTGTCTCTCTGAGTCCTGACTCCATCAAAGCTCCAGCTCTCCATCGTGTCTCTCTCTGAGTCCTGACTCCATCAAAGCTCCAGCTCTCCTCGTGTCTCTCTGAGTCCTGACTCCATCAAAGCTCCAGCTCTCCTCGTGTCTCTCTGAGTCCTGACTCCATCAAAGCTCCAGCTCTCCTCGTGTCTCTCTGAGTCCTGACTCCATCAAAGCTCCAGCTCTCCATCGTGTCTCTCTGAGTCCTGACTCCATCAAAGCTCCAGCTCTCCTCGTGTCTCTCTGAGTCCTGACTCCATCAAAGCTCCAGCTCTCCATCGTGTCTCTCTGAGTCCTGACTCCATCAAAGCTCCAGCTCTCCATCGTGTCTCTCTGAGTCCTGACTCCATCAAAGCTCCAGCTCTCCATCGTGTCTCTCTGAGTCCTGACTCCATCAAAGCTCCAGCTCTCCATCGTGTCTCTCTGAGTCCTGACTCCATCAAAGCTCCAGCTCTCCATCGTGTCGCTCTCTGAGTCCTGACTCCATCAAAGCTCCAGCTCTCCTCGTGTCTCTCTGAGTCCTGACTCCATCAAAGCTCCAGCTCTCCATCGTGTCTCTCTGAGTCCTGACTCCATCAAAGCTCCAGCTCTCCATCGTGTCTCTCTCCGAGTCCTGACTCCATCAAAGCTCCAGCTCTCCTCGTGTCTCTCTGAGTCCTGACTCCATCAAAGCTCCAGCTCTCCTCGTGTCTCTCCGAGTCCTGACTCCATCAAAGCTCCATCTCTCCTCGTGTCTCTCTGAGTCCTGACTCCATCAAAGCTCCAGCTCTCCTCGTGTCTCTCTGAGTCCTGACTCCATCAAAGCTCCAGCTCTCCTCGTGTCTCTCTGAGTCCTGACTCCATCAAAGCTCCAGCTCTCCACGTGTCTCTCTCTCTGAGTCCTGACTCCATCAAAGCTCCAGCTCTCCTCGTGTCTCTCTGAGTCCTGACTCCATCAAAGCTCCAGCTCTCCTCGTGTCTCTCTCTGAGTCCTGACTCCATCAAAGCTCCAGCTCTCCTCGTGTCTCTGTGAGTCCTGACTCCATCAAAGCTCCAGCTCTCCATCGTGTCTCTCTGAGTCCTGACTCCATCAAAGCTCCAGCTCTCCTCGTGTCTCTCTGAGTCCTGACTCCATCAAAGCTCCAGCTCTCCATCGTGTCTCTCTGAGTCCTGACTCCATCAAAGCTCCAGCTCTCCATCGTGTCTCTCTGAGTCCTGACTCCATCAAAGCTCCAGCTCTCCTCGTGTCTCTCTGAGTCCTGACTCCATCAAAGCTCCAGCTCTCCATCGTGTCTCTCTGAGTCCTGACTCCATCAAAGCTCCAGCTCTCCTCGTGTCTCTCTGAGTCCTGACTCCATCAAAGCTCCAGCTCTCCATCGTGTCTCTCTGAGTCCTGACTCCATCAAAGCTCCAGCTCTCCATCGTGTCTCTCTGAGTCCTGACTCCATCAAAGCTCCAGCTCTCCGGTCTCTCTCTGAGTCCTGACTCCATCAAGCTCCAGCTCTCCTCGTCTCTCTCTGAGTCCTGACTCCATCAAAGCTCCAGCTCTTCTCGTGTCTCTCTGAGTCCTGACTCCATCAAAGCTCCAGCTCTCCATCGTGTCTCTCTGAGTCCTGACTCCATCAAAGCTCCAGCTCTCCTCGTGTCTCTCTGAGTCCTGACTCCATCAAAGCTCCAGCTCTCCATCGTGTCTCTCTGAGTCCTGACTCCATCAAAGCTCCAGCTCTCCATCGTGTCTCTCTCTGAGTCCTGACTCCATCAAAGCTCCAGCTCTCCTCGTCTCTCTCTGAGTCCTGACTCCATCAAAGCTCCAGCTCTCCTCGTGTCTCTCTGAGTCCTGACTCCATCAAAGCTCCAGCTCTCCATCGTGTCTCTCTGAGTCCTGACTCCATCAAAGCTCCAGCTCTCCATCGTGTCTCTCTGAGTCCTGACTCCATCAAAGCTCCAGCTCTCCATCGTGTCTCTCTGAGTCCTGACTCCATCAAAGCTCCAGCTCTCCATCGTGTCTCTCTGAGTCCTGACTCCATCAAAGCTCCAGCTCTCCATCGTGTCTCTCCGAGTCCTGACTCCATCAAAGCTCCAGCTCTCCATCGTGTCTCTCTCCGAGTCCTGACTCCATCAAAGCTCCAGCTCTCCTCGTGTCTCTCTGAGTCCTGACTCCATCAAAGCTCCAGCTCTCCTCGTGTCTCTCTGAGTCCTGACTCCATCAAAGCTCCAGCTCTCCATCGTGTCTCTCTGAGTCCTGACTCCATCAAAGCTCCAGCTCTCCATCGTGTCTCTCTGAGTCCTGACTCCATCAAAACTCCAGCTCTCCATCGTGTCTCTCTGAGTCCTGACTCCATCAAAGCTCCAGCTCTCCATCGTGTCTCTCTGAGTCCTGACTCCATCAAAGCTCCAGCTCTCCATCGTGTCTCTCTGAGTCCTGACTCCATCAAAGCTCCAGCTCTCCATCGTGTCTCTCTCTGAGTCCTGACTCCATCAAAGCTCCAGCTCTCCTCGTGTCTCTCTGAGTCCTGACTCCATCAAAGCTCCAGCTCTCCATCGTGTCTCTCTGAGTCCTGACTCCATCAAAGCTCCAGCTCTCCATCGTGTCTCTCTCCGAGTCCTGACTCCATCAAAGCTCCAGCTCTCCTCGTGTCTCTCTGAGTCCTGACTCCATCAAAGCTCCAGCTCTCCTCGTGTCTCTCTGAGTCCTGACTCCATCAAAGCTCCAGCTCTCCATCGTGTCTCTCTGAGTCCTGACTCCATCAAAGCTCCAGCTCTCCTCGTGTCTCTCTCTGAGTCCTGACTCCATCAAAGCTCCAGCTCTCCTCGTGTCTCTCCGAGTCCTGACTCCATCAAAGCTCCAGCTCTCCATCGTGTCTCTCTGAGTCCTGACTCCATCAAAGCTCCAGCTCTCCTCGTGTCTCTCTGAGTCCTGACTCCATCAAAGCTCCAGCTCTCCATCGTGTCTCTCTGAGTCCTGACTCCATCAGAACTCCAGCTCTCCATCGTGTCTCTCTGAGTCCTGACTCCATCAGAGCTCCAGCTCTCCTCGTGTCTCTCTGAGTCCTGACTCCATCAAAGCTCCAGCTCTCCTCGTGTCTCTCTGAGTCCTGACTCCATCAAAGCTCCAGCTCTCCTCATGTCTCTCTGAGTCCTGACTCCATCAAAGCTCCAGCTCTCCATCGTGTCTCTCTTTGAGTCCTGACTCCATCAAAGCTCCAGCTCTCCTCGTGTCTCTCTGAGTCCTGACTCCATCAAAGCTCCAGCTCTCCTTGTGTCTCTCTGAGTCCTGACTCCATCAAAGCTCCAGCTCTCCTCGTGTCTCTCTGAGTCCTGACTCCATCAAAGCTCCAGCTCTCCTCGTGTCTCTCTCTGAGTCCTGACTCCATCAAAGCTCCAGCTCTCCTCGTGTCTCTCTGAGTCCTGACTCCATCAAAGCTCCATCTCTCCTCGTGTCTCTCTGAGTCCTGACTCCATCAAAGCTCCAGCTCTCCTCGTGTCTCTCTGAGTCCTGACTCCATCAAAGCTCCAGCTCTCCTCGTGTCTCTCTGAGTCCTGACTCCATCAAAGCTCCAGCTCTCCACGTGTCTCTCTCTCTGAGTCCTGACTCCATCAAAGCTCCAGCTCTCCTCGTGTCTCTCTGAGTCCTGACTCCATCAAAGCTCCAGCTCTCCTCGTGTCTCTCTCTGAGTCCTGACTCCATCAAAGCTCCAGCTCTCCTCGTGTCTCTGTGAGTCCTGACTCCATCAAAGCTCCAGCTCTCCATCGTGTCTCTCTGAGTCCTGACTCCATCAAAGCTCCAGCTCTCCTCGTGTCTCTCTGAGTCCTGACTCCATCAAAGCTCCAGCTCTCCATCGTGTCTCTCTGAGTCCTGACTCCATCAAAGCTCCAGCTCTCCATCGTGTCTCTCTGAGTCCTGACTCCATCAAAGCTCCAGCTCTCCTCGTGTCTCTCTGAGTCCTGACTCCATCAAAGCTCCAGCTCTCCATCGTGTCTCTCTGAGTCCTGACTCCATCAAAGCTCCAGCTCTCCTCGTGTCTCTCTGAGTCCTGACTCCATCAAAGCTCCAGCTCTCCATCGTGTCTCTCTGAGTCCTGACTCCATCAAAGCTCCAGCTCTCCATCGTGTCTCTCTCTGAGTCCTGACTCCATCAAAGCTCCAGCTCTCCTCGTCTCTCTCTGAGTCCTGACTCCATCAAAGCTCCAGCTCTCCTCGTGTCTCTCTGAGTCCTGACTCCATCAAAGCTCCAGCTCTCCATCGTGTCTCTCTGAGTCCTGACTCCATCAAAGCTCCAGCTCTCCTCGTGTCTCTCTGAGTCCTGACTCCATCAAAGCTCCAGCTCTCCATCGTGTCTCTCTGAGTCCTGACTCCATCAAAGCTCCAGCTCTCCATCGTGTCTCTCTCTGAGTCCTGACTCCATCAAAGCTCCAGCTCTCCTCGTCTCTCTCTGAGTCCTGACTCCATCAAGCTCCAGTTCTCCTCGTGTCTCTCTGAGTCCTGACTCCATCAAAGCTCCAGCTCTCCATCGTGTCTCTCTGAGTCCTGACTCCATCAAAGCTCCAGCTCTCCATCGTGTCTCTCTGAGTCCTGACTCCATCAAAGCTCCAGCTCTCCATCGTGTCTCTCTGAGTCCTGACTCCATCAAAGCTCCAGCTCTCCATCGTGTCTCTCCGAGTCCTGACTCCATCAAAGCTCCAGCTCTCCATCGTGTCTCTCTCTGAGTCCTGACTCCATCAAAGCTCCAGCTCTCCTCGTGTCTCTCTGAGTCCTGACTCCATCAAAGCTCCAGCTCTCCATCGTGTCTCTCTGAGTCCTGACTCCATCAAAGCTCCAGCTCTCCTCGTCTTTCTCTGAGTCCTGACTCCATCAAAGCTCCAGCTCTCCATCGTGTCTCTCTCCGAGTCCTGACTCCATCAAAGCTCCAGCTCTCCTCGTGTCTCTCTGAGTCCTGACTCCATCAAAGCTCCAGCTCTCCTCGTGTCTCTCTGAGTCCTGACTCCATCAAAGCTCCAGCTCTCCATCGTGTCTCTCGGAGTCCTGACTCCATCAAAGCTCCAGCTCTCCTCGTGTCTCTCTCTGAGTCCTGACTCCATCAAAGCTCCAGCTCTCCTCGTGTCTCTCTGAGTCCTGACTCCATCAAAGCTCCAGCTCTCCATCGTGTCTCTCTGAGTCCTGACTCCATCAGAGCTCCAGCTCTCCATCGTGTCTCTCTGAGTCCTGACTCCATCAAAGCTCCAGCTCTCCTCGTGTCTCTCTGAGTCCTGACTCCATCAAAGCTCCAGCTCTCCATCGTGTCTCTCTGAGTCCTGACTCCATCAAAGCTCCAGCTCTCCTCGTGTCTCTCTGAGTCCTGACTCCATCAAAGCTCCAGCTCTCCTTGTGTCTCTCTGAGTCCTGACTCCATCAAAGCTCCAGCTCTCCTCGTGTCTCTCTGAGTCCTGACTCCATCAAAGCTCCAGCTCTCCTCGTGTCTCTCTGAGTCCTGACTCCATCAAAGCTCCAGCTCTCCTCGTGTCTCTCTGAGTCCTGACTCCATCAAAGCTCCAGCTCTCCTCGTGTCTCTCTGAGTCCTGACTCCATCAAAGCTCCAGCTCTCCTCGTGTCTCTCTGAGTCCCTGACTCCATCAAAGCTCCAGCTCTCCATCGTGTCTCTCTTGAGTCCTGACTCCATCCAAAGCTCCAGCTCTCCTTGTGTCTCTCTGAGTCCTGACTCCATCAAAGCTCCAGCTCTCCTCGTGTCTCTCTGAGTCCTGACTCCATCAAAGCTCCAGCTCTCCTCGTGTCTCTCTCTGAGTCCTGACTCCATCAAAGCTCCAGCTCTCCTCGTGTCTCTCTGAGTCCTGACTCCATCAAAGCTCCAGCTCTCCTCGTTCTCTCCTCTGAGTCCTGACTCCATCAAAGCTCCAGCTTCCACGTGTCTCTCTCTCTGAGTCCTGACTCCATCAAAGCTCCAGCTCTCCTCGTGTCTCTCTGAGTCCTGACTCCATCAAAGCTCCAGCTCTCCTCGTGTCTCTCTCTGAGTCCTGACTCCATCAAAGCTCCAGCTCTCCTCGTGTCTCTCTCTGAGTCCTGACTCCATCAAAGCTCCAGCTCTCCTCGTGTCTCTGTGAGTCCTGACTCCATCAAAGCTCCAGCTCTCCATCGTGTCTCTCTGAGTCCTGACTCCATCAAAGCTCCAGCTCTCCTCGTGTCTCTCTGAGTCCTGACTCCATCAAAGCTCCAGCTCTCCATCGTGTCTCTCTGAGTCCTGACTCCATCAAAGCTCCAGCTCTCCATCGTGTCTCTCTGAGTCCTGGCTCCATCAAAGCTCCAGCTCTCCTCGTGTCTCTCTGAGTCCTGACTCCATCAAAGCTCCAGCTCTCCTCGTGTCTCTCTGTGAGTCCTGACTCCTATTGCTGCAGAAGTTTCCCCCACAGTCAACACTGACACCAATAAACAACTAAATCACATTTATGTTATTCCATCTCGGTTGGTAAACACAGGGATGCAAACTCATCAGGTATGAAAAAGGTGACAAGGATCCGAGCCCCCCGACCCCCCCACGGAATATCGGCTTTAAAATGAGGAATAACAGGATGTGAGCAGTCAGAACAACTAAAGCAGCAGTGGTAATAATAACAGAAGAGTCACATCTAATATAAATATATAAAAGCATTTATTTTAATTGTGTACTGTTGAGCATTTTGAAAAAGTGTTTTCATGCCTCTGTGCAAGGCTTAGTCTTTCTATCTTTATAGCCAGTGGTGTAAAGTAACTAAGTTCATAAACTCAAGTACTACTTGGGTACAACTTTGAGATACTTGTACTTTACTTAAAGGTGGGGTATTTAATTTATTTCAGAAACACTTGTTATATTCCATGGAATGCTCTTAACATCCCGATAGCAATGAATATCTGAAATGCTTTGACAAAAAATCCATAAATAAATATCATCTGTGGAAGCCGTAGTACTGTAAAAAGCACGACCAATCATCTGAGCCGGCCCGGCTAAAATAACTGGATGGCCTACCTGCCTGTCAGCCTTCCATCTGTGCACAAACTTATCTCGTGCCCTCATTGGTCATGTGTGCGTTCGTGTGTGTTGGAGGAGGGGCTCTGTGAGGAAGTGGCAGATTTTCTCCGGTTGTGTATTTTCAAATTCTAGCGATCTCGAGCCGGTTTCTCCAAAATTACCTACCCCACCTTTAAGTATTTCAATGTTTTGCTTCTCTGTACTTTTTGTCATTTTTAATCGTTTATTTGAACAGTGCACATTAATGAACATTTTAAACAAAATAATGCTTTTAAATGTACTCCTACTCCTCTACAGGAGGAAATATCTCCTGAACTTCCCCACTCAATCTATCAAGACCCGAGCAGTTGTGTAGAAGTCCAAGGCACGGGCCGGCGCGTATCGGTCAAAGTAATCCCTAGCCATATGAACTTTGACCCTAGGAGATAGAGGTAAAAGTAATTTGTGAAAAAACCTAGACACTGTTTTCTAACTTAGGTTTTTCAGGTGTAAAAACCCTCAGAGTGTGGAAGACAAGTTCAAACGTGTGTTTTTATTTAATCAGAACCAAACCAGGACTAACCTTGTCATTAGGATCTTTGACCTGGACTGATAAGGTGATGTTCTGAGAGACCGGCAGGTACTCGTCTCTCTGTCCGTCAAACAGCCGGGTCCCATAGTTTCCTGCAGAGAGAAACTCGGTCAAACTAGGGCTAAGGAGTCTCCTGATTGAATTACAGTGTTAATAGACGAGGGTATGCATTCTTACGAGAGGCTTTCTGTATGTGTGCTATTAGCCGCGTTCACACCGGAGTACTTTCACCGTACTTTTCGCGTTTTAGTTCCGTGAGTCGCGTTCACACCAAAAATCGTACTTAATCTCGGGTACTTTTACCCCCATTTTTAGAGCCAACTCAGAGAGCGTACTTTTCTGTGGGTGAAAAGTTCTCCAAAAGTGCCCCAGTGCTGATTGGCTGGGCGAATTGCAAACCACGCCCGTACAACTCTGAAAATGTTGTGTAGAGCCGCCATTGTTTTTCCTCGCTACAAAAACACAACGCTCCGTGCGTTGTGTTTGTTTTTGAAAGCAGTTATGGCAAGCATCAAGAAATGATGAGGAGGTGTCGGCGCTTCTGGAGATCTACGCAGAGGACGCGACCCAGGGAATGCACTGAAGCCAGTTCGGTAGCTTTCACTCGACCTGGGAATTGTGCACAGCCCCACGGCACACCGGCTAAAAATAAAGAAACTCGGGCAGGACTACAAACGGCGGATTCAGTGGCCAACGATGACGACCACGACGAAGGTAAAATCAACTACATGCACTGGGGTTTTAATCTGCACAATAATGGTCTCAGATGTACTTTTATTTGCTCAGTAGATCAAGCTAGCCATGCTAGCCATAATAGGCTAACACCGGCCCCGAGCACACAGTACACACACACTGTAACTTTGTCTTGAAAGAACGTTACGCATCGAACTGATGTTCACAATCATGTTTATTTCATAATATTCATCATATTTTATGTTTAACTTGCCTCAACAACATTAAACAAAGTTCAAGCATACATGAAGCACTCTTCAAAAAGGAACAATCCTCCGTGTTTGAACCTCTTAAATCGCTGCATAGCCGATTTATTTGGACTGGATTATCCCAGAGAGTCAAAAGATTCTTTATAACACAGTTTCAGATTTGTGAAACCTTAATTCTATTTGTGAAAATACAAAAAACACATTCCTAGTATGTTGTAAAACTACATGGCGACTAAACTTGTATATTGTATATTGCTTATTTTCCCCTCTTAGGAAAGCGGACACGGGATGCGAATTTCTTTGACACCGCCCAGGCGTTGGAGGACCGGCGTGCCGTGGTGAATGAGTCGCAGCGTGGAGATCAGATGGTGCTGTTCACCAAGGCCCAGGAAACGGAGGACAAGATGCTCACCTCGATGGAGCGCCAGGCAGAAGTGTTCAAGCAGCAGATGGAGCGCCAGCAGCACCAGGATGAAGTGTGGGCGCTGCGCCATGAGGAAGCGTCGGCGCAGCGGCAGGATGAGCGACAAACTGCATTTAATAACAGTTTATTTGGTATAGTTTTTGTAAATACTGACACGACACACAACGTTGCACTAAGGTGTGTATGCTGCTGAGAATATCCCTACACCTGGGACAGTTTATTTTATATTGTTATTACTGTTATGACTTTATTTTATATATAATGTTTACTGACATGTACAACTGACACTTTATTTACATTTAAAATTGTTCTATTTAATGTTATGTCTTGAGAGTGCAATAAAGAAAACCGACATGGCGATTAAGCTTATTTCTCCTGACACTTTATCTTTTGTGACCTGTGTAGCATCCTATACATCACATGTAAGTGATTATTCTGATACCATCATGTTTCATCGGTTATAAACTGGCAAAGCTTTATTTGTCATTTATTTATCATCAATGTTGCAACCTTGTGGGGGAATGGCAGGGGCACATACACAAATATGATAATTTATATCATTTTAAATATTATTTGACCTAAACTTTTAATTCCCCCCCATTTCACACAACACAACATGGAGTCCACTATGGGGCAAAACTAACATGTATGTTTGCATAGTGTTTATGGCAGACGGATGCAGTGGGTCTCAGGAAGATATATAATAAAGGTGGGTATGCTGCTGAGACTCCCTACAGCTGGGACAGTTTATTTTATATTGTTATTACTGTTATTATATAGTACAACTGACACTTTATTTTATATTGACAATGTTTACTGACATGTACAACTGACACTTTAGTTACATTTAAAATATTTCTATTTAATGTTATGTCTTGAGAGTGCAATAAAGAAAACCGACATGGCGATTAAACAGATCCTGTATCAGTTTTTCTTCTTCTCTTGTTTTGTAGCGGGTTGCAAACAACTTTAAGGTGCTTACCGCCACCTACTGTACTTGTAATCTTCCCTCAGGGAAAAGTACTCCGGTGTGAACGCGATCTGTACTAAGTACCCTGGGGTTAAAAGCGCCAGGGCTCTTAGTGCCGGAACTAAGTACAGGAAAGTACTTGGTGTGAACGCGGCTATTGAAAGGTGTTGCATTTGTTAACTGACTCGAGTAAAGTACCGGCAAGTGAAACCTAACTTTGTCATAATTCTCCCCTTTTATCAGGGGCGTAACACGAGTATACTTTCCATTAGCAGGAATACAATGAAGACTTAGCTCAGGAAGTATTTCTCATGTCAGATGCCGATCGTAACAAATACTTTCAATCCATTAAAGGTGGGGTAGGTCATTTTAAATTAATTAAATTGCTCTTTTTTGTCATTTCACAGTACAGGTACTATGTAACGAAATTGTTCCTCTGCATTTGACCCATCCTATTGTTAGGAGCAGTGTGCTGCCAGTGTCCGGCGCCCGGGGAGCAGTGTAGGGAACGCTGCCTTGCTCAGGGACACCTCGGTAGCACTTGGTCTTGCCGGGACTCGAACTGGTGACCTTCCAGTTGCCAAGCCAAGATGAGTTACTTTAATATGTTTATCACTGTGCATTTGGACTTAAAAGGAACTTCCTCATAGTTTGTTCAGCTGTGAGCTAACTTAGCTAGTATACAGTATATGTGTATATATATGTGTGTATATATATATATATATATATATATATATATATATATATATATATGTGTATATATGTGTATAGACTCCTGCTTTTACTTGGTCACTTACAACAAGCTCTGCAACATTTAGCTTATTTTATTATTATTTTCTGAAATTGTATATATTTTACTTCATTGGTCTCACAACAAAATCTGCACTAGTTTATTCTACTCTGTTACTCATTGCACTATTTTATTTTAACATTGATTTGATGTCTCATATTAAGGCTGAATTGTTGGAGCAGCTTGAGATGTAAGTGTTGTATTGGCATATCTACTGTAGCTGCTGTGCATATGAAAATAAAGCCTTTGAATCTAGTGTTAATAGCATTATACCATAAGTATGTGTATTTGATGGTAACTTTTATTTATAGTCAGTGGTGTAAAGTAACTAAGTACATTTACTCAAGTACTGAAGTGCAATTTTGAGGTACTTGTACTGTACTTGAGTATTTCCATGTTATGCTACTTAGTACTTTTACTCCACTACAGTTCAGAGGTCAATGGTGTACCTTTAATCCACTACACCAGGGGTGTCAAACTCAAGGCCCGGGGGCCAAATCCGGCCCGCGACTTCATTTTCTGTGGCCCCACAAGAGCTTGCAAAGAATATAATATGTTTATTATACGGTTACATGCTACTTTACAGAAGCACGTTGCCCATAAACGACATGTCCCACAATGCATCTCAAATTTGACTTTTTCTCAGAATTTGACTTTTTTTGTCCAAATATGCCTTTTTTCTTAGAATTAGCCTTTTTCTCATAAATAGATTTTTTTTTCAAAATGTCACTTCTCTTTTTCAAAATGTCACAATCAATGTTTTTCCAGAATGTGGCTTTTCTTTTAAAATCATATTGTGACATTCTTACTGAAGAGACTTGCAATTATTTGCTCTAGACTTCTGCTTTCAGACGTAGTTAATTATGAAGTTATATTAATTAATGATATAGTCTTAAAGTTACAACCGGCCCTTTGAGTGCAACCATAATGCTGATGTGGCCCGTGATGAAATTGAGTTTGACACCCCTGCACTACATGTATGTAATACCTTTAGTTACTTCACAGATGTGGATGAATGATGTGAAATATAACCAAGTGTTAAATCAGACTTTAGTTCCACCTGGAGTAAATTCACAAGCTACCCTGCAGTATACAAAGTCATTCAAACTAGCTGCACCTTTACCAGCTTTGAGAACACTTTCATGATCAATCATTATAAAACATATCATATATATTATTCTGAAATGGACCAATCTGCACAATGACTACTTTTACTGTCGCTACTTTCACTATATTTTGATGAGAATACTTTTCTACTTTCACTTGAGGAACATTTTGAATGAAGGACTTTTACTGAAACAGAGTATTCCTACACTCTGGTACTTCTACTTTTACTGAAGTGCAAGATCTGAGTACTTCTACTTTTACTGAAGTACAAGATCTGAGTACTTCTACTTTTACTCAAGTACAAGATCTGAGTACTTCTACTTTTACTGAAGTACTAGATCTGAGTACTTCTACTTTTACTCAAGTACAAGATCTGAGTACTTCTACTTTTACTGAAGTACTAGATCTGAGTACTTCTTCCCCTCTGTTTAAAGTCGATGAGTTTATGCTGTTCATTAAGGTGCCTTTGTTCCTCTAAATAACTTCCTCAGTTTGTTGATCAGCTGTTAGCCTGAGAGCTAACGTATCGTTGTCACGGGTTAAACTCTCGTTATCCCGGGTTAAACTCACCCATGAGCATCGTCTCGTTCGGGATCTTCTCCATGAAGCATTTCCTCTCGGTGTCCCCCATGTGAAAGTACAAAGACGAGACAAAAGTGAAGGAAAAGTTCAGAAGTACAACTGTCAACAACTTCACGGCCGCCATCTTCAGACGGCTACCGAGTTCTTCAAAATAAAAAAAACTTTGTTTAAAACTGTCAACGTACAAAGAATCAATAAAACTTCAGAATCATTGACATGTGGAAACAGCGTTGAGAAAATAATACGAAAAACAGAAAAAAAATGACAGAAATAAAGTTCAACGTATACTAAATACAGTTTAAAATGCCTTTGAGCCATTTAAAATACTTTATTTAAAACGTTATTCAAAACGGCTGAGAAAACAATGCGATGAACAAAATATACAATGTAAAAAATATAAGGCTTGTTTGAGATGAGCTGCGTCTCGCCTCGAAAGTAGACGAGAATAGCCGAGTGCAGCTGGGGGAGGTCTCAAACAGCTCGTCTGAAGTCGGACAGCTCGGAGTCGGCTTGACTCGGTTTGCAAAGGCCGAAATTGCGCTGGCGTTCTTCGTTGCAGATGAAATGGATGCAATAGAAATCCCACAATTATTATATCACTACAAATGAATGACTCAAGTGTCTGTTCATTTTAAAACAAATCAATACAAGGGGGGTTAAATCCTACATGTAAAAGACAGAACCACTTATTACTTTTCAAAACTACTTCTGTCAGTGTTCTCGACCAGTTTGCATTTATAAAGAATGCACAAATGTGTTTAATCGTTAATGTCAGATATGTACTAAGTAAATACATTTGTTCCTGCTCAAGATTAGATTCTACTTTATTGTTATTGCACAGATTACAGGAGACAACGAAATGCAGTTTAGCTTCTAACCAGGAGTGCAACAAGCAGTAAAGTGAAAAGTAATGTACACAATCTACAGAATAAAATATAGAATGAATTGAATGATGAATAAACAGTGAGGGGTATGAATACACTAGATATACACAGCAGCCTGTGAGCAGTATGAACAGTATTAACAGTAGGCTTGTTTGAGACAAGCGAGACCTGCGCAGACCTGCGCAATTGCGATTATGTTATGATACAAACAAACGGTGGCATCGATCTGCAATGTTTCCGTTTGAAGCTGTGTGGAAGGCAGTTACCATGACCGCAGGGCTACCTAGCTAACCTAGCTAACGCTAAAGAGTTCAATTTACAGTAAGTAGAGCCTCATTATAATATATATAAATACAAAAATAATAATATATAAAGTTAAATACCTAAGTTATTTTTGGTGTTATATTAAGTTAAATACTAAATCGGTTTGCTTTATGTATACTCTGTCAGAACAATTGTTTTTCAGCTATTATACATTGTTAAGCTAATTTAGCTTTATTAAGCCAACGTTCAGTCCGCATAATGCCCCGCTCTGCAGGCTTACTGTTGTCTACGGCTAACGGTACGTTTATGACACTCAACATATTCCTTTTTCTAATTATGTTATTACCTTCTCTGGAATCAGTGGTGTAAAGCAACAAAGTAGATTTAATCAAGTACTGTAGGCCTACTTAAAGGTACTTGTACTTTACTTGAGTATTTTAATTTGTTTGCTACTTAATACTTCTACTCCACTACATTTCAGGTAAATCGTGTAATTTTCCTCCACTACATGTATCTAATCCCTTTAGTTACTTCACAGATGTGGATGAATGATGTGAAATATAACCAAGTGTTAAATCAGACTTTAGTTCCACCTGGAGTAAATCCACAAGCTACCCTGCAGTATACAAAGTCATTCAAACTAGCTGCACCTTTGCAGGACTTTGACTTGTAACCGAGTATCCCTACACTGCCTTCCCTTCTGTCTGCCTAGAATTGCCTCAATAGCTTTGAATGGTTACCGTTCTGCAGCTACTGTAATACAGAGGCAGCACAGCCTCAGAGGCTCAGCAATCTCAGGTTTGTCTCACTACAGCTAAGTATCTACTGTAAAAAATAACTATAATAATAATAATCTAATGCTTCTTTCAGACATGGATCAAATGGGGCAGAAGATAGATAATCCTCAACAAATACAGAATAACTCAGCTCCCTGTAAACAAAGACAAGACAGTCCTGACCAGAAGACATTCCTAAATGAACAAGGTGGTTGAGAGATCAGAGCATGTTAAATGTTGCAGAGGCATTACTTATGACAGGAAATGATTGCTGACTTCATATTGCAATTATCTTTCCTCTATCCTCAGAGACTGATAGCGATGACGAACAGTACAAGGAACTCAGGAGAAAAGATTATGAGGTAAATGACAGACGCAAGACTTTTGACAAATACCAGAAGGCTAGACCCCATCACCCCTGTTTTAGTCTCTCTTCACTGGCGACCTGTCTGTTTTACAATTTGTTTTATGATTTCACTGATTACTTTTAAAGCTCTTAACGGGTTGGCTCCTGATTACCTCCCTGACTTGTTGTGCCCATATGAGCCTGTCCGCAGTCTCAGATCCTCTGGTAGGGCTCTGCTGGCTGTTACCAACACCAGGCTAAAAACAAAGAGTGATCGAGCGTTCTCCGTCAGAGCAGCTCTGGAACTCCCTGCCCGAGATCTGAGGCTGGCAGGATCAGTGACATCTTTTAAATCACTTTTTTCCATTTTAGTATTGCTGCTATTGTTAAAACGCTGTATACTTTACAGGGTGGTGGGGATTGTATTATTATACCTGCTACACCTGCTGTTCTACTTCTCGCAGCAATGCTCTGTGTGAGAAGATTGGGGGAGGGGGGGGGGTAGATCAGAGGACGTCTCTGATTGCTGCCGGGGTTTAACTAATGTTTCCATAGAGTGGAGCGAAGCTGTACTGTGCTGGTGTTCCTGCTTACATCACATGCATTGTAGGAGCCATGAATGTCAGAGAGTGGGGGTTTCTGTTGTAAATGTCATAAGGTCTTTGTTTATAATGTTGTTACTTATTACTTTTGGATCAAATATTGGTTGGATGAATTGGCTAACATGGGTATAGGGCAGCACTAAGAGTAAATATAATCACCTGTTCACCTGTGTGAGGCGTGTGTGGAAGAGAGGGTGAGAGGCTCGCTATATTTTCCGTTGACAAAATGTAGCGACTTCAAAGTCGCTGAGGTCGGGCCTGGTTGCCTTTGTAAGGCGCGCTATCAAAAATATATGCTGAGATCCAAAAATGTGTTCAACATAATCTCAATTGAATGAAAATGATCAATTTAACATAACGTGTTAATTCTTCCCTGATGACCCCCTCCCTCTCATTAATGAGCTGCAACTCTCTTTTGCCCCTCATCCTTCCATCCACAGGAGTCTCTAAAGACCGGCAGGTCAAAGGCTAAGAAGTTGACGAAAGCCTGTCTTAAAAAGAGGGTACAAGTGAAACTGGTTGAATATGACTTTATAGAAGTGAATTACATCTCTGAACAGTGCCAGAAGAAGTTTGAGGAGACATCCGAGAATGCCAGAATATTGTGAGCAGCAGTGGATTCTCTGTCATTGTAACTTAAGACTGGATACAATATATTGATCTAATGTTGTAATCTTGTCTCCGTTATCAGTTCTGAAAGACACGGCAAGGTTAAACAGGAGAAGTATTCTACAAATGAGGAGTTAACCGATCAAATAAGGACTAATAAAAGGTAGGCTTATGCTAACATTGTTCATTTAACATAAATACTGTATGTGAACATATGCCCCACGCTAACTGTATGTGAACATATGCCCCACGCTAACTGTATGTGAACATCTGCCCCACGCTAACTGTATGTGAACATATGCCCCACGCTAACTGTATGTGAACATCTGCCCCACGCTAACTGTATGTGAACATCTGCCCCACGCTAACTGTATGTGAACATCTGCCCCACGCTAACTGTATGTGAACAATCTGCCCCACGCTAACTGTATGTGAACATCTGCCCCACGCTAACTGTATGTGAACATCTGCCCCACGCTAACTGTATGTGAACATCTGCCCCACGCTAACTGTATGTGAACATCTGCCCCACGCTAACTGTATGTGAACATCTGCCCCACGCTAACTGTATGTGAACATCTGCCCCACGCTAACTGTATGTGAACATCTGCCCCACGCTAACTGTATGTGAACATATGCCCCACGCTAACTGTATGTGAACATATGCCCCACGCTAACTGTATGTGAACATATGCCCCACGCTAACTGTATGTGAACATATGCCCCACGCTAACTGTATGTGAACATATGCCCCACGCTAACTGTATGTGAACATATGCCCCACGCTAACTGTATGTGAACATATGCCCCACGCTAACTGTATGTGAACATATGCCCACGCTAACTGTAATGTGAACATATGCCCCACGCTAACTGTATGTGTAACATATGCCCCACGCTAACTGTATGTGAACATATGCCCCACGCTAACTGTATGTGAACATATGCCCACGCTAACTGTATGTGAACATATGGCCCCACGCTAACTGTATGTGTAACATATGCCCCACGCTAACTGTATGTGAACATATGGCCCCACGCTAACTGTATGTGAAACATATGCCCCAGGTATGTGAACTGAACATCTGCCCCACGCTAACTGTATGTGAACATCTGCCCCACGCTAACTGTATGTGAACATATGCCCAGTGGAGGAAGAAGTATTCAGATGCTTTACTTCAGTAAAATTACCAATACATTTTTGCCAAAAGTACTCTTTCTTCTTCATAGGGAGCCTCCCATGTTTGATGAGATCCGGCCTGAATATAACAGATACCTGAACATCCTGTTGAAGCGGCCGCCTTCAGAGTGGCAGGAGGCTCTGAGAACTACAGACCTCAGAGAGCCAGCAAGGGTGCAGGGTAAAGTGTTACAACTAAGTGAATCAACATCAGTTACAATATGAATGTATTATTTAAGGTATCTTTTTTAAATCCCCTGACTTTGGTTTGAAATCATCCCTGATCACAGACTCGGAGGGAGGTCTGGACTCCAGTGCAGGTGGAGTCCTCCCCCCCCCCCCCACACTGACACGCTGTAAGGACACATCAATGCTCACATCCACCACAATCACCGCCGCAAGTGTTGGTCTAACTCATATACTGTGGTTCAGTGTTTCATTCTCAAAGATGTCAAAGGCTTTATTGTTATATACACAGAAGCTACAGTGTAGATATGGCAAGGACAATCTTAAGTGCCAAGCTCCTCCAACAATGCAACATAATATATACAGTGGAGGAAATAAGTATTTGATCCCTTGCAGATTTTGTAAGTTTGCCAACCTACAAAGAAATTAACAGTCTATGATTTTAATGGTAGGTTTATTTGACTAATGAGAGAAAGAAATTGACATTATATAAAAGATAACGTTTTATTTGCATTTAACTGAGGGAAATAAGTATTTGATCCCCTTGCAGAACATGTGTCAGTTCTTGGTGGAGAAACCCTTGTTGGACACACAGAGGTCAGCCGCTTCTTGTAGTTGGTCTGCAGGTTTGTGCACATCTCAGGAAGGATGTTGGTCCACTCCTCTCTGAAGACCCTCTCCAAATCCTGCAGGTTTTGAGGCTGATGCTTGGCCTCTGGAAGCTTCAGCTCCCTCCACAGATTTTCTATGGGATTGAGCTCAGGAGACTGGCTAGGCACCTCCATCACCTACATGTGCTTCTTCTTTAGCCACTCCTGTGTTGCCTTGGCCGTATGTTCAGGGTCATTGTCCTGCTGGAAGACCCCTCCATGACCCATTTTCAGAGTCCTGGCTGAGGGAAGGAGGCTATCGGCCAAGATGTTACGTTACATGTCCCCGTACATCCTCTCCTCGGTGCAGGGAAGTCCTCCTGTCCCCTTAGCAGAGAAACACCCCCAAAGCATAATGTTTCCACCTCCATGCCTGACGGGGGGGGGGATGGTGTTCTGGGGTTATAGTCAGCATCTCTTCCTCCAAACACGGCATGTCGAGTTGATGCCAAAGATCTTGATGTTGGTCTCATCTGACCACAACACCTTCTCCCAAGCCTTCTCTGAATCATTCAGATGTTCATTGTCAATCTTCAGACGGGCCTCTCATGTTCTTCTTGAGCAGGGGGGGGGGGGGGGGGGGGGGGGGGGGGGGGCTTCAGGCGCTGCAGGATTTGATCCATTATGGTGTAGTGTGTTCCCAATAGTTTTCTTGGTGACTGTGATCCCAGCTGCCTTGAGATCATTAACAAGTTCCTCCTGTGTAGTTCTGGGCTGATCCCTCACCTTTCTCATGATCATCAATACCCCACGGGGGGGCCCGTCTGGGGCGACTGATGCTCATTTTGTGTTTCTTCCATTTCTGAATAATGGCACCAACAGTTGTCTCCTTCTCACCAAGCTGCTTTCTGATGGTCTTGTAGCCAGTCCCAGCCTTGTGCAGGTCTACAGTCTGGTCCCTGAGGTCCTTAGACAGCTCTTTAGTCTTGCCCCTGGTGGAGAGGTTGGAATCTGATTGATTGATTCTGTGGACAGGTGTCTTTTATACAGGTAACTAGTTGATGTTAGGAGTACTTTCCTAAAGGAACAGGACTCATGTAACTGGTCTGTGGGAGCCAGAATCCTTGTTGGTTGCAAGGGGATCAAATACTTATTTCACACAATTAAATGCAAATACATTTTTATCTTTTATATAATGTCAATTTCTCGATTTCTTTTGTATATTCTTACAAATATTTTGTATATTAATTTCTCTGTAAGTGGGCAAACTTACAAAGTCTGCAAGGGATCAAATACTTATTTCCTATATAGAACACAAAACAAAAACCAAGTAAATGCACGAGACGTGTAAATAGAATAAGATAGACAAGTAAAGACATTCAAATGAAATATTGTACAGTGAAATCAAATCAAATGTATTGTTTATTGTAGTGATATATAATAAAATAAATAAATGGTCAGATGCAAGCAGATGAAGTCTTCAGGGCTCGGTGCATCTCCATCTGTCTCCAGCACTGACCCTGTCTTTGGCATTGCAGGGTCACGGATGGTAACGTGGATGGCGACAGCTCCCAATCTGAGGTCAGTTTTCCTGCTGCTGTACCTCATTGTGTCTTGAGTGTTTATTTGCAATGTTCACAGTGTACCCCCCCCCCCCCCCCCCCCCCCATGCAGGAACATGTCTTCTCCTCTGAACCCCACCAGATACTGGACCTGGTGACAGAGTTTACAGATCAGGTCTTGTCACTGACTCGCATCTCAAACTGGGTGGATGAGCCACTGAAGGAGCTCGTGCAGGACATAGAGATGAGCCACTGAAGGAGCTCGTGCAGGACATAGAGACCACCTCTAGGAAAATGTAAGCATGATTTATCCTGAGGTTAGTTTGACTCTAGAAAGGAATAGCCCTAAATAATATGCAGAGGCTAAAGCATTAGATATATGGATATATGGATATATGGATGTATGGATATATGGATGTATGGATGTATGGATGTATGGATGTATGGATATATGGATGTATGGATGTATGGATGTATGGATGTATGGATGTATGGATGTATGGATGTATGGATGTATGGATGTATGGATGTATGGATGTATGGATGTATGGATGTATGGATGTATGGATATATGGATATATGGATGTATGGATGTATGGATGTATGGATGTATGGATGTATGGATGTATGGATGTATGGATATATGGATGTATGGATGTATGGATGTATGGATGTATGGATATATGGATGTATGGATGTATGGATGTATGGATGTATGGATATATGGATATATGGATATATGGATATATGGATGTATGGATATATGGATGCATGGATGCATGGATATATGGATGTATGGATGTATGGATGTATGGATGTATGGATGTATGGATGTATGGATGTATGGATATATGGATGTATGGATATATGGATGTATGGATGTATGGATGTATGGATGTATGGATGTATGGATATATGGATATATGGATATATGGATGTATGGATATATGGATGCATGGATGCATGGATATATGGATGTATGGATGTATGGATGTATGGATGTATGGATGTATGGATGTATGGATGTATGGATGTATGGATGCATGGATGCATGGATATATGGATGTATGGATGTATGGATGTATGGATATATGGATGTATGGATGTATGGATGTATGGATGTATGGATGCATGGATGCATGGATGTATGGATGTATGGATGTATGGATGTATGGATGTATGGATGTATGGATGTATGGATGTATGGATATATGGATGTATGGATGTATGGATGTATGGATATATGGATATATGGATGTATGGATGTATGGATGTATGGAAATATGGATGTATGGATGTATGGATGTATGGATGTATGGAAATATGGATGTATGGATGTATGGATATATGGATATATGGATATATGGATATATGGATGTATGGATATATGGATGTATGGATGTATGGATGTATGGATATATGGATGTATGGATGTATGGATGTATGGATGTATGGACGGGGGGTGGAGGGCGGGCAGACCCAGGTGGATGGACGGATGGACGGGTGGGTGGATGAATACTTTATTCATCCCAAATTGTGAAATCATGTTGTCACAGCAGCAGTGTTATCATGCATTCGACAAGTTACAAATGTAAAAAAGATAGAATAAGATACAAATAAAATTAAAAGTGACACTAGCAGCAAGTATATACAAATTCACAATAGAAAGGACATATATCACTAGAGTATTTAAATAATACACAATATAACGAAAATATAGAATACATTGAATACTTTAAAGTCTACAATATACAATCTCCCTAAGCTACAGAAATATATAGAAATGTACTACAGACACTTATTGGCATAGTATTATATATTAATTACAACTGTGCAAAGCAGCTGTTGTGCAAATTGTTGTGGGTTATAGAAAAAGAGACAGGTGCACTCCCAAGTACCTGTAGTCCTTCCCCATAACAACATCCTCTCCCAGAATGCACAGGGGCTGTTGAAACATCCTCTTCCTTCTGAAGTCAATGAGCTTTAACAAAAGACAACAAACTAAAGGTATTATTAAGACAAAAAAGAGGCATGTACAATACAAAAACATGTAAAGTAAAAAACGGGACTAAGGGAACATAAAAAACCCACAAACCAACCAATACAATTGAAAAAGATAAAATACGGACTTCCGGGGACGCCATGTTCTGAGACACATGTCGGGTGTTCCCAGGACTGAGATGACAGTCAATGCTCAGATAATAAGGTTCAATATCTTAGTGTAACTTTTCATAAGATCAAGAAATTATAATTCCTATTCCGTTGTGAGGGATGTGAAGCAGCCAATCACACTGAGTAACAGTTATGATTTTGTTTATCAGTAAATAAGTGTTTGGGCGAGGGTAATAATCGCCTCTCCTCTATTACTAAGGCTGGAGCCACACGAGGACGATAACGCAAACGGACCAAAATCGATATCAAAAAAGTCTTCCGTCCACACGCAACAGGCACCAGAAACGTGTCCGTTCACACGAGACCGCTCGAAAGCGCTGGAGACGCTGTAGTACATATGCCGGGCCTGTAAGTGGCGCTGTACTCCTGCCGCAAAAGCAGCGAAGAAGACTTCCCGCGCATGGTTGCCATGGTTGCCATGGTTGCCATGGTTGCCCTTCTGTTTATTCTCCGCTGTGGACGCTCTGGCTCTTTTTCTCCCTCCCCGAGGCAAGCGTTTGCTCCTGCTGCTGTAATTCTCTCCGGTTAGTCCACCAGCAGATGACAAACACCCACCTCTCCGCCTCTTCCAAGGAACGAGGGGACCGTGCGGCAGAGTTTCAGTTAGATTTTTTTTTCGCCGGTCAACATGTCCGTTAAAGTTTAAATCTTCCGGACAAAATTAGAAAAGTGCCGGTCAAAGGTCTTCTTTGTTATTTATTGAGCTTTAAAACAAATTGATAACGACTCTATATAATAATATAATAATAAAAAACGGAGCCTCTCTTTTCCTCCCCGTCTCCTGACAGCCCAGCAGCTGATCTCTGAGCAGGAGAGGTGGGGAGAGGCGGGGCTATTGCTTCAACGTTATCAGGAAATGATCGTATAGGCGTAAACACGGAGCCGTTTGCCCCCCCAGAGCGTTTAGTTCGTCGAATATTCTAATATACATTTGCTTTCAAATTCCCATCCCTATCTTATATCCATGACATGTTTGTGAATTCTGCACATGTGTGTGATGAAATTATAAAGGGGGTTACACACAGAGTCTTTTTGAGAAGGAACAAACTCAAAGGGCGCTACAACTCAAGATGGAGATGTATTGAGAGGAGTGGTCGCCTGTTATAAGGTATATAGCAAAGTGAACATATTTTAGACATTACATTGGACATTTTGGAATAG
The DNA here is from genome assembly GCF_902827165.1 of Trematomus bernacchii. NCBI lineage: Eukaryota > Metazoa > Chordata > Actinopteri > Perciformes > Nototheniidae > Trematomus > Trematomus bernacchii. Next base: position 883,198 of record NW_022987618.1, on the reverse strand, counting down.
TAAAATAAGACATACAGAGAGGTTAATAATCCTTAACCTCTTTGTATGTCTAATACTTTTGTATTGAGAAATATTATTTTATATTGTACTTTTTTATTTTTAAACAGTATTATTCGCATCTTTATGTTTGAAAAATCTCCCTGGTCCCCGGCTTGAGCTTCAATCTCAGGATCCATGTATCTGTGATCCTCTCCAGAATGGAAGGAGTCATCACATACAGAGCATCAACTAGTTCCTGAACAGTGTCCTTCACATGCTGATATCCAAGAGAGGGAGTTACACAGTCACAAGATGGAGGAATAGAAAGCAGTATTCAATGTTTACTTCAGATTAGCTCCACGTCAGAAATGAGCATGCTTGTCATATGTCTATCTCCATAGAGGCTGAATCATCATGTTAATCACATAGCTATCATATGCCTCAAACAGTCCTGATGCTCTTCTAGGTAATCAGACATCCTGTCATGTTCACAGCTACAGTTATGATACCTTTGTTATCATGTTACTCTCATGTTGGAAGAGGACATTCAGGATTTTCCCAACACTTTACCATGTTGTGTGAGACTGGCTTTCAAGGAACTTGTTTTAATAAATGTTCAAAAGAAAAACATGAAGTGCTAGATACTAAGCTGTGACCAGCATGTGATAATAAACTGATGAATGTCTCTCTCCCCTGTGTGTGTGCAGGGAAGAGGATGATAAGAAACTTACGCTGCAGCTGGGCGAGATAAAGGACAGGATCGTCAGCGACCAGGAGAGAGCCGCCACGCTCAAAAAGAAGGTTCAGCTCCACGACTCGTTAAAAACAGAGGACCACGTAAGGAAGCCCAGTGTACTGTACGTTAGATACAGCAGAGTAGAACTCTGAAGGATGCACTTTCATTTGATTTAACCTACAATTTAAAAAGCAAGAAATCATCTAAAGTGGTATCCTATCTCACCGCAGCACACATTCCAGCAGACTCTGGGACAGTTTCACCCCACAGGCCATTAGACTGCTACCACTTCATACAATCAATCTGTTTGCATCTGAAATATTGATCTATTATTACAATAAACAGTATTTTATTTCACTGTACAGAATGTAATATTACATTCTATCTTTAGCTCATCTTATTTGATTTGACTTATAGTTAACTTCTCCTGCATTACTTGCACATTAGTCTTGCAACATTCTCTTGCACTATTTTATTTATTCTCTGTTCCTTCCTGCACTACTTTTTATTGTTTTTGTTTTGTTTTATGTTGCATTGTTCCTGTGACTTTAAGGTCGCCTATTATTCAAAATCCACTTGTTCATGTCTTTTATACATACACATGTGTCCCCTCTGTGTTAAGAGACTCACAACGTTTCAGGAACAAAGATTCGCTCTCTTTCTGTCCTGATCCAACCATATCAAAAAGTAAAAATATGAAAAAAGGCTTTGCAGAGGGGTGTGGCCTGCAGCATCTCATTGAGATGTTTGATATGTGTTTCTGTCTGTTCCCTACCTACAGGATACGATGTCGGATGCTCTGGGTGTGAAGATAACTGAAGTGCATCGCTGCTGCGTGGACTCCCATATGACCTACCTCAGCACCTTGGAGAAGCTGTCCAGTGTTGAATACCGTATATCTGTACTGTTCCAGTTCTTGGAGAGCATCCCTAAAGAGAACCTGAAGACACTGAGGCTGATCAAGGACAACGATAGGAGGGGCAGGTCTGTGTTTATGAGCCTGGAGTTAAAGGTGGATCCCAGTGGTGTTTAGATCAATATATTGTGGATCACAGTATTTATGCTTTGAATGAGAGAGTGTATGAGGGGTCATATATTTCACCCAACATGTACATAATCCTTTGTTTCCTTTTCTGAGTGTTTTACTATTTGCCCTAGAGTATTCACATATGTTGTAAATGGAAATGATATGACTTGCCAGCAATGTGAACCTGGACATTTCTGACATTGTCAGGATCAAAAATAGCAGTTTTAACCAGAAGGTGGCAATATGTGTACTCTCTGTGACAGGCTGGTTATGATCCCTACTGCAGACAATTTATCTTCAAAATATGCAATCTGTCCTATCCAAATGATCCAGAGTCCCCTAAATCTTCTAAACCCACCCAAAATTAATCAAATCAGCCCACAGAGAGTACAAAGATTGGCATTTTCTGGTTAAAACTGCCATTTTTGATCCTGAAAATGTCAGAAATGGACTCCTCAATAACCCCCAAAACCACTCAGAAATTGTCCAAATCTGCCCATTTTTTAACTAGTGTCTGTACTAAAGTTAGCATCCGGCAGTTTGTATGTGCTGGGGACCCGTACTATACATTTCTTACAGAAAACGTTGTGGTACTCAATATTTATGGATTCACAATAGGACTCTATGATGTGGCAACTAGACTAATAACAGAAAGTGCAGAAAAAAATGGGAAGACTTTGCAAATGAGCTTTTTTTAGTGTCATATGTTGCAGGCCAGTCACTAAAGTAAATGGTTTATTAACAACGTGTAGAGAGGTGCGGTTGTGTGATGAGCTCTGTTAGGTTAAACCTTCTTCTCTTGTACTGCATCATGTTCCAGGCTGCGTGAGGAGCAGCTGAGACTGGAGAAGGAGAAGCACTTAGAAATGCTGAAGAAGTGCAAGCTAAGATCAATGGATGGAAGCAAGAAAAAAGTGAGTCTTCTCTCCAACAGGAATAATGCCATATTGGAAACATTATACCACACATTTTAATTTAATCCAATTAATCAGGATCATCCTCCACTATAAGATTTATTTCTATAGTACTTCTCCTACACCAGGCGCAGCTCAAAGTGCTTTAAACACAAGGCACACATCACAAGTCAAAGCAGAGAAAGAGAATTTCACATCAGGCCAGACGTTAGAGCCTTTTAGCACATATGCCGCATAGCAACATGATATCATAGTTCAACACTTTAAGGGACACACGAGGTAAAAGGTATATTAATACAAAATAAATAATCATTTCATCAATATGATCCCTCGGTAAAATAAAGGAAGACAAAACCAATAAATACGATAAAATATAAAAACCTATTAAATTAATTAATTAATAAAACAATAAAAATAATATAATACATGTATAAAACTTGGCATCAGGTACGATTTGGGAAAAATCAGCTTGAGTACATTACAGCAACAAAAAGTTAATGTTACTTTAAAAAATACATTTTGAACAGTTTGAACTTTATCCTTTTTTCTCCAGGCTAGAAGAAAGCTCATGCCCAGGTGCTTCCCTGTTGAGCAGAAGATCAGAGTCAGTGAGGAGGACAACCTACCTGCCGAGGAAGAACTCCATGCCTTCCTCTTCACCACTGAGGACGACGAGTAGAAAATAAATCAACACATGCCATGAAAAGCCAAACATGTAGAAATATGTGTGTCCAAAAGGAATGGTAGCCGACTGAAATATTGCCACAAACAACTTCTTTGGTAACACTTTACAATAAGGTACACAAAATGTGCTTAGTTGCTGCTTAGTTACTGAGGAACTACTAGATAGTTAATGGTTAGTTAATGAGTAGTTCCTCAGTGAACTTATGGTTAGTTAGTTACTGGTAAACAGACTGGGGGGTACTGTATTAACGAATCATTCGTTAATGGTTACTTAATGAGGAGTTCCTGGGAGACTTTGATTGAAGCAATGGTCCGCTGCAGCAGGGCGCTTTTAAACCTGCCATCTTCGGCTGGCTTGGGTCCCACACTGGATCAACTGGTGGAGGTGGATCCGACTCACGTTTTACTGCTTAAGTCATCATTATTTACCTTACCATTACTTAGGCCGTTTGGGTACGGTAAACTCAAGGAACGCAAACAAAAACAGTAGTTACCCATTACCTAATGATTACCTTACCGTTACTAAAACAGTAGTTACCCATTACCTAATGCTTACTTTACCATTACTAAAACAGTAGTTACCCATTAACTAATGATTACTTTACCATTACTAAAACAGTAGTTACCCATTACCTAATGCTTACTTTACCATTACTAAAACAGTAGTTACCCATTACCTAATGCTTACTTTACCATTACTAAAACAGTAGTTACCCATTACCTAATGATTACTTTACCATTACTAAAACAGTAGTTACCCATTAACTAATGATTACTTTACCATTACTAAAACAGTAGTTACCCATTACCTAATGATTACTTTACCATTACTAAAACAGTAGTTACCCATTACCTAATGATTACTTTACCATTACTAAAACAGTAGTTACCCATTACCTAATGATTACCTTACCGTTACTAAAACAGTAGTTACCCATTACCTAATGATTACCTTACCATTACTCAAACAGTAGTTACCCATTACCTAATGATTACCTCACCATTATCTTACCATAATTTCCTTTTGTGTGAAACGCTCAATGAACTACATCTCTGGTCAACAACACACGTCACCAAGATGGCCGTCACTACTGTCTTGTCAACAAAACGATTGACTACCCTCACTATCACCACAATGAAACACGTCCTGAAGAATGTCATGCAAAGCTGCCTGCCTGCCTTCCTTTGATTCTCTCTGAACTGCCTGGTCGTTTTAATGTTTAATGTCAACCATTTGTGCAGATAGCATGAAGTAGAGAAGATCGCTAGCGTTAGCGTTAGCATTTCTCCCCCGGGCTTAAATTGTGTATTATAGAATGATCACACCGGTGACAGTACTCTTCAAAGGGTTCACGAAATATGACTACTACTCTTACTGTTTAACATTTTGGGTTACTTAATGTTACTTCATGTTAAGGCTAATAAAAATGACACGGCTGTAATGCTAACTAACGTGCTAGCTACTAGCTAGGTAGCTAACTTGATCTACACACTCCTCTTTCATCAGACGGGAAGCGAAAGAACGAGCAAGACCCATTGCTGGTATGATAACAACCTGGTACTAAGCACACAGGCATCTTGTTAAAGTTATCTTATCTTAGCCACCGCCATATAGATAGATTATATCTATATGGCGCTGATCGTATATATACGGTATTATACGTGTATCGTAGTGTCTCAATTGTGACATCACTTACGCGACTCTGGGATTTGTAGTCTTTCTAGTTTCGTATTTTTCAAAGTCTTATATTTCAACAGTTTTAAGACAAACTGTGACTTTTTTGACATGGAAATGATTTTTTAAGATTGACAAACATCATATGTGTAATTCATGGCACAATTCAAACGGGATCGAAAGATAAGTTTTCTCTCCCCATTGACTTCAATGCATAATTTTTCCGAAATAAGGTCCCATACCCCGGAAGTAAGTGGGAGGGACTTCGCCACTCTATTGAATTCAATAGGGAGAGAAAGATTATCTTTGGATCCCGTTTGAATTGTGCCACGAATTACACATATGATGTTTGTCAATTTAAAAAATAATTTCCATGTCAAAAAAGTCACAGTTTGTCGTAAAACTGTTGAAATATAAGACTATGAAAAATACGCAACTAGAAAGACTACAAATCCCAGAGTCCCGGTCCCGCATGCTGGCTCTTAGGAACAGACTAACTCCCCTTGTGTGTATGTACAGCTCTCAACATGCCCAGACTTGGAGTGATTTTCACCTCGTTTAATACTTTCCGCCTCATTCTGAAAGAAAGAAGTGAAATGTGCCAACGTGACGGCCGTCTGGGTGTGTGGTGCGAGACGGGAGATGGAGTTCATTGAGCGCTTTCACACCAACAAATGTGTTACTTCACAGTTTTACGACACATTTTTATTTTTTTGACTTGGAAATTTATCTTTTAAATTGACAAACATCATATGTGTAATTCGTGGCACAATTCAAACGGGATCCAAAGATCATCTTTCTCTCTCCATTGACTTCAATACATACTTTTTCCAAAATAAGGTCCCATGGAAAGGGAGGGACTTCGCCTCTCTATCGATTTTTGGCGCTTTAAAAAAAATTCTTTATACAAACACTGTCATTATCAGATGTTTAGATGAAGCATGAAGAATACAAATTAACAAATACGACAGAAGTATACAAATCCTTAAAATAAATACCTTTTCCACTGCTTTTGAGCAATTTAAACAACTTGATGAGAAAAGATGACGGAAATAAAACAAATCCAAAAATGATTTTCAAATTGCTGCCATGCACTTCTTTAAAAAGCTTTATTTAAAACTGTCAACTTACAAAAAAAACACTCAAATGTTCAAAATGTTCCAAAAACAATACAAAAAATAAAAAGACCACAGAAATAAAATTCAACGTAGAATAAATACAGTTGAAACTGCTTTCAAGCACTTTAAAAAAAACTTTATTCAAAACTGTCACATACAAACTGTCAATAGGCGCTTTCACACCAAGTACTATGCCGTACTTAGTTCATCAGAACTCTTTAGTTCTGATGAACTAAAGAGCAGATCGCGTTCACACCGGAATAAGTCCCTGGGTGCGTTTCACTTCTCTTATTTTTCATTTCCTCGCTCCTCGGTCTCGGTATCACCGGAAGTTGATTTGTCTGCGCCATCTTGAGTATCGTCCCAGTGGCCTTATTTGTGCCGGAGGACCGAGGACCGAGGATCGAGGAGCGATAATCGAGGAACTACCAGACCATCCTCCGGTGAAATCCTCAGACACTCGCCCCGCCCCCTTACTGTGTATCACTCACTGATTGGACGATGCAGCGCATGCACTGATCTGGCTGCTGTTAGACGATCAGCTGTGCGGCATCATCACAAACGGACGTCGCTTCACGTGACGCTCCGGAGGAAACGACGTCCCATTGCTTTTTCTCCCATGACAGTACCTGCTCTCTAGCAGGGACTGAAAAAGGGGTGAAAAGGTTCATGAACTAAGTTCTAGTTCCGGATTTCTTTGGTGTGAACGCACATTTTCGGAACTATATCGGAACTATACTGGGAAAAGTACTCCGGTGTGAAAGCGCCTAATACAACTTCTTTCAAATAGACGAAACATTCGGAAACAATAAGAAACACAGAAACGAATACAGTAATGAAACAAATTCAACGTAAATTAAATACATTTTAAAATGTTTTTCAGTGCTTTAAAGATTTTTTTTTTAAACCGTCAACATACAAACAAAGATGGGAGAAGTACTCAGATCTTGTACTTGAGTAAAAGTAGAAGTACTCAGATCTTATACTTGAGTAAAAGTAGAAGTACCAGAGTGTAGGAATACTCTGTTACAGTAAAAGTCCTGCATTCAAAATGTTCCTCAAGTAAAAGTAAAAAGTATTATCATCAAAATATAGTTAAAGGTCCCATGTCATGGCCATTTCTACTGATCATAATTCCATTGTTGAGGTCTACTAGAATACATTTACATTGTGCAATGTTCCAAACTCACATTGGTTTCTCATACAGCATCTCTGTATAGTATGTGTATTCACTCTCTGTCCTACACGGCTTGTTGGAGCTCCTGCCCCCCCCCTCCCTGTGAGCCCAGTGTGCTCCGATTGGTCGGGACGTTGCGAGGCTCGCTGCTCAGTGAGCTGGCTTACTGGTGTGGTTTCCGGGTCGGCGATACAGCGAGAACAAGCGAAACTCATCCTGAGCACACACAAACACTCACAGCCGAAGTGAAAACAATAAGTGTGGCTTGATATTGAGTAAGAGGTTTATAACGCTGTGAGAATGGGTCTGCGGAGAGCATTTCTCCACCATCCCAACTCGTCTATTACCAACCAGGGGACTCCCTGTTAGTTGAACATTTACGCTAAAGGTCCCCACCCCTCCTGGTGTGTGAGGAGCTCCGCGGATTGGTCCATTTTGGTTCCGGGAACCGCATGACGTCATGCGGTTCCCGGAAGAAACAAATAGAAAAAGAAAAATGTCCAACGAAGCGTTCTGGGGCAGCATAGACAGGTCTTTTCTGTGTCAGAGTTTTACTCTCTACAGGGTGTACTTTGAGGGTTTTTGACTCTGCAGACCGGTTACATGCAGAAAAACCTTCATAACACAAGGGGACGGGTAATAACCAGAAAAGCATGACATGGGAGCTTTAAAGTAGCGACAGTAAAAGTAGTCATTGTGCAGATTGGTCCATTTCAGAATAATATATATGATATGTTTTATAATGATTGATCATGAAAGTGTTATCAAAGCTGGTAAAGGTGCAGCTAGTTTGAATGACTTTGTATACTGCAGGGTAGCTTGTGGATTTACTCCAGGTGGAACTAAAGTCTGATTTAACACTTGGTTATATTTCACATCATTCATCCAGATCTGTGAAGTAACTAAAGGTATTAAATACATGTAGTGGAGTAGAAGTACACGATTTACCTGAAATGTAGAGGAGAAGAAGAACAAAGTAGCAAAACATTGAAATACATAAATAAAGTACAAGTATCTCAAAATTGTACCCAAGTAGTACTTGAGTTTATGAACTTAGTTACTTTACACCACTGGCTATACAGATAGAAAGACTAAGCCTTGCACAGAGGCATGAAAATACATTTTCAAAATGCTCAACAGTGCTGCCAAAATTATAAACTGACTGCTACACAATTAAAATAAATGCTTTTATATATTTATATTAGATGTGACTCTTTGGCGTTTCTGTTATTATTACCTGCTTTAGTTGTTCTGACTGCTAACATCCTGTTATTCCTCATTTTAAAGCCGATATTCCGTGGGGGGGTCGGGGGGCTCGGATCCTTGCCACCTTTTTCATACCTGATAATAATAATAATAATAATAATAATACATTTTATTTTTAGGCGCCTTTCATGACACCCAAGGACACCGTACAATTTGTTAAAAAATAAATAAATAAAACGCTAATAGGCAACAAAACATGATAAAAACACAAACAGGAAATCATGGAGGAGACAGTCAAGTGGACACAAATGAAACATATAATAGGGAGGACTACAGTGAGTAGGCAGATCTGAACAGGTGGGTTTTTAATTGGGATTTGAATATGGTGATTGTGTCTGACTGTCGGATGTGCGGGGGGAGGGAGTTCCAGAGTCTGGGAGCAGTGCAGCTAAAAGCCCGAGCACCCATGGTGACGAGGCGTGGGGTGGGGACGGTTAGCAGACCAGCAGAGGAGGAGCGGAGGGAGCGAGACGGGGTGTACTCCTGAAGAAGGTCAGCCAGATAGGGGGGGGGCCAGGTTATGTAGGGCTTTGAAAGTGAGCAGTAGGTTTTTGAAGTTGATGACTGATTGAACGGGGAGCCAGTGGAGTTGGATGAGGATGGGGGTGATGTGTTCTGAGGCCTTGGTGCCGGTGAGGATCCGGGCTGCAGAGTTCTGTATGATTTGTAGTTTGTTGATGAGCTTGGTGGGTATGCCTGAGAGGATGGCGTTACAGTAGTCGATGCAGGACGTGACAAATGCATTGACCAGGATTTCAGTGTTTGATTGAGAAAGGGATGGGCGGAGTCTGGAGATGTTGCGTATGTGGAAGAAGGCAGTCCGGGTGATGTTATTTATGTGAGGTGAAAATGAGAGGGAGCTGTCCAGGATGACACCAAGGCTCTCACCTGATGAGTTTGCATCCCTGAATTTTAATGATGCTATTTGTTTTATGTGCAATGCCGAGATCTCATGATCCTTTATGTGTTCTCTGGTCAGTCGAATCTCAGGTTGAATATTGATTATCCTGGTGCCATTTTCTTTTTCCATTGACAAGATGTGCTATTCCCGTCTGATGGTTGATATAAATGATATTGCAGAATCTGTTTTCTTCATAGATAACGTGTTTTTCATTGTTTGTTCAGTATTAAAAGGTCCAAGTCCCACAATTGAATTTAATATTCATTTGACATGTTAACTATATCATCAAGTGCTTCATGGGAGTAATTGCAGGATGACTCAATGTTTCCCTTATGCAACATGAAAGTATCACGATATGTATCGGTTGAGTATCGGTATCGTTCAGTGGTATCGGTATCGTAAAAAAGTCAACGATATGCAACCCTAGTCACAGTCAATTACTGTACCTCAAGTGCAACATCATTCCCAACTTAAACATGTATCTCACTCACTAGTATGTGACACAGTTTTATACTTCCCAACACATTCTGTATAATATCACATGTGCAATAGCGAAGCAGGGCTACTATAATATGTAGTGCAATTAACAGTAATACTCACTGTATAAAGGGCAAATGTCAAATCTGCACACACTGGGGAATTACACTTCTATAGTTGCCGACAGTTTAGTATTTTTAAAGTACCGTTACAATGTCAAACATGCTCAAAACTTTCTGACACACTCTCTTAAACATCTCGAACATTATACCTTGTTTACACAAGTTAACATCGATCCTTTTCATGTACTGACCTGTAGAAAACAGAAAAGTGCAGCAGGGTGAAATAAACACAGGATCCGGTTGATCGTCTGGATTGCTTCTACACGACACGCCCCCTATAGGACACGCCCCCTATGCGACACGCCCCCTATACGACACGCCCCCTATGCGACACGCCCCCTATACGACCCTACGGTGGCTGAGAGACATTGATACCGTACATGGCAGATTAAAAACGAATTGCAAATGTTATTGTAGCATTGCAGCAACTATTTGGCAAATAAATGAATAACCTAGTCTATCTGTTTGAGACACAGCATTATATGACTTTCAGCAGAATTCATTTTGTCTAATTAATAAATTAAAACAAAAAGGTGGCTTAGTAAACTTTATCTTATTTTTGTAGTACATATAAATTAGGTATTAATGAGATCATCTATTAATTATGTTTGTCTAACATGTATTTATACATAAATGTAGATATTTATGAACATCTAAATATAATTGTTAAAGGTTTTAAGATATAAATAATCACATCATGGGGTTATTAAGGTTTCAAACAGGTTCATGCAAGGTAGGCCTACTATAACATGAAGACATGATTTTTAAAACTAATTTCTGAATCTCACATTAGCCTGTAGTTTGGTCTGTTATTGATATGGGCTGGACACCCCTTCACAATGATCATCATTTACTTTTTTTAAACGAAATTAGGAGGGCCAGTCAGGCCACTAATGAGCTCAATCATTCACATGTATTATTATTACTTTATAAATTAAGAGTACTAGGGGTCTATTACAAAACCTATGAAGGAATCGTCATGCATTCTGAATGTTTCTGTACTTTAAAAACATCATGGCTCAAGATCCTGTTCTTGTTTAAGATTATTCATATTAATTTGTGAATTTAACATCCATATTCACTCTGCAAAACTGAAACAACTAAACTTTTTTTTTTAAAGCATTGCAGGCCTAAAGCTCCACGTCAGTGACCTATATTTTAATTTCTTCCATCAAACTTTAAAAATGGCAAACAGCATGTTTTTAAAGATTTAATCTTTTAAGAAACAAAATATCAACTTTGAACAGAAGGGTTTAAAAACACGTTTTTAATGCAAATACAAATAAAAAAGCTATTTGTCATTTCAAAATTCACTTTTATTGTCTGCGTGAAAAGCACAGTAGGCTATGAGTATGGGATTAGTTTTGTTTCATACAGATAAAGGAACACTTTCTCAGAATCAAGGAAAACTAATTTAATTTAAAAAATGAAACTATAAGTTGCAAACAAATCATTTGTGTACTCATGTAAACTATAAGTATTTTTTCTTTGTTTTAACATATCTTTTTGTTTGCAGTTCTCTTTGCTTCTTTCTCAATGATCAGACTGTAGCTCTTCTCGTTTGCGCTCCCTCATTTTTTGTTTACGATTCTGACACAAACGTCCCAGGTGGGCGGGACTTTCAGGGGTGCGTCCCCATTGGCTACTCGGTTTTTGAGTGACAGCCCACTACACCACAGATTATACAGTGCAACTCATGCAGCAAACTCCGGAGCCCACTCGGCCACGTTTGTGTTGGTGTCTCCTGGGGAGTTTTCATGAAAGTTTTTAGTTTTATTTTTTGAAATTACATTTATTTTGCTTGACTCAGTTTTGTTTCTCTTAAACTCTTAGTTTTTGCTTGATACTGAGAAAGTGTTGCTTTATCTTTATGAAACAAAACTAATTCCGTACATCTAACTTTCAATATATTTAAAAATAGATCTCTCTCGCTCATCTGCGTGCGGGGGCGGGGCCTCACAGACACGCTGCATCTCTCTCTCGCCTCTCTCTCTCTCTCTCTCGTCTCTCTCTCTTGCTCTCTCTTCATCTCTCTCTATCCTCTCTCTAGCTCATTCATCTCTCTCGCTCTCTCTTCTCATCTCTCTCAACTCTCTTCTCTCTCTCTCTCTCTCTCTCTCTCTCTCTCTCTCTCTCTCTCTCTCTCTCTCACAGATCTGCCGGTAATGAATAGTACATGTTGTGACTTGTGAGGAAACCGTTTCCACTAATAATTCCAATAAGTATTCCAAAATGTATTCACTTCAGGTTTACGAAAGTAACTATAATGAGATTACTCGTTTTTCAAATACAATGCGAGCTGAATTGATTTTTGTATTCTGATTACGTAACGCCGTTACATGTAGGCTATTGCGTTACAACCCAACCCTGCACGCACACACACACACACACACAGCACTCTCCGCAGTAGCCCTCTGGCAGTGAGTGCAGCGGGACCTGGGAGCGAAATGAGCGGCTCTGAGCTCGGGGGCGGTCCGGAGGATCTGGAGCCGCTGGGCCGGGGGCTGGTCGACCTGAGGCGGAGAGCCCTGCAGGAGCTGGCCTCCGTCAGGATCTTCTCAGACCAGTTCCTCACCAAGTTCCTGTGGGCCAGAGACCTGGACGTGGAGCTCTCCCTGAAGGTACAGCCCGTCCTGCCCGACACACACACACACACACACACACACACACACACACACACACACACACACACACACACACACACACACACACACACACACACACACACACACACACACACGCACAGTACGTTTGACTTACTTTTCATACACAAAGGTAACTCAAAGTGATTCATAAACCAAAACCAAAACAAATACTAACCCCACATTTCCAGGTAATAAGCAGTAGTCACACATAGCTTTGTGATAAATAACAACACTTAATACACAGGACTTAATAAAGCAAGAATAAAATAAGAACAAAATAAAAATAAATAATAAGAAAATTAAAAATAAAAACCAGTAAAAATACAAATTCAATTAAAAGTTTTAAAGTTGTTGTGTATGTAAGGAAAAGGTACAGAAAGTGTGTATACATATGAAATAAAAACAGATGAGTGTGAGGCGATGTGTGGGTAGAAGTGTGAAGTCAGGCTAATGCAGTATACGAGTAATAATATTATAAGTATTTTACACACACACTTCAGAGAGAGGAGTATTTTACACACACACTTCAGAGAGAGGAGTATTTTACACACACACTTCAGAGAGAGGAGTGTTTTACACACACACTTCAGAGAGAGGAGTCAGATTGACTTAATGAAGTATAGAGCTGTTTATGACTGCTGCAGGCAGAGGTGGGAGAAGTACTCAGATCTTGTACTTAAGTAAAAGTAGACCCTGCTGAAAAAAACAGCTTAGACCAGCCAGTCAATATTAGGCTTTATTAGTTTGCTGGTTTTGAGGGGTTTTGGACACTTTAGCTGGTCAGGATAGCTGGTTTGGTCACAGTGTTCTAGCTGGTCACCATTAGCTGGTCAGACTGGTATGATCTTGAGTAGAACTTTAGCTGGGATTACTTGATGGTTAAGCTGGTCATATATGATGATGAAACACTCTCACCCAATTGCACTAGCTCAATGAACATCTATCATTTCAGATCAGAGCACCTACCTCACCAGAAAGGTACCAGAATGTATAGAATGTATTGTCTGTAAATAAATACTCATACATCAAATGATTAGAAGCAAGAAAATAATTTATAACACACAATGAACATTAACACACATTTGAAAACATTTCAAAACACCCATTACTTCATATTTGTAAGCAATTTCCTTCAACTGTTTCTTTCCGCTTTTCACAAGGTCCTGCATTTTTTGTGAAATGTAGTAACCGGCCAACTTCTCCCTCTTGGTCTTCTCCACGTTTTGTGAATTCAGCCATCCTCTGAAGCACTCTTGAAAAGAGAAAGGAACAACAGATTAACTTTTAGCTTTGTGTTATGATTACTTAAATATGTGCACTGTGAGATGAAAAATAAACATTTACTGTGATTGGTCTATTATCCACGCAATACAATCCTCGTGTTCTGTGAACGGTTGGTGAGGTAATCCAGGATCCAGGAGGTGAGGTGGTGATCCACCCCCGAGAGCTGCAGCTTGTCCAGTGGGGTCTGGATGGTGTTGAAGGCACTGGAGAAATCAAAGAACATGATCCTCACAGAGCCCCGAGCCTTCTCCAGGTGGGAGAGGGACCTCTGCAGCAGGATACCAAACCATATGTGTGATCGGGTTATGGATGGTCAAATTCATTATTTATTTATTTCAGCGATGAGTGTATCTGCTACATTTTAGGCATTTTTTGCTACTCTCTAAATGCGTCGTTCAGGCACTTTACAAACAAGCCTTCATGTGATCCAGTACTTGAACGAGCCATCGGGTACTTACAGTTTTGTACACTAAAACTATATCCATTAGAGAAAAAGTGACTTTGGACACTGTTGATAGTGTAGACACATGTAGACAGAGCAAAAACATCTGTGCATAAATACAAATTAATTTTGACTGAATAGCATTCAGTGGCTCCAGTTTCAGGGTCTTGTGGATGTCGGTTCACAGTTACACTGACAATCACAGAGCTTCAGAATTCAGAAGTCAAAATGTGTCCCTCTTGAGGCAACTAAAACACTAAATACTGCATATATTTATCTGGTTAGGCTTGCCAAATATTATCCTAGACATTTTTTTTTGGTGTAAAACAAGCAATACAGAAATATTAAATCCGCTAATTGTAAATGATAAGGTCACCCTACATTGATAAAAGATCAAATAATAAAATACACTGGCGTACCGCAGACTGTATACTGTAGTACGCAGTGTTTGATGGCTGTTGAGTAGAGCTGGTCCTCTGGTTGGCTCAACATGAAGCTGAGTGGTTTACTGTGCACACACCTGGAGCTCACCCAACTGTGTGTAAGCTCAGCAGTCTGAATCACTGGCACACAAACTGACCCTGACTCTTACCACACAAATTCTTCTTGGATTTGCTTTTAATAAAACTTCGCAACTGAATTAGTTTTTTTATTTTCGGTTTGATCAGTATTTACCTTGAGGGTTTGGTACTGGGAACAGAACAGATTATAGGCGATAAACCCATTTGATCTGTGTCGACCTGTAGCTGATAGCACTTGTTTAGCATGTGTTCTATAGTGCACCAGTATTTCAACTGCAGTCACAGGGGGGGGGGTGGACGCAGTTAATTCCTATGAATAACTCTCATTTCCTGTGTCCTGTGCAGCTGTTACTGAACTATCAGCGGTGGCGCAGGGAGAGTCCTGAGATCAGCCGCTGTCTGTCCCCCTCCTCTGTGCTCGGCCTCCTCAACACAACGTACCACGCTGTCCTCCCCCAGCGGGACCACAGCGGCAGCAGGGTGCTCATCTACAGGATCGGTCAGTAAACCTGTGTTCTTTGTGTGGATATATATATATTTGCTTTGCTAACACATTCCAATATAAGGTGATATATTCATATATATATTTATGTTCCTGTTGATACGTGTTGTAACCAGAGCTTACTGCTACAGACTGATGCAATGTGAATGAAGACAGAGTACAGTGGTTTCTGTTTGCAGGACAGTGGGACCCAAAAGACTGGTTGGCCTTCCAGGTGTTCAGTGTCAGCCTGATGACATCAGAGATCATCTCCATGGAAACGGAGACACAGACGCAGGGTCTGAAGGCCATTTTTGACCTGCAGGGATGGAGCTTAGGCCACGCTCTGCAGGTTAACCCTTCCCTGGCCAGAAAGATTTCCTCTGTGCTTTCGGTAGGCCTAGCATCCTGCTCCAGGTCAGCTTTATGTGAACACAGCTCTTACTATGTGCTGTGAAGCTGGACACACAACTCTACATATGCTAAGGTGCAATGCTGCATCCATAATCAAACATTATACTAAATAAACACTATATAACAGAAAGGAGAAATCGATGTCTCCACTAACCTCCTCATGCAACACGGCATTTCGTGTTATAGTCACGAAATTAATCTATTGATTCGTGTTCACCAACACGATTTCGCCATTTTTTTCGTGTCACACAGAACGATTTTAAAAGCAATGTAAATAATAACAAATTAGAAGGAAAAAGACATTTAAAAAAATACAGATTTCAGTATTCTGACACAGAACGATTTTAGAAGCAATGTATTTATATTGGTAGTATGTTTCGTGCCTGCACCAAATAATAACAAATTAGAAGGAAATAGAGATGACATAAAATACAGATGTCAGTATTCTGAGGCTCTGAGACATTTCTTTTCCTCACTGACGGCAAAAAAACTCAGACATTATACAATTTAAAATAAAAGGGATAGGGTTAGGCTAGGGTAAGATATTGAGTAAGAACATGTTTTTATGAACCACACAGCTTCTGGTCTTCCAAGACCCGACCGGACAAAAAGACGTGTTGCAGGCACGAAACATACTACCAATAGAAATACATTGCTTTTAAAATCGTTCTGTGTGACACGAAAAAAAGGTGAAAATCGTGTTGGTGAACACGAATCAATAGATTAAATTAATTTCGTGACTAATAACACGAAATGCCGTGAGACTGGGTTGCCCCATGACTGCATGTTGCACACAGGAAGGTTATTTCTGTAACGTTCTTGCGTAAGTTAGGAACACAGCTAAACAACACACCATTAAAGCAGCACATTGTTAGAGTCAATATGTTTGTTAGTTAGCTACAGTTTCAGAGTGGAATTCACTAATACTGCACTGTGGTAGATCCAGCTGTGGCATTACAGGTGCATCTGTACTGAGTATGCTACTTCTGATCAAACAGCGTTGTGGACCGCAACATTCCCAGCTCTCAGTCCTGGCTCTCAGCAGCATTTAGCACTTAGCGCTACTTTAGCAACAAGTAAAGAAAGCAGAATTGTTTCCCCCCAAAGTTAAACAAGTTTCAATAAATGATCTTGGTGCTGTGAAACCTTCTTTGCTCCAAGAGGCTTCAACATAACGAAGTATGGGAATGAGTCCTTTTGTTCAGCCTTATCTTCCCTCCCTTTGAGCATTATTATCAGATCGGCCGGTAGAAAGATGATTTTTTACAGTGATAATTTTTGATTGCTTAGAAATATTGTTTATTGAAATAGCTGAACAGCTTCAGTGTTCAATTTGTTCACATTTTTACAGAATGTGTTTTCCTTTTGTTTTTCAAGTCTAAGAGCGTTATATTGTTTCTACACCCGTCCTTGTATGTGTGTGTTTGCATGTCCAGGACTCTTTTCCACTGAAAGTCCGAGGTATCCATCTGGTG